>NC_057716.1:27897108-27998246 GCF_004010195.1 Chiloscyllium plagiosum | reverse complement strand
GACCACAGGGGATCCCTGCACTGCCTGCTTCCTCCCCTTCCCACCTCTAACCTGTTACCCACTACCTCTGTTCTCTGGCGTAACTATGTCCCTGTAGCTTCTATCTATCACCCTCTCAGCCTCTCGAATAATCCTCAGTTCCTGCAACTCCAGCTCCAGTTCCCTAACGCGGTCTGTGAGGAGCAGGAGCTGACTGCATTTCCTGCAGATGAAGTCGGCAGAAGCATCGGTGGTCACCCCTACCTCAAACATCCTGCAGGAGGAACATTCCACTGCCTGCGCTGCCATTACTCTACACTTAGTCTCCAAAACAAGAACACTAAGTAGCTTACCCGTTCAGCCGACTGAGTCCTTTTTTTTAGGTTAGAGGAGGAGGGAGGGTGGGAGACACTACACGTGTAGGTGTCTCGGGTCCCTTCTCCACTCAAACTTCTTACCTTCCCAGATGCCTCTGTTGACGACTTCCGGGTTCCTGCTCCTAGTTGAAAAAAAACACAGACTGCGAAAAGAAAATTGTTAATTTAAACTGGTCTCGGCTTACCTTCCGGCTCCCCTCTCTGTGCGCCCGCTGTAGCACTGATGAAGTGTTATCCCTGAAATGTCGACTTTCCTGCTTCTCAATTGTTGCCTGACCTGCTGTGCTTTTCCAGCGCCACACTTTTCAGCTCTGACTCTCCAGCATCTGCAGTCCACACTTTCTCCTGTCCGGGAATACGCAAGGGAGAGAGGAGTGTGGAAATCAAATTGTATCCCCTGGTCTTTATATGCTAGTGTGCAGCTTGTGGTACATGTTTCATTGTGTTAAACTGTACTGTAAAAGTTTAGATTTTTATTGCCGTGTGTACTTGAGTACGGTGGTAAGTGTATAAGACGGCACCATCTGTGGTGACATTTGTAACAAAGGTACCTAAGTAGAGAAACCTTGGGTACAAAGTGGTAAAAGAAACAAAGTTTAAGAAGTTAAGCATTGCTTTCAAAAAATAAGTAGGAAAATATATAAATTAAAGTCTTTAATTAATTATATATGTTTCATTATATTAAAGTCCTTCTTAATATAAACTATAAAACTAAAGGAATAAAGTTTGTGTGGAAATCTTCCACTTGACTCCCCTGTGTAGGTAACAAAAATACAATCTGCCTGTCTGCCTGTCTGTCTGTCCGTCTGTCTGTCTGTCTGTCTGTCTGGTGGTCTGGCAAAAACAAGTTATCAGCAAAGCAGGAAATGAGATAAACACGTTTCAGCAAACAGCGGAACCAAGAATCTTCAAACGGCCGCTCAGTTGTGAATCTTTGCAACACTAAGGGCAGTGATTCTGGCAAAGCTAAAGTTCCCAGAATCCCTCCCCTTAATGTTGCACAGTTTCACAATTGTCACACTGACCAACCAAGAACCGATTCAAATATTCTCTCTTTTTTACTTAGAAAGAGAATTGCTTTTACTTTTTGGACTCCTCTCTCTGACTTGTGTGTGCGGGTGCTATGTATTATTAGGAGAAAGTGAGGACTGCAGATGCTGGAGGTCAGAGCTGAAAATGTGTTGCTGGAAAAGCGCAGCAGGTCAGGCAGCATCCAAGGAACAGGAGAATCCCCTGAAGAAGGGCTCATGCTCGAAATGTTGATTCTCCTGCTCCTTGGATGCTGCCTGACCAGCTGCGCTTTTCCAGCAACACATTTTCAGCTGCTATGTATTATTAAGCTTTCTCAAGAAAACCTGGTTAAATTGGCTTCTTTGGAAATGTAAAGGTATTGGGAAACATATTCATGAGGGGAAGGAATCTTATTTAAGTTATATTTTCTGCAACTAATCAAGAGAGAGGTTCAATTAAGAAGGGGAACCCCTTTATCCCGTCTCACCCAGGAGCATTACTATTTTTTATTTTTTATTTTTTTTTCTGCAGGTGTGAGACACAGTGAGAGACACAAGGTGCACGAATCTTTATTCAATTTCCACCACCAGGAAGATAGGAAAATATCCGAGTGGCCAGTGACAAGCAGTGCCCTTCACAAAAGGGCAATGCTGTGTGATCAAACAGTGAAGGGGAGGGTAGGGACTAAATCAAAATAGAGTTGGAGGGAGAAATAATGCACTCCACTCCCTGCGGCGCCCACCTCTCCCTGAACAACTCCAGGGTGTTGGTGGGCACTGCGTGCTCCTTCTCCAGGGACACCCGGGCCCTAACGTAACCGCAGAAGAGGGGCAGGCAATCGCCCTAATGACCCCCTCCACGGCCTGCTGCCTGGACCTGTTAATGGCCACTTTGGCCAGGCCCAAGAGCATTACTATTTGGGGGTAACCCATCATGAAAAATTGGCAAATATCTCAAAAACACAGGCCAGGTTTCAAGAAGACTTGATAACAGCTTCATGAGAAATGCTAGATTTAGTAACTGAATTCAAATTCTACCATCACCCTTGGTGAGATTTGAACCCATAATTCCCAGCACATTAGCTTGAGCTCTGCATTACAAGTCTGGTGACATTACCACCACACCACTGCCTTGTCTCCACCTCAGGCTGTCGCCACAAGAGTTCCTCAGGGCAGTGAGGCCTCTGGACTGAGGTAAAGGCTGTGTGTGTTTTTCTCAATAAACACTTAGAAGTTCTAGGCACTTGCTGAAGATGTTTGCGGGGATGTAATATGGTCTGTCTTGGTCTGTAATAAAGCTAACACTTGGAGCTGAAAGCAACACACTCTACTATCGCTGAAATAGACTTGGGGGGGGGGTGAATTCTGAAAGTTTCAACTACTGAGTCGAGACAAGAAAGTTGTCCCCCTCCCTGCCTGAGTCCATGTGACATTATTGTGTAGGGTACTGCTTAGTGCACTCCTCAGCCTTAACCCTTTCAGACCCACACACTCTGATATAACAGGATACAAGTCTGGAGCTTCTCCCCTGCCGAGAAATCTGGGCACCAACCAATTGCGTGGCTTGGAGAATCACAGCGTTCTAAGCGTGAGTTCCTTACTAGGTTATTATTACACACCAGCTTCCCCGCCTCCTCCACAACCAAACATTTGCATCCATCTAACAAACCGCACCTCTGAACACCTCGGGGCTGATGCACTCTGCTAAAGATACCATGTTAGCACAAGTTGTCAGTCCCTCTGCTTGGAAGGGTAAATCCTAGACGATGAGCAGTGAGCGGGCTCGTGCCTAGGCCTGAAAAGTTGAGTGTATTGGTCTGAGCCTGTTTTCAGAGTGGGAATGTGACCTTTGGCCTTGAACACACAGGTACGTGAGGAAGACCGAGAAGGAAATAGATAGGTACAATCAGGGGAGACCACACGGAGATGAATGTGGCCTTTCTTAACTCCGAACCAATAAGAATGGTGTGCAATGGGAATCCACCCAGTCTCAAGAACACCACGGTGCTCAAGTCCAATGGGAACTTACTGCGACCTCTGAAGGCCTTCAATAAGGATTCCCCACTAAAATCAGAACATGTGGGCTCAGCAGGCACAAAACGCCACAGATAGCAAACTGGCTACTGAACTGGAAACTGGTGACTGGGTGGGGTTGTGAGGAGGGTGTGTTGAGGCTTCAGGCTGACGTAGATGAGTTGAGTTGGACAAGCGCGTGGCAGAGAACAGTACAACATGCGTAAATGTGAATGCTATACACATGAAAAACAGACAGGAAGAGTATCATTTAAATTGGTGATATACAGTTCAGATGTGCAGAGGGATCTGGGTGTCCTTCTAAAGCAGTCGATGAAAGTAGAAAGACAACTCCAGCAAGCAATGAGGAAAGTAAATGATATGCTGGTCTTCATTGCAAGAAGATTTGAGTTCACAATTAGGGACATCTTACTGCAGTTATACAGGACCTTGGTGAGGCCGCATTTGGAGAATTGTGTGCAGTTTTAGTCCTTGTATCTATGAAAGACTATCCTTACCATAACGGGAATGTTGCAAAGGTTCCCTCGGCTGACATCAGGATGGCAGGATTTTCCTATAAGGAGAAACTGGATGGACTGGACCTGTATTCATTGGAGTTTTGATGGATGAGAGGGAATCTGATTGAAACATAAAATTTGAACGGGGTTGCACAGACTAGAAACCGGAAGGATGTTTTCCCTGGTCGGGGAGTCGAAGGATATGGGATAGACCAGTTGGGACAGAGATGAGGCAAGATTTCTTCACTCAAAGCTGTGGAATTCTTTAGCTCCAAAGGCTGCGGAGGCCACGTCACTGAACACATTCAAGAAAGAAACAGGTTAATTTTCAGGGTTGAAAGACATCATGGGCTACTGGGAGAAAATGCAACTATGGCATTGAGATAGATGGTCAGCCATGATCACATTAAATGGCAGAGCAGGTTTGAAGGACTGAATGGCCTACTGCTCCTAGTTTTTTTATTTGCTTAAAGAGGTTTTCCACAAAGGCAGGAGCACTGACACCACTGCCACCATCAAAGTAATCCGTGAACAGGAATTCCCAGAACCAAGTTCTGGGAGGGGGTAAATGTGGTACATTTAGTGAGGGGGTAAATGTGGTACATTTTAGTGAGGGGGAAGATGTGGTATGTTTTGGTGTGCTTTAGTGAGGGGGAGATGTGGTATGTTTTAGTGAGGGGGAGATGTGGTGTGCTTTAGTGAGGGGGAGATGTGGTATGTTTTAGTGAGGGGGAGATGTGGTGTGCTTTAGTGAGGGGGAGATGTGGTATGTTTTAGTGAGGGGGAGATGTGGTGTGCTTTAGTGAGGGGGAGATGTGGTATGTTTTAGTGAGGGGGAGATGTGGTGTGCTTTAGTGAGGGGGAGATGTGGTATGTTTTAGTGAGGGGGAGATGTGGTGTGCTTTAGTGAGGGGGAGATGTGGTATGTTTTAGTGAGGGGGAGATGTGGTGTGCTTTAGTGAGGGGGAGATGTGGTATGTTTTAGTGAGGGGGAGATGTGGTGTGCTTTAGTGAGGGGGAGATGTGGTATGTTTTAGTGAGGGGGAGATGTGGTGTGCTTTAGTGAGGGGGAGATGTGGTATGTTTTAGTGAGGGGGAGATGTGGTGTGCTTTAGTGAGGGGGAGATGTGGTATGTTTTAGTGAGGGGGAGATGTGGTGTGCTTTAGTGAGGGGGAGATGTGGTATGTTTTAGTGAGGGGGAGATGTGGTGTGCTTTAGTGAGGGGGAGATGTGGTATGTTTTAGTGAGGGGGAGATGTGGTGTGCTTTAGTGAGGGGGAGATGTGGTATGTTTTAGTGAGGGGGAGATGTGGTGTGCTTTAGTGAGGGGGAGATGTGGTATGTTTTAGTGAGGGGGAGATGTGGTGTGCTTTAGTGAGGGGGAGATGTGGTATGTTTTAGTGAGGGGGAGATGTGGTGTGCTTTAGTGAGGGGGAGATGTGGTATGTTTTAGTGAGGGGGAGATGTGGTGTGCTTTAGTGAGGGGGAGATGTGGTATGTTTTAGTGAGGGGGAGATGTGGTGTGCTTTAGTGAGGGGGAGATGTGGTATGTTTTAGTGAGGGGGAGATGTGGTGTGCTTTAGTGAGGGGGAGATGTGGTATGTTTTAGTGAGGGGGAGATGTGGTGTGCTTTAGTGAGGGGGAGATGTGGTATGTTTTAGTGAGGGGGAGATGTGGTGTGCTTTAGTGAGGGGGAGATGTGGTATGTTTTAGTGAGGGGGAGATGTGGTGTGCTTTAGTGAGGGGGAGATGTGGTATGTTTTAGTGAGGGGGAGATGTGGTGTGCTTTAGTGAGGGGGAGATGTGGTATGTTTTAGTGAGGGGGAGATGTGGTGTGCTTTAGTGAGGGGGAGATGTGGTATGTTTTAGTGAGGGGGAGATGTGGTGTGCTTTAGTGAGGGGGAGATGTGGTATGTTTTAGTGAGGGGGAGATGTGGTGTGCTTTAGTGAGGGGGAGATGTGGTATGTTTTAGTGAGGGGGAGATGTGGTGTGCTTTAGTGAGGGGGAGATGTGGTATGTTTTAGTGAGGGGGAGATGTGGTGTGCTTTAGTGAGGGGGAGATGTGGTATGTTTTAGTGAGGGGGAGATGTGGTGTGCTTTAGTGAGGGGGAGATGTGGTATGTTTTAGTGAGGGGGAGATGTGGTGTGCTTTAGTGAGGGGGAGATGTGGTATGTTTTAGTGAGGGGGAGATGTGGTGTGCTTTAGTGAGGGGGAGATGTGGTATGTTTTAGTGAGGGGGAGATGTGGTGTGCTTTAGTGAGGGGGAGATGTGGTATGTTTTAGTGAGGGGGAGATGTGGTGTGCTTTAGTGAGGGGGAGATGTGGTATGTTTTAGTGAGGGGGAGATGTGGTGTGCTTTAGTGAGGGGGAGATGTGGTATGTTTTAGTGAGGGGGAGATGTGGTGTGCTTTAGTGAGGGGGAGATGTGGTATGTTTTAGTGAGGGGGAGATGTGGTGTGCTTTAGTGAGGGGGAGATGTGGTATGTTTTAGTGAGGGGGAGATGTGGTGTGCTTTAGTGAGGGGGAGATGTGGTATGTTTTAGTGAGGGGGAGATGTGGTGTGCTTTAGTGAGGGGGAGATGTGGTATGTTTTAGTGAGGGGGAGATGTGGTGTGCTTTAGTGAGGGGGAGATGTGGTATGTTTTAGTGAGGGGGAGATGTGGTGTGCTTTAGTGAGGGGGAGATGTGGTATGTTTTAGTGAGGGGGAGATGTGGTGTGCTTTAGTGAGGGGGAGATGTGGTATGTTTTAGTGAGGGGGAGATGTGGTGTGCTTTAGTGAGGGGGAGATGTGGTATGTTTTAGTGAGGGGGAGATGTGGTGTGCTTTAGTGAGGGGGAGATGTGGTATGTTTTAGTGAGGGGGAGATGTGGTGTGCTTTAGTGAGGGGGAGATGTGGTATGTTTTAGTGAGGGGGAGATGTGGTGTGCTTTAGTGAGGGGGAGATGTGGTATGTTTTAGTGAGGGGGAGATGTGGTGTGCTTTAGTGAGGGGGAGATGTGGTATGTTTTAGTGAGGGGGAGATGTGGTGTGCTTTAGTGAGGGGGAGATGTGGTATGTTTTAGTGAGGGGGAGATGTGGTGTGCTTTAGTGAGGGGGAGATGTGGTATGTTTTAGTGAGGGGGAGATGTGGTGTGCTTTAGTGAGGGGGAGATGTGGTATGTTTTAGTGAGGGGGAGATGTGGTGTGCTTTAGTGAGGGGGAGATGTGGTATGTTTTATTGAGGGGAGGGCGATGTGATACATTTTAGTAGCAGAAACAATGAAGGTCACGGTGCTTGAGAAAATGAGCGGGTAGGTGGGAGAGGAGGGAAAAGGGCTATAGATTCAGAAAACAAGTTAATAAGGTCATATAAAGGGTTCCTGTGGCACAGTGGTAGAGTCCCTACCTCTAGGCCAGAAGGTTTGGGCCCAAGCCCCACTCTGTGTCACAGCAGATCAGGCTGATTGAAAAGATATTTGCAAAGTGCTACGGCTCCCTTTTATGGGGAGTTGAATAGGGAAGCTGGGATGTTGTGTTAAACCCAGACAGGACTTGGTCTGTCAATCGTAACATACTCTCTTCATTATAAAGGGGATACTGAAGAATGGGAGATTGCGCGATGGGGAGGCTGTTACCAGATGGAGAGAAACTGTTTCCACATTGTACAGTGCATCCGAACCAACTGGTAATGAAATAATTACTATAATACATTTAAGGGAAGCATCTTTATCCAGATGATCACTGCCATAGGAAATATCAAGTAGATTCATCTCATGGGGAGCTAGTTAAGCACAGCTTCCTGTTAGAGGTCTGTTCAGAGGGTGGTGTTGCCCTGAGGCTGGCGTTCGAGCAGTTCTTTAAAGGCAGAGCTACACATTTAATTTAATACCTTTTTCCAATGAGGAGTGGGGAGCTGCTCCACATAAATGGGCGTTCATTATTTCAGTTCCCCCATCTCTCTTTGATTGAAATTATAGTGGATGCATTGTTTCTGAGCATTGTAAATGATTTCTTCTTGTGACCTCTCCCAGCCTTGCTTTCATGTGAAAGGTTTCTGGCCAATGCAGCCCAACTCCGACAGCAGGTGGGCTGCAGCTCATCACCACCTTCTCAATGGCAACAAGAGCTGGGTAATAAATGCTGACCGACCCAGCCAGCGACGCCCATATCCCATCCACCAATAAAAAAGTCTCCTCTTCCGCCCCCCCCATCCTTGAATTGCTCCAATCAGGTGTCCTGCTGAAATAGACCAATTGGAAGTCACCGTGGTAACCTCCCATCCTCATTCTCAGCCTCCTTCAACATGACTCTCTTACTCACCCAGTCCCTCACGGACCAGCTCAGTGTGCATCAGTGCTTGCCCAGGTTATTTCTGAGCAAGTGCTGTTTTATAAGGGGTGGCACAGTGACTCAGTGGCTAGCACTGCTGCCTCACAGCACCAGGGTCCCAGGTTTGATTCCAGCCTTGGGTAGCTGTCTGTGTTGAGTTTGCACATTCTCCCTGTGTCTGGGTGCTCCGGTTTTCTCCCACAGTCCAGAGATGTGCAGGTTAGGTGAATTGGCCATGCTAAATTGCCCCTAGTGTTAGGTGCATTAGTCAGAGGGAAATGGGTCTGGGTGGGTTACTCTTCAGAGGGTCGGTGTGGACTGGTTGGGCCGAAGGGCCTGTTTCTACACTGTAGGGAATCTAATCTAATCAGATCCCCTTCTAGCACTTTACCGATTGACTGTGTTTGATGCCTCCTGCTTGATTTTTTTAAAAAATTGGACTCTTTGTGATACCTTCTGGCTTTTTAACCTGGAACGGAGGAGACCCAATTGAGGTCGATAAAATCAGGCATGGATCAGGGAGATAGCCTACTCCATGGTAAGCCAGTCTAAAATGAGAGGGCATAGGTTTCTGGTGAAAGGAGAGAGATACAAAAGGGTCCAGAGGGGCAAGTATTTCACACAGAGGGTGGTGAGCATCAGAAACAGGCTGCCAGAGGTCGTGGTGGAGGCGAGTACAATTTTATCATTTGAGAAATATTTGGACAGGTACATGGATGGGATAGATAGGGAGGAATGTGGACCAAAGGTGGGCAAATGGGACTAAATTAATTGGGCAAGTTGGGCCGAAGGGCCTATTTCCGTGCTGTACGCCTCAATAACTCTATGACCATTCCAACACTGAGCTGCCTGGCCTCTATCCGATCTTGCAATCCCATAAATTTCAACGGATCCCCAAATCTGATGGCCGCGTGTTCATTCCCTCATCAGCCCAGAGCTCCCTAACCTACATTGCAGCCCAGTCTTGATAACACTTCCATGTTTAAAACTCTGATCTTTGTTTTCAGATCCCTCCACAGACCGCCCCCCCCCCCCCCCCGCATCTCTGTAATCTCCTCTACCACCTCCACTCTCCTCCATTTTGAGCCTCTATTCAATCCTCGATTTTCATTACTGTGTCATTGGCAGCCCTGTCTTCTCCACCCAGTTCTTTACAAATTCCGTCCCCAAACCTCGCCTCCTCCGTTCTGCATTCTCCTCCTGTGGGATGCTACTGAAAGTCATTTTCATCTTTTACCCAAATTTCTGCTCATTGTAGCCGCTGATGTCTCTTTCCTTTGTTTGGTGTTGACATTTAGCAGAAAAAGCTCACTTGAAACCTCTGGTGTGGAATAGGCTCAAGGGGCTGAATGGCCTCCTTCCTGTTGCTGTGTCCCTGAGTTGTTGTTGTATCATCATCCCATATCCCATATCAGAGGGATGGTCACCTACTGCCACCCGGTGGCTTTGTGCTGTCATTACATAAGGAACTTACCCCAGAAAATTTTACCAAGTCAACATGGTAGATTTAGAAACAAAAGACAACTTACATTGATGTGGCGCCTCTCGTGATGCCCCAAAACACTTTGTCGCCAGTGAAGCACAGTCACTAGTCGTGTGGAGGGGGTAAATGCAGTAGGCCATATTACACAGTAAGATCCCCCTAATAATGTGACCAGTTGATATTGTTGGGATGGTGTCTGAGGAGTGAGACTTGAACTTTCACCTTTGGCTCCGAGCTGACATCACCACACACTGAGGTACAGCTAACTTCTGAGGATCATGCCAGGATGTCGGTCTCAAAGTTGGTGGAAAACTGAGTGGGCGTTCCCAGGCTGTCTGGCTTCCTTATCTCATTGCCCATCACCCCTCCAAACCCCACCCCTGCACCCCCCCCACCCCCTCAGAATCAGGGGCTTGAAATAAGTGGGATAGGGCGAAGTGGCCGGAACTTGCTCTCCCTGCAGAAACCTCAGCCCGTCCTAATACACGATGGGATGGAATCTAAACTGAAGGGGGAAATCCTCTCAGCTTGTTCATCTCAAAGATTCAACAAGAAGGGATGCAGCTATTGTGAGATTCAGAAGTAAGGAGGGCAGGGGTCCGAGAGGCGAGGTGAGAGAGAGGAGGTGAGCGTGTGAGAGAGAAGGTGGGAGAACAAATGAGAGAGAAGGCCAGAGAGAGAGGAGGAAAAGAAAGAGGTGACATAAGGAAAAGAGAGGCGATCAGACAAATGAGTTCAGAGTGAGTGACAGAGAGAAGACAAGAAAGACAGATGAGAGGAGAGAAAACGTGAGAAAAGAGACAAGAGAGGAGGTGAGAGAGGAGATAAAACAGAGTGAGGGTTGGAGCGATATACATGAATACAGATGATGGTAAAGACTTGAGCAAGTTGGTTCCCAGGCTCTTCAGGTACAGTAGTCTAGCAGCTTCACTCAGCTGCTTTCCACTTGTCAGACTCCATGTTCACATCATTCTGCATCTCTGCTTCAAAGTCCCAGCATCCTGAAACACTGTGCTCCTGGCAACTCACCTCTATTCTGACAGCTTCCCACTTGCCATCTTGCTGAGCTCCTGGTCTGGTAGGACAATGAGCAAAGGAACTAGAATTCGCTGCCGTACAGCCAGCTGTGCAGTCCACTCAGCATCCTTGTGATATCCCTGTCTCGCCATCCCAAAGAAATCCTCAGCAGCATTCTAGAGGGATTAGTTGGTCCTGTCAATGGAAGAGATGTTATTGAACTGCCTTATGTACTTGACCTTCACCGTCTAACTGCTTCACCAGAAAGTGTTTAGACTTGTAACCAGACTTGCAATCTGATGAACACATCGCAGTTCATACACATCATTTATATAGCTGCGTGACCTCAGTATGCCCCAATGCAGTTTATGGTCAGTGGGACAAGTCTGAGTCCTGGCAACGTGATAATGCTGAGCTTATAGCCGCCAATTTGTACACAGCAAGCTCCCAAACACAGCAGGCGATGACTTCAGGAATCCATAATTATAGCCAAAAAAATGGGACACTGCTCTTGTGTAGATTTGTCACCCAGACATAGTCTGAGAAGGATAAAAACATGGGGAGGTTTGCTTGTAGATCTCACTCAAACTTAGTTGTGTAGCAAAAATATCTCAATGCTCACAACTTGACTAAAAGCACCAAGCCCCAACAAGGACCCAGGGGAGAGATAAGGAGAGTTTATTTATATGATGGAGAACCTTCTGACCCTGAAATCGGAGTCAATAGGATCTTCCGAAAGGGATTGGGATAAAGTAAGAGTTGTTTGCAGGGAAGGAGAGAGGCAGGAGTCTCGAATTTGGATAGGTATAGGACATCGTGAGTCATTTTTCAGCTCATGGAATGTTTCTGAAGTGTGGTAGCTGTTCTAAACAGAGGAAACATGATGCAAAGCAAGATCCCACAAGCAGCAAAGCCCAGGTTATCAGTTTTTATAACTTTGATCAAGGGGGATAAACATTGCTCGTGACACAAGGTGTGATTCTAATGCTGTACTTTGACATCGTGTAGGGCAAACGTCAGTGCTGAGGATAGATTTGGAGAAGTTGGGGCTGACCTCCCCGGAGAGAAGGCGGCTAAGGGGATATTTGATGGAGGTTTTCAAAGTCATGAGCAGGGTGGACAGAGTAGACGAGGAGAAGCTGTTCCCGCTCATAAAAGAAACAAGAATTAGAGGGCATTGATTTAAGGTGATGTGCAAATGAAAGAAGGGTGATACAATCAAAACTTTTTGCAGTTACTGAGTAGATCGGGTGTGGAATGTACTGCCCCCCCTTCCCACACCACTGCACCAAACCGCAAAAACATTTTGTGTTTTTCCCTTTGAAGCATGTACACGGACAGATGTGAAAGCCAGTTTCAACCCTGCTGGAATGTGCTAGTTGGACTTAACACTCTCATGTGCAATACGCTGGGTTTGAACATTCATGTGCTGTGAAGGTATCAGTTGAAGTATCCCCTAGTTGCCCCAGTACTGCCAGTAAAAACCGTCCCTCACTCCGAGTGCTCGTGGTCTGTGAACTCACAGAATACCAGAAAGGGCCCCCCCATCTCTCTTTGAGTGCCTACAAAATCAGGAATCTTGTTAAAAAGAAACCTCTGTTCAACTGCTACCATCAACTTTACCTGTAACCTCCACTGCAAAGGTTGTAATGTTCAATTATCCACTCTTCCTAAACAATACAGAGATTGATTTGCCATTTTAACTTGTGTGCTTTTGGGCTCACCTATTGTGAGTTTTACATCTGTACCTCACCTAGCCATTTAGTAATTAATAAACTCACTCTTCTTATATTAATTCAAGAAAGTCCAGTTAAATTGGCTTCTTTTCAAAACGTAAGTTCATTTGGATTGGGGAGATTGGTATCCACAAGGAGGAGAGGGGATCCTTTGTAAATTAACTTTGCTGTGACCCAATTAAAGGCAGTGGGGGGGAGGGTTAAAATTGATTCCTGGGATAAGGGAATCACTGGCCTGGCCAGCATTTATCACACAGCCCTATTTGCCCAGAGGGCAGTTAAGAACCAATGACATTGCTATGGGTCTGGAATCGTGTGTAGGCCAATCCAGGTAAGGGTGGCAGTTTCTTCCCTAAAGGACATTAATGAACCAGAGGGGTTTTTTTTGACAATTGACAATGGGTCCATGGTCACCATTAGACTTTTAATTCCAGATTCATTTTTATTGAATACAATTTTCACGATTTACCGTGGCAGGGATTGAACCTGGCTCCCCATTAACTGAGCTAGTAATATCATTAGGCCATCACCTCCCTCCTCCTCCCACCTGACTCCCCCCAGTGTTTCAGGACACTGTTATTCTGAGCCTGTCACCTCTTTATAATTTATTCCTATGATCCACACTGCTGGACTTCTTTGTTTCTTTATTTTTTCTCTAACATCTTTCCCCCTAAGAATTTGTGCTTAAGAATCTGTACCGAGGCGCCCTTGTACCTAAGATGGTGCTGTCAGTGGAGAGTTGTGAACTTTTCGATGCACCCATGTGAGAATATGTGACAATAAAGCTAATTCCGATGTAGAGGGGACCACATCGAGAGCAACGGACACAGTAGATGATGTGGATGAACGTGCAGGAAAATCTCTGCTGGATGTGAAAAGATCCTTTAGGGCCTTGGATGGAGGTGAGGGGGGGGGGGGGGGGGGGAGGTCTGGACACAGGTTTTACACCTCTTGCGTTGCCTGGAGTGGAGGGTGGGTTGGTGGGGATAACAAAGAGCAATGGGCCCAGCACCGACCCCTGGGGCACTCCAGTCCGACAAGCATCCTTCCACTATTACCCTCTGCTTCCCACCATCAAGCCAATTGTGTATCCAATTTGCCAGCTCTCTCTGGATTTTATGCGATCTAACCTTCCAGAGCAGCCTACCATGTGGAACCTTATCAAAGGCCTTACTGAAATCCATATAGACTACGTCTACCGCCCCGCCCTCATCAACATTGCTGGTCACTTCATCAAACAAATTTGTGAGGCATGATCTCCCACTCACATAGCCATGCTGACTACTCCTAATCAAACCCTGTCTTTCCAAATGCCTGCATATCTTAGCCCTCAGAATCTTCTCAAGTAACTTACCCTCCACAGATGTTAAACTTACTGGTCTCGAGTTCCCAGGTTTTTCTTTGCAGCCCTTCTTGAATAAGGGCACAACATTCCCTACCTCCAGTCTTCCAGGATCCCACCTGTGGCTAACGGTGATGCAAAAATATCAGCCCCCCCACCCCCCCAACCCGAAACTTCTTCTGTAGCCTCTTGCAGTGTTCCTGGATATATCTGGTCAGGACCAGGAGATTTATCCACCTTTGTGCATTCTAATACGTCCAACAGCTCCTCTACTCTCATATGGACTGTCCCCAGGATATCACCATGAACTTTCCAAAGCTCCCAAGACTTCATGTCTTTGTCCATGGTAAACATGTAGGAGAAATATTCATTGAGGACCTCGCCCATCTCCATCAGTTCCACACATACACGTCCACTTTGGTGCTTGAGAGGTCCTATTCTCTCTCTAATTATTCCTTTTTGGAATCACCTTAATCTTCTCAGCCAAGGCTATCTCATGCCCCCTTTTCCTCCTGATTTCCTTCTTCAGTATCACCCACATACAGGGGATTCCCTTGATCCCAGCTGCCTGTACCTGAGTCATGCCTCCTTTTTTCTGTTCAAAGGCTCGATATCTCTTGTCATCCAGGGTTTTCTAGTCCTGCCAACCTTGCCCTTCACCCTCACAGGAACATACAGACCTTGAACTCTAGCTATCTCACTTTTAAAGGCCTCCCATTTGCTGGAGGTCCCTTTGCCTGCAAACAAACTACTCCAATCAACCCCTGCAAGCTCCTGTCTAATTCCATCAAAATTCATCTTGCGCTGATTTAGAACTTGACCAGTTTTGTCCCTCACCATAACTATTTTAAAATTACTCGAACAATATTCACTGGTCCCAAAGTGCTCCCACACTGTCACCTCAGTCACCTGTCCTGCCCTATTTTCCAAGAGTAGGTCAAGTTTTGCCCCTTCCCGAGGAGGGCCCTCTATATACTGCTTGAGGAAACTTTCCTAAACACATTTAACAAATTCCACCCTTAACTCTCTGGCAGTTCCACCCTATGTTCGGAAAATTAAAATGCCCTACGATGACACCTCTATTGCTTCTGCAAATCTACCCCAATCTCCCTGCATACTTGTTCCTCTCATTCCCATTGACTATTTTGGGGCCCATAACCCCACTAACACCATCATCTCTCTCTTATTTCTTAACTTCACTTACAAAGCCTCACTGGATGATTGTTCGATTATTCCGTTCTGAGTTTTGCTGTGATACTTGCTTTAATCAAAAATGCAATGCCCCCCTCTCCTCTCTCCACCTTTGACCCGCCTAAAGCTCCTGTACCCTGGCACGTGAAGCTGCCCGTCCTGTCCCTCCCGTAGCCATGTTTCTGTAATGGCCATAATATCCCAGTCTCACATACCTCTCCACGCCCTGAGTTCATCAGCCTTACCTGTCAGCCCTCTTACATTGAAATAACTGCAATTTAATCCAACAGCATTCTTGATCCCTGACCTGTCTCTTCACTTTACTATTTCTGATTACTGTATCTCCTTCCAGCCTCGCACTTTCCTCCCTGCTGTTGACGATCCCACCACGCCCCTCCACCCTGCCAATCTAGTTTAAACCCTCCCTTTTAGCCCTGGCAAATCTGGCTGGCAAGATATTGGTCCCACTCCAGTTCAGGTGTAACCTATCCCTCTTGAACAGGTTACCTCTGCCCCAGAAAAGATCCCAGTGATCAGCTATCAAATCAGGGATCAATTTAAAATGGCGCCATGGTCAGTACCGACTTGGTGGGCCAGAGGGCCTGTTCATGTGCTGTGCTGCGTTATGTTCTCCAAAACATTGTATTGGAAGTGTTTGTGGCTGTAACTCTATACACTGGCCAACAAGCAGTGACCATAATAATAGATGACATTTACAAAGGAACTGCTTACACTTAGATAGAGCTCCAGTTACTTCAGGCAAACTTTGAGGGTTCAAGTAGATGTTTTTAGCTCTACATGAAGCTGAGGTTACCTACAAGTGTGTCTGTTAGTCTGTTAGTCAACTCCCGAGAGCAGTACTGCCCTTTACAACAGCTGAATTTGTGACTACAATATAATGTACTCTAAATACACTTGACATAGTAATCTAAAAGATGAAGCAGCCTATTTTTTTGCATTTTAGATCATGCAAGCAGTTTAGCACAAAAGCACCCCCCCCCCGCCCCGCCCCATATAACTGTGGAGGTACTAACAAACTTACAGAATCGGCATGTAACAGGAAAATGAACTCAGTACAAACGAGAGCAAGGTGTTAGGTTTTGGTAGGATCTAACAACCAAAAAGGAGCATTGTGTGTCACAATGCTGTACATCTCTATGACTCTATACATAAATCCCGGCATAGACCAATTGGGCTGAATGGCCTGATGCTGTGCTGTATATCCTACATTGTTATCTGTTCACGTTACACTTTTTTCCTTTACAATATTGCACTTATAGGTACTGACTGATCAGCCTGGATATAAACTCTATTGAGCTCATTACGTGAGATCTTGCACAACATTTCCAATGTTAGTAATCTCCCAAACTTGCTCCAGCTGCAACTTAACTTACACAGCAGAGACACAGCCAAGTTTAGACCCCAGGGTCCCTCAATTAGTTACTAATTAACAATCCAGTAAAGTGGCTTAAGCCAAAAAGCATCTAAAATCTAAACCTTACTCCCAATGGATGGCAATAGGAGTGATTCACTTACAGAGAATCAGTCCAGCGTAATGACTTCGGTAGAAGGTTGGTGACACTCCATAAAATTCCAAGGCTAATTGGATGCATATTGCTAAGCCCAATTGAATTCTATATTAAGTTTTAGAGAGACATACTTCTGTTCCCAACAGAATTTTCAACTTAAACCCAATTATATTGGCAAGAGGGGAGCATTGCCTGCCGGTGACCAAAAACTGAAATTGCTGGAAAAGCTTAGCAGGTCTGGCAGCATGGGTGCAGAGAAATCAGAGTTAATGTTTCAGGTCCATGGCCCTTCCTCAGAGCTGACGGCAGTTAGAAAAATGTTTTTTATGCAGAAGATAGGGTGGTGGGCGGAGGTAAGGAGTAAACAATAGGTAGAGATAGAGCCCACAGAGAGAGAAAGACAGTTGGACAGAAAAAGGAGTGGATAACCATGAGCCTGGGAGAATGAATGTCTATTAATGTGGACTGGTAGTGGCTAACAATGGGTTGTGTGTAATAGCAGACCATAGCAAGGCCTGATGTGTGGGGTAAGGACATGGGAGAAGGGGCCTCAAACCCTAAAATTGTTGAACTCGATATTGAGTCCAGAAGGCTGGAGAAGTCCCAAGTGGAAAATGAGGTGCTGTTCTTCTGGCTTGCACTGAGCTTCTGTGGAGCACTGCAGACAGAGATGTTGGCCAGGGAACGGGGGGGGGGGGGCGGGGGGGGTGGTGTTGAAGTGACAGGCAGCTGGAAGCTCAGGGTCTTGTTTTGCAGACAGAATGTCGGTGTTCTGGGAAACCTACACTTCATTTCTCCCTGTGTAGAGAATGAGGTTCTACCATCAGTTCTGAGGAAGGGTCACCAGGCCCGAAACGTTATCTCTGATTCCTCTTCACAGATGCTGCCAGACGCTGCTGACCTTCTGCAGCAATTTCTGTTTCCGGTTCTGATTTCCAGCATTCCTACTTCTTTTGTTTTTTATTGGATAAGTAGACTAAAGTAAATAAACAACAAGAAACCTTTAAAGAAACAATTCAAAATGTTCAATGAAACTGCATTCCATAAAGATCAAAAACTTAGCAGGATCCACTGGTGGCTTACTAGGGATGTTAAGCGTATTGACTGATATACCACTGGTGCAATGCATCACAAGCACAAAGTTGCAAGGAATCCTACTAAACCTGGGGATTAGGAGTTGGCAGAAAGTGAGGACTGCCGATGCTGGAGAGTCAGAGTGAAACAGTGTGCCGCTGGAAAAGCACAGCAGGTCAGGCAGCATCTGAGGAGCAGGAGAGTCAACGTTTCGGGCATAAACCCTTCATCTATGGCACCTATGGGAATAGGAATGTGGTTGATCAAATATTCCGGATGATCAAGATGATCAATCCAAAGATGTGCAGGTTAGGTGAATTGGCCATGCTAATTGCCAATAGGATTCAGAGATGTGTAGGCTAGGTGCATTAGTCAGGGGTAAATGTAGAGTAGTAGGGTAGGGGACTGGGTCTGAGTGGGATACACTTCGAAGGGTCAGTGTTGGGCCAAATGGCTTGTCTCCACACTGTAGGGATTCTATGATTCTACACATAACCACAGTAAACCCTGGGACCAAACGAAGCTTTGAGACATGAACATCCCTCAAAAAAGAACTATGTAAAAACATGAACATAACTCCTAAAGTCAATGTAAAAACATATAGTAAAGATGAGAAATTAATGTAGGGAGTATACCCCTCACAGCTTTACTTTATGCACAGCATAAATACTCAGACATAGCAGTAGATTGCAGTATTTGAGTTATATAACTTTTCTGCCAGTTTATCAAGAGCACCAGTTGATAAGGTGCAAGTTAAAATGAAGTTTGCTGTATATAAAAATGAAGGGAGTAGCTAAAGGAAATATTGATCTCGTTAAGGCAGAGACAGGAGAAATTATTATGAAGAATGAGGAAATCTCAGACACTGAACAATTATTTTATGCCTATCTTCACAAGAGCAGTCATTACTTACAAAAGCTGAGAGTTACCAATGGATTAATAAGATTGAGGAAATCAGGGTGAATGATATCATTGGACAGAAACTATTCAAGAAACTTGACGAGTTAATATCTGACAAATGCCCACAATTTGATGGCCCGTATTCGGAGACCTCAAAGAGGTAAATGCAGAAATAACAGACATGCCGAATATATTTCTTTCCTCGATTCTGGTATAATGGGGAGAAGCATGAGGTTACATGAGATGTTTTAGAAAAGTATGTGACGCTTGTAAACACTGATGTTCGAACGTACCTGGGTGCGCTCCAACAGGAAACATGACAAGTTAGCAACGCAGTTACAGCAAACAATTAGAAAGGCGAGTGACACGTTGGCCTTTATCCAAGAGATTTAGAGAAGGAACAAAGAAACCTAGGTATACTTGTATAGGGTTCCGTTGAGACTGCACTTGGACTGCTGTGAGCAGATTTGAACGCCATCCATCGTGAAGGTTATATTTGCTTTGGAGATGGTTCATTGAGGTTATCTCAGAATTGGCTTCTGAGATAAGAGGGTCGTCCTAAGATGAGAGGCTGGGTAAATTAGTCCTGTGCCTTTTGGAGATGCCTTGTTGAAATATCAAGGTGATAAAGGGATTTGGTCAAGTGGCTACTGAGAAGTTGTTTTCTCCTGCCTGGAGGATGGAGAGCACCAGATCCACAGTCTAAGGAGAAGGGACTGAGATCAGGAGAACTTCCTTCAATCACTAGCTTGTGATTACTTCGTTGTTGAACATATGTAATGCTGAGATGGATGGATTTTCTACCTCTGGGGGAATCAAGGAATATGGTAAGAAGGCATGGAAAGTAGAGGTAGAAAATCAGCCCTGATTGCTCAGACCATTGAGTATAAGAATTGGGACATCTTGTTAAGGTTGTACAGGACGTTGGTAAGGCCTCTTCTGGAGTACTGTCTCCAGTTCTGGTCGCCCTGTTATAGGAAGGATATTATTAAACTGGAGAGGGTTCAGAAGAGATTGACCAGGACGTTGCCAGGAATGGAGAGTTTGTGTTACAAAGAGAGGTTGGAAAGGCTGAGAGCGCAGGAGGTTGAGGGGTGGCCTTATAGTGGTTTGTAAAATCATGAGGGGTACTGATAAGGTGAATGGCATGTGTCTTTTCCCTCGGACTGGGAATTCAAAACTAGGAGGCATATTTTTAAAGTGAGGGGAGAAAGATTTAAGAAAGACATCAGGGGACAACTTTTTTTTAGCACAGAGTGGTTTGTGTGTGGAATGAACTTCTCAAAGGAGTGGTGGATGCTGGAACAGTCACAACATTTAAAACACATTTGGATAAGTGCATGAATTAAAGATGTTTGGAGGAATCAAGCACTGGCAGATGGGAATAGATGAGTTTGGGATTATGGCCGGTGTGGACAGGTTAGATTGAAGGGTGTGTTTCTGTGCTGTATGATTCTGAATGGTGGAGCTAGTTCAAGGGGTTGAATGATCTATTCCTGCTCTTATTTTAACTAAGCACCTCTATGGTAGCTGCTGTGTGATAGTACTGTGCCTTCGAGGGATGCGTTCTGTGTTGGGTTTCTCTTGCAAAGAGGTGTTGTCACAGTGGGGTGCTAAAATATTTCCTTCAGACAGGCAGATGGAGTTACCCCTGGGTGCTTTTTAATAAAATTAGACAAAAGAAGCAAGAGTGAGCAGGGTCAGGGATCACACCGAGCCAGGGAGGCTATTAGTTAAGCTTTCAGTTAGTTCATGAGAAGATGCCTGATGGCTGCTAAGCTAAAGCTTAAATTCTTTGCTGGAGTGAAGCCTTAGACAGTGAGGCTCTCTCTTAAAAATCAAAAGGCACAGATTGTTTCTTCCTTCTGTACTGGAGAGAGACAGTATGTGAGAATCATAGCTGTTTTGCTGAATTGCGCTTTTGCCAAAGAGTATGTTTATGGGATGCTGAGTATATTAGAATAGTTAGTGATTAGTAGTTTAATTATACATTACCTTCTTAAGTATTTCAATTAAGTTAAGGTTATGCCAATTGATTCTTCTGTATTTCAATTGTGTTGTATGAATAAAGTGTATTTTGCTTACAGCTTAGTGGTGGACAAATCGAATCACATCTAGAACACAGCAACTTAGACTTCACCTTATGTAACTCTAAAAGTTAGGGTCTAGGCCATCTCCTTGCAATACTTTGGAGGGGAGAGATCTAGTCTGGTTCATAACACTGTGCTCTGTTTCACCTCGGTCCTTCTTCTCCTCATGACTTAATTACTCTTTCACAATTTTAATGGAATTATTCTTTCTAGTTACCAACCCACACAGACTGCGGCTGTTCAAGAAGATGGCTTGTCATCACCCACTCACAGGCAGTTTGGCATGGGCACCAAATGCCAACCTTGGCCAGTGATGACAAAGCAAAAAGAAATTTAATTACCATAAGTCCAAGAGGTAGAACAGCAGAATTAGGCCATTCAGCCCATTGAGCCTACAGTACTATTTGATCTTGGCTGATGATAAAGGTGTCCAGCATGAAGCTTTATCCTGCTGTGACCCAGAACTGTTACTTCCAGTGGTCTCCCTACCCTAACTCCACTATCCTCCAGAATCCAACTCCTGATGACTATTCCTCACACATAGCAAACCCAGTTGTTAATGTTTCCAAAACTCTACATCCTTCCGTGCCTCACACATTGACCTTCGTTCACCTGACAGCTCCCGAGGGATCTGGATATTGATATTGAAGGCCTACAGTTTGCTGAGTGACCTGGACCTTTACAGTTCAAGGACTGTTGCAATCAGTCTGTGTGACCAAAGCACAGCTTGGACGGAGGAAAAGCTTTGTGAGAATTGTTGACACTTGGTGACATCTCATTGGCAGAGAAATGCACTCATGATAGCTTTAGCTCAAACCATATGATGAGCTGGGTCAGTGTCCAAGCTCTAAGCACAGTTCATAGTGGTTGGCAATAGCAGTGATTCATTTCCAAAGAATCCAATTCAGCACAATGTCTCCAAATTGAACTTTGGCTGATCCTCCTCAGAATTACAAAGTTACACGAAAGCAGAATGCTTATTCCAAACATCAAGCAGCCATATAACATATGACTCCTTGTTATAAACAGCTGGCGTGTCTTTCCTTTCATAGAAATCATAAAATCCCTACAAGCCAGTCAGCCCATTGAGTCCACACCGATCCTCCAAAGAGTATCCCGCACACACCCACCCCAATCCACTCCCCTACTTTATCCCTGTAGCCCTGCCTTTCCCATGACTCATCCACCTGGACATCACTGGACACTACGGGCAATTTAGTGTGGCTAATCCACCTAACCTGCACATCTTTGGACTGTGGGAGGAAACCCACGCAGGCACAGGGGAGAACGTGCAAACTCCACACAGACAGTCACCTGAGGCTGGAACCGAGCCCGGGTCCCTGGTGCTGTGGGGAGAGCATCAAGCCAGGAGAAGAAAGTGAGGACTGCAAATGCTGGAGTTCAGAGTCGGACAAGTGTGGCGCTGGAAAAGCACAACAGATCGGGTAGCATCTGAGGAACAGGAGAATTGACGATTTCCAGCACCACACTTTTTGACTCTAACCGCTGAGCGACCGTGCTGCCCCTGATGACTCTGTGATTCTTGGGATTACTTCTAAACAATAACTGAATAAAGTGTTTGTCTCTGCGATAGAATGACAACTCTCAAACACAATGATCACAGTGAGATGTTGATCCATTTAAGACAAACAGTATGCACGTGGAGCATATGAGTTGCAGGGTAGTCTGATGGAAGTGTACACTCTCACCAGTCTGACTGAGCTTGCTGTATACCCCTTGTGTGAAGGCCATTGTAGAGCCTCACTCAGGACATATCCTGGACAGCGGGACTCTAGGTCAGCCCATAGCAAAACCCCAAGACAAAGCCAAGTGGTTAGAATTTCTTTCAGGATCCAGGCAGGCATGTCATTGTAGTTCTGCCAGTATGCCAACTTGACACAGCAAAAGAATCCCACTAGATCTAAACTGAGTCAGAGAACTCATAGTGCAGTATCCGGGAGAGTGCACACACTGGAAAGCTCAACAACATCTGGTTTGGAACAGTTCAGTTGCTTAGCAACATCCAAATCACAAACAACCAAAATAATCATCTGGTCACCCACTTCTAATGGAGGTTGATACCAGCATGGCTGTTTCAGTGATCGCAGAACCAGGCTTCAACAAGATTCACTCTGAACTCTAATCCTTAACGTTTGCAACACCTTAGCTAAACTGAGAACCTAGGCCAGGAAACCTTTACAGATTAAGGGGACAACTTCAGTTCTGGTGTTGTGAGAAGCAGCTGGTTCAGTTACCACTGATTGCAGTTCAAAGGTCAGGCCTAAGCTTGATTGGGGTGAAAGTGGTTGAGAAAGATTCACTTAGATTGGCTCAACATTTCTTGATTAGAAATTGGTTGCCAGAGTGAAGTCCTAATTAAGTACCTGAATGTTTTGTAGGAAGGTCCAGGGACCACCAAGGGAGCCAAGGCCACCTTCCACATTGACCAGGAAGCAGTTCCATGATTCTGCAAGGCCACCCAGTGCCAATTGCCTTATGGGCAAAAGTAGAGGCAGAAGTCAGAGGGCTAGAAAGTGAAGGAATCGTCAGACAAGTCCAGACTGTGGCATGAGCAGCACTGGTCATCCCCATTGTACCCATCGCCTTTGTGAGATTTCTAAAACTGCTTTTCACAGCTGGATAAATACTCAATACCTCAAGCAGAGCATTTGTAGGCAAAGCTATCAGGGGGCTGCCCTTCATAAAGCTGGGCATGAATCCGAATCCCTACAGTGTGGAAACCGGCCCTTCAGCCCAACAAGTCCTCACCGACCCGCTGAAGAGTATCCCACTCAGACCCATTACCCTATCCTCTTACTCTACATTTCCCCTGACTAATGAATTTAACCTAAGGGCATCCCTGAACACTATGGGCAATTTAGCATGGCCAATTCACCTAACTTGTACATCTTTGGACTGTGGGACGAAACTGTAGCACCTGGAGGAAACCCACACAGACACTGGGAGAATGTGCAAACTCCACACAGAGAATTGCCCGAGGCTGGAATTCAACCCAGGTCCTGGCACTGTGTGGCAACAGTACTAACCACTGAGCCACTGTGCCACCCTGCATATTTGCACTTGTAGTTAGATGAGGACTCCCAGCTGCAATTAATATCATTAAGGGTTTGTACCAATGTATGGATAAGGAGTGGGATAAGGTTTTGGATGGGTAATGATATTGTACTCGGGATCAGATCTGGGTTAGCTATAGTTCAGAACTGAACACAATACTCCTGGGCACGCTAAACATTGGGGCCCCTCATTTATAAACAGCTGACTTAGGAGCGCCTGCATTTATGAACACAAACCAGTCCAGAGGTGTAATTTTAAAGATCTGACATATTGATGTATGAACGACTATTTTATATTATCCCGTGTTCCAACTTGCGAATCAACTCAATAATGGAATATGCTGGTATTGTGGGGACTGCCTGCACTTGACAGGAAGTATGCACTGGGCTGGGCAGGAAAGACAATTAGTGAGACTAATTCATCAGTTCTTTCACTGCGGCTGGCACAGGCTCATAAGGACGAATGGTCATCTGCTGCATCTTAGTTCTGTCTGTGATCTAAGTCCTACTCATCAATACCATTGTCTTGACCGTTTCTTTCTGAGCAGCAGAATATGAATGCGACATTTTAAAAAGCCATTCCACCTTCAGCCAAGTACGGCATTTGTCTGAAATCTGCTTGAATCGCAATCGACCTCCACAACATAGGGATTAACACTACATCTAATGGATGGCCCCTCTGGGACGACGTAGCCCTCCCTCTGTAAGACACGGAACTTGCCGTTTAAACATTATCTCATGTTCCCCCCAGTGCAAGAATATTCCATTCACATAACACTTCCATCAGCAGTTCAGAGGGAAGATGAGTTTAGTGTTCGTTGCTCATTCATTCTTCTGAATTGAACTGCTGTGTTTTCCTTGAACTATCAGTGTCATACACTCCAGACTTCAATGCTATTTATATGTCAATCAATCATCTCATCAAGGATTACCAATTTTTTTTTCTTGCCAATGGGCGATGAATCTGTGCGTTAAAGACAGAGCTACTGCAGGGATATATTGGCACGATGGATAGGACACTGGTTTTTAATCATGTACCCCACAGTCCAGTTTATATCGATAGGTTAATGCCTTCTCCATCTGTTCACTTTAAGGTTTGTGGATTCAATCTTTCAGACCCAGAGATTAATTTTAAAGAATCTCCCCCATCCTTCAGCTACGTAAGTAACATTGCTTGTTCTGTTAAAAATAACAATGCTGGTTGTTCTCAAAGAGCAATCTTGGATCAATAAGGGACAACAGAAAATATGAATTCTGGTCCAATAGGATAGTTTCTCATTTTGAGACATGACTAGCATCAAAGCTATCCTTAAAACACCAAATGACAGACTTCTGAAAGATGATTGCCCTGTTATAGAATTTATCATCCAATTCTTAATAACCTGCTGAACATTTGTGCTCTAGAATTCCAGCATGGTGGCTCAGTGGTTAGCACTGCTGCCTGACAGCGCCAGGGACCTGGGTTTGATTCCAGTCTCGGGTGACTGTCAATGTGGAGTCTGCACTTTCTCCCCATGTCTGTGTGGGTTTCCTCTCACAGTCCAAAGATGTGCAGGTTAGGTAAATTGGCTGTGCTAACTTGTCCATATTGCTCAGGAATGTGTGGATTAGGTCAGGGGTAAATGTTGGGTAGGGGCATGGGTCTGGGAGCGTTACTCTTCGAAGAGTCAGTGTGGACTTGTTGGGCCAAATGGCCTGTTTACGCACTGTAGGGATTCTATGAATCAATTCAAAATAAAGCTGCTTGAGATTGGACTGCAAGTGTCCTCACTGTTAGTTTGTGTGGCACGCTGTTCAGTTGTCTGGTCAATGGTAACATCCAGGATGTTGATAGTGTAGGATTCAGTGATGGTAATGGCTTTAAATGCTAAGGGGTAGTGGTTAGATTGTCTCTAGTTGGTGATAGCCATTGCCAGGTCCTCTAGTGGGGGCATTAGTGTCACTTACTGCTTATCAGCCCAAACCAGATATAGTCCAGGTCTTCATGCATTTGGACATTGACTGCTTTAGTATCTGAGGTGTCGCAAATGGTGCTGAACATCGTGCAATTATCAGCAAACATCCCCATTTCTGACTTTATGATGGATGCAGCTAAAGGCGGTTGGGCCTAGGACACTACCCTGAGGAACTGGAGGATCCTGCAGAGATGCTCTGGACCTGAGATGACCTTCAAAAACTACTACCATATTCCTATGTGCTAAATATGAGTCCAACCAGTGGAGAGTTTGCCCCCGATACCCATTGATCTCACTTTTGCTAGGGCTACTTGATCACACACTTGGTCAAGTATGGCCTTGATGTCCAGGGCTGTCACTCTCCCCTCACCTCTGGGATTTAGCTCTTTTTGTCCATATTTGAATCAAGGTTGTTAATGAGGTCAGGAGCTGAGTGGCCCTGGTGGAACCCAAACTGGGCATCACTGAACAGGTTATTGCTGTGTAGGTGCTGTTTGACACCATCCATCACTTTACTGATGGTCGAGAGCAGACTGATGGGGCGGTGTAATTGGTTGGGTTGATTTGTCCTGGATTTGTCCAGGACATACCTGGGCAATTTTCCACACTGTCGGGTAGATGCCAGTGTGGTAACTGTAACAGCTTGTCGAGGAATATGGAAGGTTCTGGAACACAAGTTTTCTATTCTATTATTGGAATATTGTCAGGGCTCGAAGCCTTTGCAGTGTCCAATATTTTTTGATAATCACATGAAATGAATCAAATTGGCTGAAGACTGGTATTTGTCTTGCTGGGGAGCACTGGAGGAGACGGATCATTCACTTCTGACTGAAGATTGTGACAAATGCTTCAGCCTTATCCATTGCACTGATGTGTTGGGCTTCTCCATCATCGAGGATGGGATTACTTGTGGAGACTCCTCCTCCAGTGAGTTGTTTAGTTGTCCACCACCGTTCATGACTGGACATGACAGGACTTCAGAACTCAGATCTGATCCATTGGCTGTGGGATTGTTTAGCTCTGCCCATCAGTTGCAGCTCGTGCTGCTCCAGAAATACCCTCATGCACTCTCCATTGAGCCAGGCTCCATCCCCTGGCTGGATGGCAATGGTTGCTTGAAGAAGATACCAGGGCATGAGGTTGCAGATTGTGCTGGAGTGCAATTCTGCTGCTGTTGATGGCCCACAGCATCCCATAATGCCCAGGTTTGTGTTGTTGTATCTCTTCAAAGTCATTCAGCAAGGGTGGTAGTACCACATAACATGATAGAGGGTATTCTCAATATGAAGACTTTGCCTCCATGAGGACTGTGCAGCGATCATTCTTACTATACTGTCATAGATGCATTTGCAGCTGGCAGGTTGGTGAAGAGGTCACATATGTTTTTTTCCCTTATGTTTGTTCTCCCACCACCTACTGCAGGACCAGTCTAGCAGTGATTCCTTTAGGACTTGACCACCTCTAACAGTAGTGCTGCCGCCAATCTATTCTCGGTGATGGGCAGTGAACTCCCTCACCTAGAATACAGTCTGCATCCTTTCCATGTTTTGTGCTTCCTCCAGGTTTTGTTGAACATGGAGGAGCACTGGCTGCATCGGAATTACCATTTTAATTAAGAGGTGCTGAAACTCAGTGAGGCATCAAGAAGATTGCATCTCTTGTTATACTCACAGCGGCCTGATTACTTCATGTGTTGAGAGGTGGAAGTTTTCCTGCAACTATCCAATGAAACAATGACACACAAGCCATAATCCATCAAGAAGTAGTATATTAACAGCAACCTTTGAACAAAAAGGGAGAGAAAGCTACATGGACTGATAACAGCAAGGATACTGAAAGTTCTTCTTTTCCGTCCTCTCTCTCTCACTCAGAAACTAGCCAATGAAAAGGAAATGGAATAGCAACAAAATTTAAGTGAGAGCTCCAGAACATCAGAAGGCTCACATATACAGAAGAACAAGACAACAGTTGGATCCAATCCTGAAGTCAAGGGCTGTAAAAACTGCATGTAGTTTCCTACCTGTGCAGTCAGCCCAAAACCCTGTGACGGTACTGCTCCTTTAGCAAGGTTATGCTGTCCTTGGTTTTTTTTTCCAGAGAGGTCATAAAAGCAGTGATTCCGAAAAGTCTATTTTAGATGGGTTTTAGGGCCAATTTGACTACAGCTAACAGATACTGCTTCAGGCAAAAGGCTTTCAAGTTTAAAAAAAATTGTACAATGAAAGGGGAGTGGCCAGTCCTCCCAGCTCAGCTTTTCTCTGGTTTGGTTTGGTTTTTTTTAAGCAATCTGGCTGTTCACTGAAAGCAGGCAGTCAGTAAGGCTGCTGGTCCAAGAAACAGCTACATATTACCATCTCTCTCTCTCTACCCCCCTAAGATCTTGTGTTTAATTTTACCTTTAATGCCAAGGGTGTTTATGGGGATTGTCTAAGTATTGGGAATAGCATCGTTAAGTTGGGAAAATCTGTTAGGGTTTTGGATAGTTTAAGATATTCCGTATTCTGTGCTCTTTTAGTTGTGTTTCATTCGGTAATCTTGTAAATAAATAATGTTTTGTTTAAAACTAAATGATTTGACCAGCTACATCACTCCTGGACTATCCACTTTACACCCGCTTAAAACAACTAGCAAAGTTAGGGTGTGGGCTACTTTCTTGACATGATTTGAGGGGGTCTGGCCTGGTTCATAACAATCTCTTCTTCTTGAAAAGTGTGAAGTGAAGGTTGAATTTGAATGCAGAATACAGGGTTAAAGGCAGGATTCTTGGCAGTGTGGAGGAACAGAGGGATCTTGGGGTCCATGCCCATAGATCTCTCAAAGTTGCCACCCAAGTTGATAGGTTGGTAAGAAGGCGTATGGTTCATTGGCTTTCATTAGTAGGGGATTGAGTTTAAGAGCCGCAAGGTTATGCTACAGCTGTATAAAGCCCTGATTAGACCTCACTTAGAATATTGTATTCAGTTCTGGTCGCCTCATTATAGGAAAGATGCGGAAGCCTTAGAAAGGGTGCAGAGGAGATTTACCAGAATGCTGTCTGGACTGGAGGACATGTCTTATGAAGAAAGATTGAGGGAGCTAGAACTTTTTTCATTGGAGCGAAGAAGGATGAGAGGTGACATGATAGAGGTGTACAAGATGATGAGAGGCATAGATAGAGTGAATGGTCAGAAACTTTTTCCTAGGGCAGAAATAGCTATCACGAGGGGGCATAATTTTAAGGTAACTGAAGGAGGGTTTTGCGGAGATGTCAGAGGTAGGTTCTTTACACTAAGAGTGGTGGGTGTGTGGAATGCACAGCCAGCAGTGGTAGTAGATTCAGATACATTAGGGACATTTAAACCACTTTTGGATAGGCACATGGATGATAGTAAAATGTCAGGTATATCGGTTGGTTTGATCTTAGAGTAGGATAAAAGGTCAGCACAACATCAAGGACTGAAGGGCCTGTACTGTGCTGTACTGTTCTATAATCTATGTTCTTTTCCAGGTTTTTCACCTGTGTATGACATTGTATTATATTATTTTTCTTTCGGGTAATAAAATCTTTCTTTTGTTAACTCCAGAAAATCATCCAATTAGTTTTCCTTCATTCTGATCAAGTTAATTATGTTTCAATTCAAATGTGCTAAAGGATAATAAAAATTTATGGAGTGGAGGAGCCGGTGTTGGACTGGGGTGGACACAGTTAAAAATCACACACCACTAGATTATAGTCCAACAGGTTTATTTGGAAGTACAAGCTTTCAGAGCACTGCTCCTTCATCAGGTAGCTCATAGAGTCATAGGACACAGAATTTATAATAAAAGAACAAATTGTCATTCAACTGATGCGATGTACTGAACAAACGTGGATGGCTGTTAAGTCTTTAATCACTTAGAATGGGGATACAGGTTTTGATTGATTAATATATAAATCCCAGAATTTCTTTCAAGTTACAGCCCTGAGATAACTTAAGGTTTTATCAGTATATTAAAAAAAAATGACATCTCAGCTCAGACAATACATTAAAGGTGTGAGGTTAGAGTCTGTCTATATCCCAACCTTGAGTCAGACTGGTTTTATTTCCAAAATGCCCATGTCTAATGGTAGTGTCCATGTTGACACTCTGACACGTCTTGCAGTGGTTGCCATGACAGGGTTGTACGGTGTTGTGGTTGATGTTGTCCTGAAGGCTGGGCAGTTTGCTGCGGCCAATTGTCTGTTAGGTTTGGTGATTTTTTAAAGGCGAGAAGTGGAGGAGTAAGGAAGAGCTTGGCAAGGTGCTCATCCTCATCGATAATGTGTTGCAGGCTGCAAAGAACATGATGTAGTTTCTCTGCCCCTGGGAAGTACTGGACAACGAAGGGCAGCCTAGCGGTTTCCCATGTCTGTCTCCTAAGGAAGTCATTACGGTTTCTCACTGTGGCACGATGGAACTGGTGATCGATGAATTGAGCATCGTACCCTGTTCTTATGAGGGAGTCCTTCAGCACCTTGAGGTGTCTGTCGCATTCCTCCTCATCTGAATAGATCCTGTGTATGTGAGGGGCTTGTATGTAGGGGATGGCTGTTTTAATATGTTTAGGGTGGAGGCTAGAGAAGTGCAGCATCGTGAGGTTATCCACGGGCTTGTGGTAGAGTGAGGTACTGAGGGTCCATCCTTGATGGAGATGCGTGTGTCCAAGAATAACACAGACTCTAAAGTAAAGTCCATGGTAAGTCTGATGGTGGGGTGAAACCTGTTGATATCACTGTGGAGTTGTTTCATTGACTCCTCATCATGGGTCCAGAGGAAGAAAATGTTGTCAATATATATGGTGTATAGTGTTGGTCAGAGGTCCTGTGCAGCAAAGAAGTCTTGTTTGAATGTGCATGAAGATGTTGGCATATTGGGGTCCAAATTTGGTTCCCATGGCCGTTCCGTGTGTCTGGATGAAGAATTGGTTGTCAAAGGTGGTTGAGGATGAAGTGGATGAGCTGTAGGATGGTGCTTGGAGATTGGCAGTTGTTGGTATTGAGTACTGAGGCTGTTGCAGGGATGATGTCATCATGGGGAGTGCTGAAATGTTCATTGTGACAAGGAATGTTCCTGGTTCGATGAAGTGATTAAAGAGTTAGCAGCAATCTAAACTTGCTCAATACATTGCATCTGCTATATGACACTTTCATCTTTTACTCCAAATTCTGTGTCCTATGATCCTGCTCCACTAGCTACCTGATGAAGGAGCAGCACTCTGAAAGCTAGTCCTTCCAAATAAACCTATTGGACTACAACCTGGGGTGTGTAATTTTTAACATTTATGGAGCAAACGATTGAGACATGGTTCAAAGTGAGGGGAGTTGATCACCCCGCCTCATAACGTATTACACATGGAACCACAATTATTAACCATATACATCAAGAGCTTGGCACAATCTCAGCGTTTGAAAGGGGATGTAGTTTACTCAGAGGAGGAATGTGTTGATCGTTGGAAGAAAATTTCAATTCCTATATTATCGACCAGGCCAAACCCCGCTCAAATATATCAAGGAAATAGTCTTGACCCTAACTTTTATCTTATTCAAAAGCAAGTGTAAGGTGTTGTGTTTCAAAAATAATTTGATTGGTTACACTAATCGGCTTTGAGCAAAATGCACTTTATTCTTAACCTACAGTTAAATAACAACCAAAAGGAAGAAGAATTGGAATAATGTAACTCTATTGGAAAACTTAACATAACCATACAGGTCATTCTGCTATAACACACATTTTGTTAACACAAAGTTGCAGTAACGCAATTGACGAATTGGGGACACTGTTTCTAAAGGGCAAAATTTTAAAACCTGTTGGCTGTAACACAATTACATCACCATCACTTTAAGTGCTGTTTCTGAAGCAAGATTTTTCTATAATGCGGGGTTGCACAAGAACACAGTCATCGTGTTATCGAAGAACTACCTGTAAAGGATTTAACTATTGAGCAACAACTGTTCCAGTACAGTAACTTCCCAAGAACGCACGCTTGGTCAAGGCAAGTTCAGCAAAACAGATTGTCTCACATGCAGTTCTGCAGCAGACAGAACTCCAGCCTTTAGCTATAAGAGAGAGAGTAAGACAGCTTCCACAGCCAACTTCAAAGCCACAACAACTACTTAAAACGCTGGTTCTGGCAGAACCTGTCTCCACCCAGTCATGCTGCATCTATTGTTCCAATTGTTTAAAAAAAAACAAGTTTGGAGGAGACAGCTCTTCACCTCTGTCCCAATCTCTCTCCCTTGCAAAAAAAAGTACTAAATACATCTCTCAAAGTCATGCCTGATCCATGGATTTCCTAAAAGCTGTCAGTGAGAGTGAGGCAAGTACCTGTGGTGACTGCTGAGTGGCCTGAGTCAATCTCGGGGCAGTACTGTAATAAATGCAATGCCCATCAACAACCCAATAGGAGAATGTGCGCTAATACTTTTGTGAGAGAGTTGCTGCTGAGCTGATCAGGCAGCTCAGGGTCTCAGACTGAACCTCAGATGATGAGCAATGTGGTCACTTGCTGAGCCAGCTCTGCAGCTGACCACCAGAGAGTGGAGCAGTGAAGCCAGTCGTGCCCACAAGTGGCATTACCCATCAACAAGGCGTGGAGGCTGGCACTGGTTTACCAAGGCAGGAAATGTTTCAGAAGGCTTGGCTAATTGCTGCAGCTAATACCGAACTTCTGCAACCTCCTGGAGGTGCTGCTTTATCAGTGAAACCTCCATCCACGATATGTCTCCCTCCAGTTCTCTGGGATATCTGCTGGTGATACATCATGAGCTTCCCGGATAATGAACCAATGAGGCTTCCGAGTGGTGTTATCGCTAGTCCATTAATCCAGAGACCCAGACAGAAAACTACAGACAAAATAGCCCAATCTTGGTTGTAGGTAAGATCCTGGAATCCGTTGTGAAGGATGAGATTTCTGAAAACTTGGAAGTGCATGGTAAAATAGGGCAAAGTCAGCACGGTTTCATCAAGGGAAGGTCATGGCTGACAAATCTGCTGGAATTCTTTGAAGATGTGGGCGGCACGGTGGCTCAGTGGTCAGCACTGCTGCCTCATAGTGCCAGTGTTCGATTCCAGCCTCGGGCGACGGTGTGGAGTTTGCACATTCTCCCTGCATGGGTTTCCTACAGGTGCTCAGATTTCCTCCCACAGTCCAAAACTGTGCAGATTAGGTGAATTGGCCATGCTAAATTGCCCATAGTGTTCAGGGATGTACAGATTAAGTGCATTAGTCTGGGGTAAATGTAGAGTAATAGGGGTAGGGGAACAGGTCTGGGTGGGATACTCTTTGGAGGGTCAGTGTGGACTCATTGGGCCAAAGGGTTTGTTTCCACACTGTAGGGATGCTATGATTCTAAGTAACGAGTAGGTTAGACCAAGGAGAGCCAATGGATGCTATCTACCTGGATTTAAAGGAGGTCTTTGTCAAGGTGCTGCACAGGCGGTTACTGAGTAAGATAAGGGCCCATGGTGTCAGAGGCAAGGTGCTAGCATGGATAGAAGCCTGGCCATCTGGCAGAAAGCAGACAGTGGGGATAAAAGGGTCTTTTTCAGGATGGCAGCCAGTGACAAGTGGTGTTCTGCAAGGCTCAGTGTTGGGACCACAGCTTTTCATTTTACACATTAATGATCCAGATGAAGGAACCGAGGGCATTTCTGGCTACCTTTGCAAACGATACAACGAGAGGTAGAGGGACAGGCAGCATTGCGGAGATAGGGGGACTGCAGAAGGATTTGGACAGGTTAGGAGAGTGGGCAAAGAAGTGGCCGGTGGAGTACAATGTGAGAAAGTGTGAGGCCATGCACTTTGGTAGGAAGAATAGAGGTATGGACAATTTTCTAAATGGGGAGAAAATTCAGAAGTCTGAAGTGCAAAGAGACTAGGGAGTTCTAGTCCAGGATTCTCTCAAAGTAAACTTGCAGGTTGAGTCGGTAGTTAGGAAGGCAAATGTAATCATGTAATTTATTTTGAGAGGACTTGAATATAAAAGCAGGGATTGTACTTCTGAGGCTCTATAAATTTGGAGTATTGTGTGCAATATTAGGCCCCATATCTGAGGAAGGATGTATTGGCCCTGGAGTGTGTTCAGAGGAGGTTCACGAGAATGGTCCCAGGAATGAAAAGCTTAACATATGAGGATTCTGGGTCTATACTCAATAGAGTTTAGAAGGATGAGGGGGATCTAATTGAAGCATACAGAATACTGAATGGCCTGCACAGAGTGGATGATGGGAAGATGTTTCCATTGGTAGAAGAGTCTAGGAGCAAAGGGAAGGCCTTTTAGAATGGAGATAAGGAGAAACCTCTTCAGCCAGAGAGTGGTGAGTCTGTGGAATTCACTGCCACAGACAGCTGTGGAGACCAGATCAGAGAGTATATTTAAGACTGAGATAGATCAATTCTTGAGTATCAAGGGGATCAAGGGCTACATGGAGAAAGCAGGAAAATGGGGTTGTCAGCCATGATTGAATAGTGGAGCAGACTTGATGGGCAGAATGGCCTAATTTCTGCTCCTATGTCTTATGGTCAAATGACAACTAGTGGAATTTGAATTCAATAAAAATAAAACCTGTACCTCAGAGTCTAATGATGATCATGAATCCATTGTTTAATAATGGTTTAGCAATGCCCTTTCAGGAAGGAAACTGTCATCCTTACGTGGGAGAAAGTGAGGACTGTAGATGCTGGAGATCAAAGTTGAAGAGTGTGGTGCTGGAAAAGCGCAGCAGGTCAACAGCATCCAAGGAGCTGGGGAATCAACGTTTTAGGCATAAGCTCTTCATCATTCATTCCTGATGAAGGGCTTGTGCCCAAAACATCTATCCTTCTGCTCCTCAGATGCTGCCTGACTTGCTATGCTTTCCAGCACCACACTCTCAACTACTGTCCTTACCTGGTCTGGCCTACATGTGACTCCAGACCCACAGCAATACAGTTTATCTCAACTGTCCTTCTGGTCAATTAGGGATGGACCAGCCAGTGGTGCCCACATCCTGTGACTGAATAAAAAGTGGGTGGGAGGCAGGTGGGAGTCCGTGGTGAGGGAACAGAGTTGGCATTGAGGGCACTGGGGAGACAAAGAGCACAGCTTCAGCCTTCCTGGTGTTTCACTCATGACTGCTGCTTCTTACACTCGCTGTTTGGAGGAGGTGGTTGAGGGGCAGAGGCTCCTGCGCTGGAATACAGCTCCCCTTACTCAGCCAGCTGCTACAGATCAGCTTTGCTGGCAGAGAAAGAAACTTGGCAACCATGTGCTGTTTAAAGTCTGCATCCCCTTGGGGGCCGGAAGCAGCAAAGACAGGAGGGGGAATTAGGAGAAAGGGTCTCAACATGGAAGGGATCATCAAAGGTGCGTGCAAGAGAGAATGAGCAATCAGGGAAGAGGCTGAAACTTGCTGGGCCGCCACAAGATGCAATTATTCAGTAAGTGGGGCACCTCCCCACTAGCGCGGTGGGGACACTTGACAGAAAAATGAGTAGAGGCAACTGCAATGAACAGCTCAAGGCGAAGTTGTGTGCACACTTGGACACGAGTAAGACACAGGCAGATTTCCTGGAGATAACATTGAGAGCAGGAACAATCCCCACACATTAAAAGAATGGTAATATAAAACAGAGAGTGCAATTCTAACAGGAGTGCAGGAGCAGGGTGACTTTGGTGTAAATGTGCATAGATCATTGAAGGTGGTAAGACAGGTGGGGAGAGCAATTAAGAAAGCATGCAGTGCCCTCAGCTGTATTAAAAGGGGCATAGAGTCCAAGAGCAAGGAGGTCATATTCAACACATATAAGATACTGGATCGTCCTCAGATGGAATATTGTGTGAAAATGCGAATGCATTGGAGAACGCAGAAGCAGTTTACCAGAATGATTCCGGGAATGAGAAACATCGTGGATTGAAGAAGTTGGGGCTGTTGTCCTTGGACAAAGGGTGGCTGAGAGCAGATTTAATGGGCTTTCAATAGCCATGAGTGGGCTGCATAGAGGAGATAGGAAGTAGTGTTCCCGCTCAAAGAGAAAAAAATACAGGGATTGAAAGTGATGCGAAAATGTAACAATGATGAGACAAAAATAAAAATCACACAGCAAACAGTGAGGGTACGGAATACACTGCCTGGAAATGTGGTAGGTTCAACTGAGGGCATTGGAGGATTATTTGGTTGGAAACAGTGGGTAAGGTTGTGGAGATAAGAGATTGGCATCGGCTAATGATGCTTCGAAGGTGCAGGTTCCCTTTTACATTACTCTACGATTCTGAACTGGCATCCAACATCACTTCAGGAGATCAAAAGTAGTACAGATGTTTTTTTTGGAAAATCCGTTTATTGATTTTTGTATTCAGTACAGACAAGTCAAATTTGGACGCGGCAAACCATATGAAAAAGACATTTTTGTAACAAACAATGTGGACTACTTTATTGCAATGTTCATTAGAAATATATATTACAAAGCTTTTTGTGGTTTGCAATACACAGTTACAACAGGAACACAGCTTTAGTGTCCTGGGCCACTAAAGCCATCCAAAAGGTAAAAACAGTAAAATGTGGTGAGTAGAACAGCCTTGAATAGTATCCTCCTAAAGGGACAAAGCAGTGTATTCGCTTCCAAGTGTTTTTTTACTGGTTTCACCCTCTGGCTGAGTCCGATTCTGAGGGAACACATTGTGCCGCACTTCAGAGCTGGCATGGGCCTGATTTATCCTAAGTACCGGGTGACAGGGAGAGGTGAACATGGAGTCACCGGGCATCCAGACTGAACTGGTGAGCACGACAAGAAATTACAAAATGACAAAGGACGCCAGCACGACCCCGCGGAAGGTCTGCTGGCGTCCAAAATGGAGATCGATTTAGGTCCAAACTTTTCAGCGAGATGACTGCCCTGGGGTCCAGGGACTCCACACATCTCTGTCAGATGGCTCACCGTGCCTTTCCTGTTCCTGCCAGCCCTGGAGATCCCAAACGGGGACAAGCCGGCTTTCCTTCACATCTTGTTTCTTTAAGGATTACTGCATGAGTTTAAGCTTTGGGTAAATGTCAACTTCTCGCTAACCACTGCAACACCACCATCTTGCCAAAGACCACCTTCCCACACCCTCCACCCCTCACCAAACAAAACACCCCCTGGAAAGCAGACTCTACCTAGGCCGCCCGCACTTCCTGTGTCTCTGAGAACATAGTCTTGGGGATTCAGATCAAGTTTAGAGGGTGCCATCTCATTTCCCCCTCCTTTTACTCAGACAACTCCCACCACAATAAGTGACTACGTACACAATTCAACCTTGGAGCCTGATTTTCAGTGAAATGCGGCAACGCCTGATGCGGTTCTCCAACACAAGAACATTGCAGATCATAAATATACTATACACGATTGCAAAATAGATGACCAGCTCTATTAAAATGGCAGCCAGCACTAACTGTAACCCAACGGAGAGGGTCAAATCTCAGCTGGTAAAATTTGCCCAGTATGTTGGCTTGGTTAGGTTCAGCCAGAATCTGTCGTTCGTCCCTCACGGCTTAATGCAGTGCAATGTCTCACCAGGGCGATAAACCAAATCCTTCTTTGCACACGGTGAAACGCAACCACTGACAGCCAGCAAATGCTGAGTTATGTTGCGATAGCTTGTGGTCGTCACTGTTCAGTCAACACTGTTTGCAACACTCACAGTGCTAGGGACTCCAGTCAGGCTGGGCTGACCCAGCAGATACCGCACATCGTTGCTTGGGGCCTACTACGGTGTGCATGGCATTCAACTATTCACAATCAAATGCTTTCTCAGTCCGTGAATGGAGGTTGGTGGTGGGGTGGGAGGGGGGCAGGTGGTATAAGGCACTGGGTTTTGGTGTTGTCTGGTCCGTGTGCCCGTTTGAGGGACGGGGGGGGGGCAGAGGTAAGAAGCTGGTCGTGCACATACACCGAATTCACACTTCAAAGCAACAACCGAGAGGCCGACCAAGCATTTTCTGCCTCTGTTTCAGCTTTCCTGGTGTCCGCATGACTTGTGTCCTTTTGTGGTTGGATGACGGCCCTACCCCTTTCGCAGATTCCTCCAAAGGCGAAGGTGGGGGGGGGGGGCGGGGGGAGAACGAGGAGTTACAGTCCAAAGGAGCTGGCCTGGGTGGGTGGGTGGGTGATGGAGGAAGAAGGTCGTCAAGTGAGTGACACCTCCCGGGTCCTGTAGGAGAATCTGAGCGTTGTGGGGTGCAGAATCTGACTAGTACACACATCGAAACATGCACAAAATGGGAGAAGAAACAAAGCAGCATTGGCTGTCTGTGCAAAGGGAGATGTCTGACTGCCTGGCTAGGTGGAGGACTGACAACTCCACTGACAACAAGGGAGTTGCCAAGAACTCAGGTTGTTAAAAAATCCAGTGTCATGGGCAAAACAAACTGGAAACATATTCCTCACTCCAGGAACAGGGTGCAAAAGGGACTCCTTTTATTGTGGACTGGAATGGACTGCTGCAGAAAATTTCCCTCAACATGCTCCTCGGAATTCTTGCCTCGCACTGACCTCTACGCTGCCACTATCCCAGTCTGCACTTGCATTATTCAAGTGAGGGAATCGAAGGCTATGGAGAAAAGCCAGGAAAGTGGGGTGCAGGATCATCAGGTTGGCCACCAATCTTGCCAAATGGCAGAGGAAACTCAATGGGCTGAATGGCCTACTTCTCTCCTGTGCCTTCTGGTCTTAATCAAGTATCAGCCAGTCAGGTCACGGGCTCTCAGTTCACTCGTCCAGTCAGCACGATGATGGACGTGTCAATCACCTCTCGGCTAATTTGGGGAGGGGATCAGTGGGTCCATCTGATGTATGGCAAGAGTTGGCAACTGGAGCAGAGCAGACCTGAGGCCTAGTAAGCTCGAAATGCACACACATACATACACACACGCGCACACACACACACACACATACACAAAGGGAAAAAAAACGATGATAAAAAATAATTCGATATATATATTACAAAAAAAAGAAGCACCTTGGTTTACCTTTTCCTGAAATAATATGAAACTAAAAAAACAGGAAGGGGTGGATTTTACGTGATTTTCTTGGGGAGGAGGGATTTGCATTTGAAGTCTTTAACAGATCCACTTGTACACTCTGTCGAAGAAGCTAGGCTGCAGGATGTGAGCGTAGTCTGCAGCTTGATAGATAGCTGCCCTCTCGCCCAGCCCTATCTGCAGGAGGACGTCCATGTCTACCTCGGGCCCCACGGCGATGACCGTGGGCACAACGTTGTGCTTGCGCATGGAGTCCACCGCCTCGCCGAGGCTCTTGCTGCCGCTGGTGCCGTCGGTGATGAAGACGAAGGAGAGCTCTGCCCCACGGCGTGCCGCCTGGGGTGAGGTGCCCGGCCTCTGCACCAGGTTGCGGATGCCGTAAATGATGGCGGAGCCCACGTTGGAGGAGGAGTCCAGGTAGGTCATGCTGGCCAGCGAGTCGAGGATGTCGGTGAGGTTACGGCTTAGCCCGAAGACCAGCTGCTGCTCGTCCTCGCTGCCATACTGCAGCACGGCGATGCGGGCCCGGCTGGAGTCGCTGTTGCCGTTGGCCAGGGGCAGCGTGGTGGCCATCTTCTGGATGAACTCCCGCACATGCCGGAAGTTGGTGCCGCCCATCCTCTCAGAGCCATCGATCATGAAGACAAGGTCCACGGGCCGGTGGGTGCAGGGTGCCACCGCCAACTCTGGAAAAGACACCAAACAGTAGAATCATAGAATCCCCATAGTGTGGAAAGCGGCCATTCGGCCCTTCGAGTCTGCAATGACCCGCTGAAGAACATCTCACCCAAAATCCCGCATTAACCACGTCTAACAGCTAATCTGAAAACACATGGACATTATGGGACAATTTAGCGTGGCCAATCCACCTAACCTCCACATCCTTGGACTGTGGGATGAAACCAGAGAATTTCCACGCAGACACGGGAACGACGAGCAGATTCCACACAGTTGCCCGAGGGTGGAGTCAAACCCAGGTCTCTGGCAGCTCTGCTAACCACTGAGCCACCAAGCCACCTAACCTGCATGTCTGTGTAGTGTGGGAGGAAACCCATGCAGACACAGGGAGAATGTGCAGACTCCAGCCACCTGAGGCTGGGTTTGAACCCAGGTCTGTTTTATCCAGCTCCGTCTATCCATCTGGGCTCTCCTACCCAGACGGGAATGACAGAGAATGCAGCGTGGGCCTGAAGTTAACTTTTCAAGATTTGACAACCAAGAAAGCACTTTATGATAGAGCAAGACCCGGTGACCAATTTGTCCAGTGCCAGGCCCTCGTGATCACACTGATTGCTTCAGGGGCCTTCAACTCCAACTCAAAGCTGATGTCTCCCTGCTCTTGGCTCCCTCATGCAGGGCAATGGTTTCTCTGGACCCTCAACAGTCAAATCCAGCAAAGAGGCAAGCTGTTGCTCCCTGACCCAAAAAGGATCTACACTGACACCAAGAATCCTCAGACTGTCAGCTCACTGTGGTCCAACCTGATAAAAACCTATCGTTCCTAGATTTTCAATGGACCCTCAAATTCACAGGGTCAATGACACGTTGCACGATGTTACTCCATGAAGATCTAATGTTCAGGTGACATCCCTTGCCCTGGATTCCCCTTGCGCTCCAGCCCACCAGGCTGAATATTTCTTTCCTTATCCACCTGATTAACTATTTTCAGAATCCTGAACGTGTCAATCAAATCATCGCTTAAAATCCTCTACATTCCAGTGAATTAAAACTCAGTGAGTCTGTTCAGAAACTCGCTTGGAGACCTGGGTGTATTCTGCTGAATCTGCACTGTACTCCATCCAAGGTCACTTATGATAATGAACTGAACAGTTTAACTCTCCTGACAGAAGGAAAATTCAGAACCTCATGTTAAGTCTGGCATTTTCACAGCCTCTGTTATTCAGGACTGTATCCAATTTTGTCACTGGCTGGGCACATGGATCGAGCTAATATGCTGTGGACCCTACACCACTTCTGATTTGGTTTAAACACGGATTTGTGTAGACACAAGAAAACTTCTCTGTGATTCTAACTTACAGATGCAAATGCCAGCGGCTGCTGGCTTTTGTATTTTATTTTGCTATCTGACTTTTAAGTGATCTGTTTACATTGATCTTGAAATCCTTTTAGCCTTCCACTGCTTGTGGTTTTTTGTCAATTAAGTTACTAACATCCGTCTGTTTATTCGGATGAACTCCTACTTACCAGCATTGATATCCATCTGCTGCAGTTGTGTCCACTCGCTTAATCTATCAATTTCTCATTTTGAATGAGCTACTTCTGATGCAACTATTTATCATGCCACTTCCATCTGTTTATCGGTAAGTTTGGATATATGTATTAACTAACTCTTTAATAAATACAGGGAATTGTTAAGGCCCCAACACAGATCCTTATGGGCACCACTTCCAGTTCAAGTATATACTCCTTATCCCAAATCTCCATCGCCCAATGGCTCATTGCCAGGTCAGTATACAACCCTCAGTGTGGTTTGTGCAACCATATCTAATGCCTTGTGGATATCCAGATAAGGAGCATTCATATGGCGCACCCCCCACCTCCGCCATTCTATGACTTTCCCAGCTTTCTCAAAACATTTAGTTGGGCTTGTTTAAACAACACGTGTTTTCTTTCAAATCCACCTTGACTCGTTCTGGTCAGCTTGTGACTTTTCCGATCATTAGAGACTCGAATAACGTCCTCGCATCAGATTAGATTGGAAGGGCAATCATTTCACGATTTCTCTCCCTCACTTTTTCCTTCAATAATGAAATCACAGTTTACGACGTCCCAATTTAAAAGGGACAGTCCCTGAATTGAGACTGCTTTGGAAGACGACAGCATCCTCTCGTAAAGCATCCCTCACCCACTTCCTTCCAAACAGGGAAGGGACTGCCTCCAGATTTTGTTTTATATTTGTTCAGTTGGGCCAGCAATTATCGCCCATCCCTTCATCCACATGACCATCTCAGAGGGGAGTTAAGAGTCAACCACATCATTATGGGTCTGGTGTCACATGGAGGCAAGACCTGCAAAGGACTTTGCAGAACCAGACAGGCTTTTATGACAGTTGACGATGCCATTAGCCCGCCTTGTAATTCCAGACTTTTAAAAATTTGAATTCATTTTCATCTGCTGCCATGACAGGATTTGAACCAAGTTCGCCAGAGCATTAGCCTGGGGGCTCTGGGTTACTAGCCCAGGGACTTCCCCACTATGGTACCACTTGCCCTATTGTGCTATTAAGTGTTAATGATGAAGTAATGGCCAGGGAGACACAAATGTCTCCACAGACCAAACAGGCAAATCTAGGTAACATCTGGAAAATGGGCATTGGCTTCTGTAATGCAATCCAACAATCACTTCTACTTTGTCCCAGGACCCAGAACAAAGAAAACGTCATATCTCCAGGGTCCACACCACATCAACTCGATCCACACCCAGTCAGCGACAAAAATGGATACAGTCCTGCATAACAGAGGCTGTGAAATCGCCGGAATTAACGTGGGGTTTTGAATTTTCTTTCCGGCGGGAGAGTTAACAAACTGTTCAGTTCATTATCAATAACAGTCCGCCTCCTCCCCTCATGAATTCCTTTTTGTAGTTTACAGGATGTGGGTTAGGCCAATGTTTAGTAACTATCCCTAAATATACAGAGGGTAGTTAACAGTCAGCCATATTGCCGTGGGTCTGACTGGGTAAGGATGATAGATTTCATTCCCTAAAGGGCATCAGTGAATGAGATGGGTTTTTACAACTCATGATAGTTTAATGATCATCATCACTGAATTGTACTTAAAGAAGAGCCTTTCCCAAACCTTCAGACCACTAAACTTCAGACTAGTCAGATCAAAGGCAAAAGTGCAGAGTTGCACAGGCTTCATGGCCTGAAGGCTATGTTACTGTAAGGCCGTGTGTGACACACTGCATGAACATGAACATCCCAGCTTCACCAGCCCGTGTCAGTAAGAGGGTGGTCTTGTTGAACAACTTGCTCACATCTGCTTGGGTCTTGGTTCCTCAGTGGGCCTGTTAAAAGGCCAGTAGCACATGATGAGCAGAAAGAGGGATGATGGTGGTTGGATAAAGTGATGCTGTGACAGAACACTGCAGAAAACCCATCAGTTAGAAGGATGTGGCTTTTACTGAGTAGACCATCAGAGCTATTAATGAGTGGACATTTTCTGACATTGAGTGGAGAGCTAATCCCAGCATTGGATAATTTCATAACCAGTGGATTTCTTTGTTGATTCACCTGGAGTTTTTTTGGTTTTGTCCGTTCACATTTTCTGTTTTAAATTGAGATAGATAAGTGAGTAACAAAACAGCAAAGAAAGCTCTTGCTTATTTCTGAAGTAACTTCATGCCAATGGAGGCTAATCATGGATATCCTCTGTGAGAGAGGTAGAGCTAGTCAGACCAGAGTCCCAGGCGAATGGGGCACGTGTTCGAATCAATAATAATGACTGACAGATGGCCAGCATCGCAATCCTATTTGTTACATCACTCCCAGATGAGGAAACAAATTCAGTCAATAATAGCCATTTCAGATATCTGCCACACAGTAAACATTTGGATCATCTGTACCCAGGTCCCATGTACACTTGTAGGTCCCAAAAGCTTATTCACCCCCAAATTAAACCTCCCACTTCCCTGCAACACTTCATTCCTCAACACACAATAGATGGAGCTCAGTAAGATACGAATTAAAAAAAAAGCAAATTCGTTGGAAACCGATGGGGAGGCGATGGCATCACAGTAATGTCACTAGACTAGCAATCCAGAGCGCCAGGCTAATGTTCTGGGGTATTGTTCAAATCCCGTCAGAGTGGATGGTGAAATTCCAACTCAATAAAATCTGAAATAAAGATGGTGACATGTAACCATGTAACTGATGTAAAAGCCCATCTGGTTCACTAATGCCGTCCATAGCTGGATCAATGCTAACCTGACCGGTGACACCCATATCCTGTGAATGAACTAAAAGGAAAACTGGCAGATCTAGCAACATTTTTGAGTGCAAGAGGGAAGGTAAGTTCTGATCCACTGTCAGAGGGATGCCAATGAATCCTGACCAAATTGACGCACACAAACGGTGAATTATTGGTTCCCCAATCCAGGAGATGGCAGACCTGCCAGGGATTTCCAGCACTCTCCACTTTATGTTTACTTGTGTCGTAGATTAACAAACCATTGCCATTGTCACAGTGACCCATGAGATAGCCATATCCAATGGAGAACAGGGGTTGGCATCATTAAGCACCCGGTTCTGAGGGCCGTGCTTTCCCAAACACTTCCCCACTGCTCTAAGGAGGGTCACCGGACCCGAAAGGTTACCCCCTGCTCTCTCTCCACAGATGCTGCCAGATCTGCTGAGTTTCTCCAGCAATTTCTGTTTTTATTACCCCACTGCGATTCCTTTTCGAGGCCTGAAGCTTGCTGTGACTCCTCAGTGTGGGGTGGGATGTGGTGGAGAGTCTGTGAAAATGGGAGCATCTCTCATTAGATTGGGGGTGGGGTGTAATATCTGGGATTCTAAACCCCCACTTTGGAAAGCTCTGACCTGGAGTCCCAGTTTGTTAGGATCTGTGAATAAATGTCCTCATTACAAATTGTACAATCCATAGTGTGCAGCTACCTTCGTAAGTGTTGGTATTGAGATTTGATTGGGAACCTGTTGCCTGTGCACTCAAGTCTACCAAATGACCTGTTGTAAAACCAAAGCCCTCCTGACTTCGAACCTATGGCACAGTGAGTGGCACATTTGCCTCTAAGTTAGAAGGCATCAAGCCCCTCTCCGGAGCTTTCAACACTTAAATTTCCAGGACCATGCCAGTACGGCGCTGAGGGACTGGGCACTGTCTTTCTCAGAATGACTGATTTTAGTCTGAAACCTTGCCTTGTCTTCTGCTGTGGACATAAAAATATCTGAAGTCATTGCTTTGAAGAAGAGATCTTCCTCACATTTTGGTCTGATATTAATCCCTTGACCAACTTCACTTAGAAACAGATCACCTGGTTGTCATCACTTTGCTGTCTGTGAGATCTTACTGTGTGCCTCCTGAATGCTGCCTTCCCCATATAACAGCAGCAACTGCACTTTAAAAGTATATTATTCAGTCAGACATTGCTTTTTTAAGGCTCACGGTCATGAAAGGTGCTATACAAATGCAAGTTTGTTCTTTTCTTTTCTATTAAAACATCAGCCAGCCTCCAAGAATCATATAAGATGTTTATTAATTGATACATTTACAAGTCGAAAGCTGCATTGAAAGGGCAGAAGTGTGCGTCACCTAGACAACAGGGCGCCAGATGTAGGTCCCTCCTCTGAAGAGAAGTTGGGAGTTGGGGAGGGCCAAGGACTGAGGAATGGGGAGAGGACTGGAAATGCAAATATCTAATCAGACAATGCTGGGAACACAGCACAAATCCTTGGCCTCTAAGCATTCCAGGGAATCCCAGTCTTCCAAACTCAACACTAACTGGGGTTGCCAAGTCCTGTGTAACGACCAAGGATTAAGCTGCAAGACTCTGATGTAGGACGAAATACCTGGAAGGCCAGGTTAGAGTCTCAGTTGATAAGGGAGTCAAAGAGGAGCAGGCAGTTAGATGGAAGCTGAGGCCTCAATCAGACCTAACCTAATGGGAGAATGGTTAGAAGAGCCAAGGAGCCTTCTCACGTTCCAAACTCATCTGCGCGATTCCAAAAATCTGAGGGGCATTCAAAAGAATTGCGTGCAATTGTCTTTTCGCTGAAAAGACTCCTGGCAAATATTAGTCATTAAAATATCGGAGATGGGATGGAAAGAGCTCTTTGTGGTAAGGCTTCATCCAGCGGGATGCTCAGGAGTTTGTTTCTCAATTTGGCTGGGGAAGACCAAGTGCTGTGAGCCAATCGATAGTGGGAGGCCTCTGGGGTGGGTGGGGTGGAATTTGGATGTGAAAGCTCAGGTGGGTGATTACACCCAGAGCTGACTCCCTCCCGCCCCACCACGTCCATTTGGAGGGTCTCCACTTCAGCTGCTGACTCTACACTTCCAGCAATGTCTGCTCTCAGGATCCACCGTTGCTGCACAGCTAGGCCGGGCCAATCCCCCTGGCACCACCCAAACAAGGGACCTAAGCTTGGTCCAGATTCAAGGAGAACCACAAGGTAGTTCCTGTGGCCTTGCTGCACTGCGAAACTGAATTCTCCTGTCACAGCAGCAGATTGATTGACCCAGTACTTTTTTTTTATGGCGATAGTGTGGACCATGAATCCGTTGCAGCGATAAGTGAACTGCTTTAAGCAGTGCAAACTGGGGACCTGTCCTGGGACTCAAACTCAATAAGCGACAGTCTAGAAGGAGCTACACAAACCTCTGCATTAGAATAGTCTTGTGACCCCCTTCCAGCTTGCCCGCTGACCAGCTACAAATAGCCACTGGTGATCGGGTACAAGGCTGGGAAGGAGAAGTTGCGAGACAAGCCAGTTTTTCATTGCCCTCCCACACCATGGTATGGGCTGGCATGAACTGTGGGACATTAACCACAGAAGCATCCCTCAGCCCATTCACCTAACATAGCCCCATAGCCTTTTCAGCATTCCCCGTTATATCCTTGTAGATCATTTTAAAAGAATCTATAAATAGGTTTGTCCAATGTTTTCGTTCCTCTCCGGTGGAGAATTTGGCCATCCCTGCGGTGTAAGTCATAGTTGCTACCAGTTTGTTGTAGCTGTCTGGGAGCTTGGTAGTTTGCATGCCTGATCTAAGCTCCTGGATTGTCTGTAACCAGTTATGAGGGTAGGTCCCAAGCATAGGTGAGGGTGGGATATCTGTGTATGCAGCGTTACTGTTTAAGATATCTGAAAACGATTAAAAAAGAAACAGTTTTAGGCTCGCTGACACTGCCTGACAGAGTATACTATTCACTCAGTCACGAGTTACCTCACTTGGTCCCTCTCAAAAAGCTTTGTAGGTCGGACTGGCAATTGTACATCTAGTTGAGGCTTTGAAATGGAAGCGGAGTTGTTATAAACAGGAGCACAGAATAACAGGGGGGGCAGAAGGGACAAGAAGGCAGGCAATTAATAAAAAAGCCTTGCATTTATACGGCATCTTTCACCACCTCAGGAAGATAGTGTTAATGCCACTGGGGACTAACAGTGCAGAGGTGAAATACAGTGCATGCTGAATATCTGAAGCAAACATGGAAAATGCTGAAGAAACTCAGTAGGTCTGGCAGCATCTGTGGAGAGAAACGGACTTCTTGTTTCAAGTCGAGTGCGAATCTTCTGCAGATCTGCAGTTCCCAGGACCTTTGCACCTGAGATGTTAACTCGTTTTCCTTTTCTCCACTGATGCTGCCAGACCTGCTGAGTTTCTCCAGCATTTTCTGTGTGTGTTAGTAATCCAGCGTCCCAGGTCGATGCTCAGCCCCGACAGAAATTCAAATCCCAACGCAGGTGGCATTGACACCTGATTAAATCCATAAATCTGAAACCAAACACTAGTCTTTGGGGATGGTAGATGATGATGGAACTATCTTGGTTGTTGTGAAACTCTATCAGGTTCCTCAAGGAAGTCACCATCAGAACCCGCTATGGCCTACATGCGACTCCAGAACCATAACAATGTGCTTCATTCATAAGTGTCATCAGAAATGGCCTGAGCAAACTAGTCAGTTCACCAGGGACAGACAACAAATTTTCTTGCATGACCACTTCACATGAAAGAATTTTTAACAATGTCCCTAATGCTTTAATGGCCTTTCAGTGGAAGCAGCTTAGTAGGGTTTTACAGCAGGAATTAAGTAAATGTCAAGGCCATCTTGGTGTTGGTACAGGGACAGTTACTGGCTCCCTTCTCCTCCCTGAAATAACATCAAGGAAACCTTTCAGTTCTGTAAGTTCTGACCAAAATTTGAGAATATTAACTCTTGTTTCTCTCACTCCACAGATGCTGCCAAACTTGTTGAGTTTCTCCAGCATTCTCAGCATTTGTTTCATTACAATGGATGTGCCCACCTGAGAAGCTATGTATAAACCCCCAACTTCCAATCTGTCCTTCCACCCCCCCACTGGCTTCTGTTTGCTCAGGGGGGTTTGGTAATGGAATGATTCACCTGTGCTCCCCTGCGCAACATTGTGCTGGTCAGTCAGACTTGCACGTTGACAATGGCAACCATTCCATCTATGTCCGTGTGTCTAAAACCAAGGACTCATCCGTCTTAGTAGGAGAAAGTGAGGACTGCAGATGCTGGACATCAGAGTCAAGAGTGTGGTGCTGGAAAAGCACAGAAGGTCAGGCAGCATCTGAAGAGCAGAGGAATTGATGTTTTGGGCAAGAGCCCTTTGTCAGGAATGAAGGGCTTATGCCTGAAATGTTGATTCTCCTGCTCCTCGGATGCTGCCTGACCTGTTGTGCTTTCCAAGCACCGCACTCACGGCACTCATTCATCTCATGGTGAATGATGAATCTCATCATTTGAAAATGTCATAGATAATTCAGAGATTACAGAAAAGGAGGAAATTAAAACACTAGGAAAAAGTTACTGAGAAACTATTGGGATTGAAGACAGACAAGTTCTGAGAGTCTGATGACCTACACCCTAGGGTCTTTGCAGAAGTGGCAGCAGAAATACTGGATACATTGGTTATAATATTCCAAAATACCCTGGATGTGGGATAGGTTCCAGTGGATTGGATAAAAGCTAATTCAACACCCTTATTCAAAAATGGAGGGAGGCAGAAGACCAGTTAGTTTAACAGCTGCTGATGGAAAATTGGTAGAATGTATTATTAAGAAAGTAGTAATGGAACATTTGGAAAATCAAAATGCATTCCATCAGAGTCAGCACAGTTTTATGTGGGTTTTATGTTGGAGTAATTTGTTGAAGTTCTTTGCAGATTTAACAAGCAAAGTGGATAAGGGGCATCCTGTGGCTGTAGTGCATCTGATCTTCCAGGAGGCATTTAATGAGCTAAGACACAAGATAAGATCTCATGGGGTTAGGGGTCATTTATTACCTTGGATAGAGGATTGGCTAGCCAATAGAAAACAGAGAGGCTTGACCTACTGATATTATCAGTAGACTATTAATCCAGTTCATGTTCTGGGGGCCTGAGTTCAAATCTCACCAGGGCAGACAGTAAGGTTTGAATTCAATAAAAATCCAGAGTTAGGAATCTAATTATGACTATGAATCCATTGTTGATTGTTTGGGGGGAAATCTATCATTTAGAGAAGGAAACTGCTGTCCTTACCAGGCTAGCAAACTATCGATTGTCTCTTAACAATAAATGCTGGCCTAGCTGGTGATGGAGTGAACATTTAAAGAATTTGGGATAAATTGGTCTTTTTCTGGTTGGCAAGATGTAACCAGTGGGGTGCCACAGGATTTGTTCCTCAGGCCCCAACTATTTACAATCTGTACCAATGACTTTGATGCAGGGCCAGAAAGCACTATAGCCAAATTTGCAGATGAGACGAAAATAGGTGGGTGAGTAAGTAAACTGCGATAAAGGAATAAGAAATTCAGAGACGGATAGATTAGCTGAATGGACCAAAGTTTGGCAGATGGAGTTGGAGTTATCGCTTTTGGTTGGAAGAATTAAAAGGCAGCTTATTATCTAAATGGAGAGGAACTTCAAAATGCAGAGGGATTGGAGTGTCCTTGTGTATAAATCGCAGAAAGCTAGGACACAGGTACAGTAGAAAATAAGGAAAGCAAATGGTATTTATTGCCAAAGGAATAGAGTATAAAAGTAGTGGTTTTGTTGAAATTGTACAAGGCATTAGTGAGACCACATCTGGATTAGCAGGTACAATTTTGGTCCCCTTATTTGAGAAGGGATGTAATTGCATTAGAGGCAATTCAGGAAAGGTTAACTACATTAATTCCAGATGATGAGATGAAAGGCGCGTCTTAGGAAAAGAGACTAAGCATTTTAGACCTCTACAGTTTAGAAGAATGAAAGGAAATCGAATTGTGGTACATAAGATGCTAAAGGGGATTGACAAAGTAGACATAGAAAGAATGATTCCCCAATCCAGGCAATCTAGAACAAGAGGTCATAGTTTTAGGATAAGGGGTGACAGATTTGAAATAGAAATGAGGAGAAATGACTTTCTCAAAGGGTCATGAATCTGTGGAATTCAGTACCCCAGAGTGCAAGGGATGCTGGGACATTGATTAAACTTAAGGAGAAGACAGACAGATTTTTAATCTGTAATGAGTTGAAGGGCGCCAGGAAATGGAGGGGAAAATGGAGTTGAGGCCGAGGTGAGATCAGCCACGATCATATAAATGACAGAGCAGGCTCGAGGCAATGAACCGTCTACTCCTGCTCCTGGATCTTACACCCAATCCAGCAAAGCTTCCAAATGTCATATTCAGTGTCCAAGTCACTGCAATAAGAGTCCAGATCTTTCCCTGATGCCCATTCCATTGAGGATTTAAGGGGGCCATTCCCGCCTGCTCTGAGATCGCTTGCTACCACTTCCTTAACTCTACCTGCTGCCCTGCTTGCTTCAGCTGATCGGCTGTGGAAACCCTCATGCAGGTCTCTGTGATCTCCAGAGATGAATTTATTCTACCACATTCTTGGCCAGCTTGTCACATTTAACCCTGAAGGCCATTCGACCCTCCGCTGACTGAGTCCTAACTTGCATCAAGTCTCACTTACAGATCCCTCTTGCATCCGTTAACCATCCCAGAACGGAAAAACCAGGAAAACTGGCAAATGGAGTTCCTGTCATGTGGCAGCAGCATCGGTGCAATTCAGGGGCAGGCTGCAGAAGTGGAAGCAAAGAAGACCTCACTCCTATCCCCTTTACAATCTCTTGGTCTCTGGTCCAATTTACGTCTGGTGTGAATCCAGTCTGTCTGCAGTCCACATGTAAGTGGCCTCAGAGTGAGACCCTTTGTGCAATGATATATTTGCAACTTACCTGTTTTACAGGGGAGATCAGGGCAGATAATCTCAGGGTCTGAAAGACAAACAGAACACGATGTAAAGGGTCAAGGGTCTTAAACTAAACTGGAAGAAATAATATCTTATATCTCTGGGGTGGTCATTTGACGGCCCACTTCAGCAAGCCCTGGGAAAATCTGGCTGCATACAAAGTGATGGCACGCTCTCGGACCCCAAATCCTCATGAAGGTCATGCCAGGGACTTGAGGACTGGTGCCATGATGAGTGGGCATCTGGTAACCTGCACCCCCACCCCACCGTCCATCTCCCCCAATTCCGCCTTGCAGATTCCTGCTGGACTGCAGCTTTAGAAAGGGAGGCCATTGCCTGTGTGAGTGGGACATACCGGGGCACAGCAGCTCCTCCATCTGATCAATGAACTCCTCAGCCACCAGGTCCGCAAAGAGGTTCATCCTCTGCACCCGGCCGTCCTGTCGGCAGGCAATCGATTTCAGCGTTTCGTCATCCTGCGGCTTGGCAAACATGTCCCCGATGCCAATGGCATTGACAATGACGTCGCCCTTGCACAGGGAAGTGAGCAGCGAGTCATCATCCCTGGGGTCGTGGCGGCCGTCAGTGATAACCACGGCAAAGACCTTGGCCTTGTCGCGCTTGTTGGCCTTAATCAACGTGTCGTACGCAAACTTGAGGGCGGAGGGGGTCCACGTGCCGCCCGCGATCCACTCCAGCTTCTTCACGGCCTCCTTGAAGGATGACAGCGAGTTGATTTTGGGATCATTCAGCTGCACAGCTTCGAAGGTTCCGTCGTGACTGTACTGAACGACACCAACACGGGCTCCTGCAGTCCCAGAGTTAAAACATAAAACACAATCAGCAATAAACAGAGAACGCGCGCACACACAACTAGCGAGGTAGAGCACCAGGCAAGAGGGAGGTCAGTGCGCTTTCTGCAAGGGCTCGTCAAGTTCCTTTTATATATTAGTGTCCATGCTCAAGTCCTTGCTGAACACACCAGCGGGAGGTTATCAATAACAAGAGGTCACGCTTTCAAGGTGAGAGGTGTAAAGTTTAAGTGGGATACACGTGGCACACAGAGGGTTGTGGGCATCTGGAACACGTTGCCAGCAGAGGTGGTAGAGGCAGGCATGGTAGATTCATTTAAGATGCGTCTGGACAGATGCACGAGTAGGTGGGGAGCAGAGGGATACAGATGCTTAGGAAGTGGGCGACAGGTTTAGACAGTGGATTTGGATTGGCTCATGCTTGGAGGGCTGAAGGGCCTGTTCCTGGGCTGTAACCTTCAACCTTAAGAGGTGGGGGCTAGCTTACAAAAGGTTTCAGGAGTGATCTCGTCGGAGTTTATTACATTGTTGTGTACTAACCAAATGCACAGACATTCTACAGAGTGAACTGTCACGTGTGACTGTTTTGCACAGGTGGGCTCTCGGGAGGAGGGGAGGAGAGGTGTTGGGGGGGGCGGGGAGGGGGTGGTGATGTCCATTTTTGCTCCATGATGCTAACACCGCTGGTCAGTGTGAGGTGCACAGAAGAGGTTTTCCAGGAATCACAGAGATTTTAAACATGAATCTCGTCAAAACAAACTAACTGTGAGCATCTCCCATCCTCAGGCCGAGGGTTAACAACTGCTCGTCTCAGACCCACATTTCCCAGGCAACTGTTACCCTCATTACACAGCCTCTAGTGATAGGCCTCATCAGTTCAGATTTCAGAAGAAAATGATCGCTTCGTGAAAAGTTTTAAGAAACACAGCCCAGTCCACTTATATAAATATTTCCTTTATGGCATTTACTGAAGAATGTTTCCCATAACGCAGACGTAGGGTCATATAAGAGGGTGACTTTTCCTGGAATCGCTCACCCGTATGAGATTTGGGATCCTTGGCTATTGTGCCCAAGCGGCTGACAGTATTGATGACAAAATTCTTTTCCAGGGTGAAGTTGGTCAGGCCGATACTCTCTGAGCTGTCAATCACAAATACGATATCGAGTGGTCCACACTGCTTCTCACAGTCTGAAAGAAAAGGTCAAGAAAGGGTCAAGAAGGGAATGGTAAAGAAATAAGGATTAAATTGTGCTCACCAACACTGAACTTGGTACATCGCATGGGAAAGCCGCCTGTATAACACTTTTATATGCTTGAAGTTAATGCAAATTCCAGACTGGTCCAATTAATTAATCCACTCCACTGACAACTTAATAAGTGGACTGACTGGTGTCCAAAGGAATGTGGGTGCGTAGCAGTTTATGGATGTAAAATGTTAAGGTCCACCCTGTAGGCCTCCTACTATCATTGGTCAGAAGATACAATAGTATTGGAATTGATTATTCCTCGCCATCAATGGATGATTTTCTGAGGGAGGAAAACCATCAGCGATGGAAAACTCTGAGAGGGAAATGCGAAGGTACTGGCCCCTCCCAAGCTGCACTTACCTGGACACGATGACTAACCTCTAGGAGACAAGGAAGGTGATGTGATTATTTAGTTCTCAGCTGACACACTTGTTAGAAGTGTTTGAAAAGGGGTGGACAACCTGTGACTGGTTCAGTACTCCAGTACCCGTCTCTGCAGTTCACAAAAGGTGATACTTTGACAAGTTGTGTAAGACACAGACAACTCAGAGTATTCTCAACTGGCTCCTGGTAAACATCCAGACTGATCATCTGCGTTGGAGATAGGAAGCTACCTAGTACCCCATGTTAATAAGGTCCACTCAGTCCTACTTCCAACTACAAGATTCCAAACGTACAGATGTTTGAGTTTAGATCATGGTGGTACCTTCCTGGGAAAAGAATGCACAGAGATTGCTGCGCATTGTTCATGCTTTATTGCTACATTCCTACAAGGCATGGTTCCCTGCTAAGATTTGCAGTTTACCGTCAGCAAGGCTTTCTGAAGGAAGGTCTCTGAATTTCATTGCGTGTTATGCGATTTGACATCATCAGGATGAACTTACCACAGCATCCACATGTCTCCCTGACATAAGTCATCACATCACAATCCTGGGGAAACAGAGATCAGAAGGTGTTACTGAGGAGGGAGGAATCGACTCGACCCAACCCCGAGTCCTCACTAGCGGAACAATCAGGCAGTGTAGATAACTCTGAGAATGTAGTGAAGAGGGAGAATGTGTTTCTTCAGTATATGGGATCTGGAGACAGTGAGGAGGGATCATTGGTACTGTCTGATGCGGCTAAAGGTGTTGATTCATGAATCGTTGATGGCAGTTGCCTGCATCTCCGGATCTTCCATCAAACTAGCACGGCCCAAAACACACCTGCCATTGGTCCACTCCCTAGGAAGACTGCCTTCCCACAGCCAATCAGAAGGGAAGGTCCTTTGATTCATAGAATCCTTACAGTGTGGAAGCAGACCATTCGGCCCATCAAGTCCACACCAACCCTCTGAAGAGGTTCCACCCAGACCCACCCCCTATCCCTGTAACCCTGTATTCCACGTGGTTAACCCACCCTGACACTATGGTCAATTTCCCATTGCCAATCCACCTGGCCTGAACATCTTTGGACTGTGGGAAGAAACTGGAGCACCCGGAGAAAACCCACACAGACACGGGGAGAATGTGCAAACTCCACATACACAGTCGCTGAGGCGGGAATCGAATCCGGGTCCCTGGAGCTGTAAGGCACCAGTGCTACCCACTTGACATCCACTCCCTCGAATACTGACACACCATGGCAGTAGTATGTACCATCTGCAACATGTACCCACAGCAACTCACCAAGGCCCCACAGCATCTAGAACTGTAAGATGCACGTAGGCATCTTAAATAACTATGGGATTCTATCTCCAAGTTACTCAAGAGGAGTGTCAAATTCCTGGAGATTTCTGATCCTGCAGGGTTGCGAAGCCTCTCAATCCTGGCCCTGGAGTTAGACACAGCTCAGAATGAACACAATATAGCTGTGTTGACCAGTTAGAGGTCAGTATACACTTAAACAAAACAGCACTGCACCTGACCCCTTCCCTAAAGTTGGTCACGTTCCCGAACGGGCTAATTAATCCTGGGCCCACTCATTCACTCTTCATCCTCAGAGATTAGCACTACTGCCTCACAGCATCAGGGTCCCAGGTTCAATTCCAGCCTTGGGTAACTGTGTGGAGTTTACACATTCTCCCCTGTCTGTGTAGGTTTCCTTCGGGTGCTCCGGTTTCCTCCAAAAGCCCAAAGATATGCAGGTCAGGTGAATTGGCCATGCTAAATTGCCCGTAGTGTTAGGTGCATTAGTCAGAGGGAAATGGGTCTGGGTGGGTTACTCTACTGAGGGTCGGTGTGGACTGGTTGGGCCGAAAGGCCTGTTTCCACACTGTAGGGAATCTAATCTAATCTAATCTAATCTAATCCTCACTCTCTGGGTAAACTGCCTGCTATTCTGAAGTTCCCCTATGTGATCCTATGGGGGCACTGTGTCCCCTTCCAGCACCAGGTATACCAGGGTCTTATTACTCAGATACAGCGCAGGATGGTCAGCCCTCCAGAACAGTTCTGAAGTCTGCACCAATAATGTTCAATCTCGTTCCTACTGCTCTGGACAAACAAAATCCCAGGAGAAATGTCATCGGGCCAAATAAAAAAAAGGTGCTTTTTATTCACTTGTGTGGACTTTTGTATTCATTGCCAGAAACATTTGATGTTGGGAGGGATAATGTTGGAGGGATAATGTCTCGACTGTCAGGAATTATCCAGTCAGACAAAGAGGCAGATGGTTATGATCTGTGTGGGAGGGTGGGACTCTCCAAAGACAGACGTGTTGGCTGACCAATGGTGAGAGGGTGAGGGTGGGTCACGGGAGGCAGGGGACGTGGCATCAAATGCTCTCGGAATACGGATGCGCAGAGCGAGTGATCCTAATGCGGGGAGAGCTCCCTGAACCCTGCCCACCCTAGGCCAGGAAACATGTTCAACAGGGGATACTTACAGTGAGGCCAGAGTCGCCTGGAGGGCCAGGATCACCCTGAAACCAAACAAGAGAAAAAACACATTTAGTTCAAAATAAAGAGAGACATTCCATTTGGATAGAGTGCCTCCTCATTTACTTGCTTGACTAGTTTAACTGGCTTTGAAAAATGCTCTCCTCTCCCGACCCAAACATCCCGTTACTCACAATGATGTGGAGCTTTGAGGCTCTTTGGGGTAAGCAAACATGTCCAATGAGGTTAAAAATCACAACACCAGGTTATAGGCCAACAGGTTTAATTGGAAGCACTAGATTTCGGAGCGCTGCTCCTTCATCAGGCGGCTGTTGAGCATAACCACCTGATGAAGGAGCTTCGCTCCGAAAGCTAGTGCTTCCAATTAAACCTGTTGGCCTATAACCTGGTGTGGTGTGATTTTTAACTTTTCAACCCCAGTCCAACACTGGCACCTCCAAATCTTGTCCAATGAGGTCACTCGATTAAATCCACACTGGATTTGATGGGCGAGATATTGTCTATTTTCCTACATGCCTCAGGGGAGGGGAGAAATCCAAAAGTCCTGACTTGGCCGAAGTGGAGAGAAGGCCCAAAGTGTAGGCTCCGAGCCAATGGGCTGTTTTATTGGATAAAAGCTCCAATGAGCTTTGCTGACTGTGTTCGCGGTTGAATGTTAAGAGTTTAAATACATTGTCTCTATCCAGTAAGAATAGCATCTTTCAGGATCCAGGCCTGAAGATTCCTACTGGATCTACCTCGATGTGAGATCAGAAATTCTGGTCTCTCTCTTTTTCGCTAGGTTCCAGGGACTTCTGAAATGACCACAATGAGGCTTTATCCAGCTGTTACAAAAGCCCTTGACATATTAGGTGTCAAATGAAATTTGCTCACAAACTTGTCACAATTGTCATTCTCCAAATGCCACCTCCCAATTTCTGGGAATGTTTTAAGTTCCCATTATCCATTAGTGGTGAGGAACGTAGCCCTGATTTTCTCAACTTCCCAGATGCAAATGAAATTCCTCTGCTGGAAGTGAGGACCATAGACAGACCCTTAGGTATCTCTAAGTTCAGGTTTTGTTTCCATACATGGTGGTGGGAGCACGACTGTAATCCCTACCATTTCAGTGATGATTTGCACTCGCTGACTGCTTCACATTAGAATGGCATTCTCAGCGACTGTTTCCTGCAAGTATTCTGAGTAGAGTGGTGACATTTTTCTAGGCCGTGACTAAACAATATTGTCACTTAAAAGCACCCTAAGAGCGCGGATCCAGGATCTTCAACACAAGCTACCTCTCCCGATGGGATACTGAAGACTTTTAAGAAGCTGCTTGGAAGTTACAGGATCAGAAAAGACCCAGCACGTGGAAAGCAAGGGGAATCAAATGAGGCCTTGGTTCATTTGGATTACTGTGAGCCTTTTGTTTGATAGTAGGAAGGCCACTTCTGAGTCAAGACATGTAGGATTCATTCTGGCAGCTTAGAATACAGTCTCCATGAGTGTTGAACTGCAATGGGACTGATCCAGAGTTCTTCACCTTAACCTGTGCTGCAGACAGTTTGTGGTATCGAACATCAGTGCTGCATTACAAGATCCAAACTGGAGAACCTTTCAAACAAGTGGCACTTACCTCCCTACCGGGCCCTCCTGGGTTCCCTCTGTTTCCTGGCTCACCCATTGGTCCCGGGTCACCCTAGAGGGAAAGGAGTAGCACAGTGTGATGCATTCTTCATGTAACTCGATGTTTACAGTTGCTTCAACGTTTAAAGACTTAATGTCAAAAGGCTGGTGGCTTGGTCAAGAACTGGTAAGGTATGGTCAAAGAGGAATGCGATACTCATTAAACTGGAGTGGAGAAGGGGTTTTCTTGTAACATCGGTTGATTCAGTAAGAGACGAGGAAACCTGGAGAATACTTACTGGTTCACCAGGGTTCCCCTTAGGACCCGCGTCTCCTTTACGTCCCATTTCTCCTTTGATACCCTGTAGAGAGAAGGTCAGTCTCAGCATTGGGCTAATTGCACTTTGCTCTGCATTGAACAAGTATTCTTCAAACCTGCCTGCCATGCACGAGACTCCAGTCACCCTCACCCCAGCAAAACTATCCCGTCAATCTGCTGCTTAACACCTCAATGCTGTTTGCGCGCTCTGTGTTGCGTTTGGCGTACTACACCAGCAATTACACTTTGGTTGCGCAGACTCGTCCTCGTTCACACCAGGACTAAGGGATAATCTATTTGAGGCAATTTAAGATGATTTAAAAAAAGTCAATCCCTCTGCCCCCAGCGCCTCTGGGGAGGGGATGATCCAAGAGGATGCTCCTTAAAGTGAGAGTGAGGCCATTCTGAGGTGAAGCTGGGAAATCTGTTTTCCGTGTTATAATGGGTGTTAAAATGCTGCGATGCTAATCTGGGTGCGGCAAGTCAGGAGCACTTGTCTCAGCAAGAGATGAACTCTGCCTTTTCAATTAAAATGAATTTACACTGAACCTTCCGTTTCACGGGCTATAATAACTCCTCCAAAGCAAAAGCAACTGGAATGGTTGTCATAACTACAGCCACCTCCTTTGGCTTGCCACCTTTGACAATGATCTGCACAACCCACTACACCTCTACATTAACTCACCACACGCTGTGTTCCAAACCAACAGAGGCCTCACTCACCAGATATCCAGGTGGTCCCCTTACTCCCTCATCACCCTGAAAAGCAAAGAGACACACAGCAATGAGCTGCTGCAGATCACTGAGTGAAGGAAAATATCAGAATGAAGTCAGTCAATTAAGAACAGAAGTAAGTTTGGTTATGAATCAGTCAAGATGCTCGATCTGTGCAAACACTGATGCAGCCGATTATTCATAAGGAAGTTACACGCACACACTCACACTCTCTCTCCCTCCCTCTCTCTCACACACACAGACACACACACAAGTCTACGGGGTGAATTTGCATTTGCAGAATTGTAATTGCAGATACACTCTTTTTGTTCAAAAAGTGCTCAATCTGCAGGCAGTAAATCCATGTAACATTTTATAAATTCCTACTTTGGAAATAGAACCAGTCTGACTCAAGACTGGAATACAGACAGACTCTAACCTCACATCTTTAATACATTGTCTGAGCTGAGATGTCACCTTTTCTTCATAAAAACCATAAGTTATCTTGAGAATGGGACTTAAAACAAGTTCTGGGATTTATATATTAATGAACCGAAACCTGCAACCCACTCTTAAAGATGAAAGACTTAAAAGCAATCTAGGTTTGTTCAATATATCATTTTAATTGCCTGACACTGTGATCTTTTGCTGTAAATTCTGTGTCTTATAGTCCTGCTCCACAGCTACCTGATGAAGGAACAGCGCTGTGAAAGCTGGTGCTTCCAAATAAACCTGTTGGACTATAACCTGGTGTGATTTTTAACTTTGTCGACCCCAGTCCAACACTGGCTCCTCCACATCATGAATGCAGATGCAATGGATTTGATTGGTAAAGAGGGGGTTGAGTTATGGATTGGTGACCACCTTATAAAAATGCCGTGCTCAGAACGCGAAAGCGATGGAACACAGAGGAAGAATGGTTTGGATCCAAATCAAACGCTCACCATACCTGATGTCAAGCAGGTGGACTTTTTTGTTGTGTGAGACGAATATCAAAGGGGCTCCGACAGCTGGTTTATGATGCTGTGTGATGCACTGGCTGAGGTCATGAAGGAATCGCCTTCTCAACCTTTTCCTCTGACCTGAGGCACGGTGATCCTGAGGTGAAACCGTAACCAGTTGTCTCTCTCTCTCCCCTTAATAAGACAGCAGCCCTATGGGTCTCTGGGACAATGGTGACTTTACTTTCACTTTACAAATATCAAATGGTCAACATAGACATTTTAACTCTGGGAAAACCTAATACGAAGAGACATGCTTTTAAAGGTGAGAGTGGGCAGGTTCGAAGGAGATGGGAGGGGGCAAGTTGTTTTTTACAAACAGGAAGTGGTGTGAGTCTGGAATGTGCTGCCAGGGCTGGTGGTGGAGGCAGACACGACAGGGGCATTTAAGGGACTTTTACATCAGCACTTGAATATACAAGGACTGGACGGATATGGACGAAGGGGAGGCAGAAGGGATTAGTTTAATTTAGTGTCATGTTCGTCACAATATCGTAGACCGAAGAGCCCGTTCCTGTGAGGCACCATTCTATGTCCTACGGCTGCACAAGTTCCAATTTCAGGGGAAGTGATAAACCTGGTGATACAGACTACTTCCATCCCGATCAGTGAAAATGACCATTACGAATATCACAGAGCAGCTCTTTCGCACACAGCGGAATGCAGGTCATTCTTGCAGCCTGCTATTTAGCACTAAATGGCTGTTGAAGCATGTTTGTGTGCTCCAGAAACAATTGATGGGATAATCAGAAAAAACAAGACTTCCAAATATTGTGCCAATGTTAAACGGTGCAGGTCAAAACAGGCTCTGCTTCAAGACCCAGCCCATACTGAGCTCACTGATATTACTCAGGGTTTCCTGCCTTGGAAAATATATGTGGTATAGGAGTAAGTCAGATAGCTCTTCCTACGAGACAACAGGGGAACGATGGGCTGAATGGCTTCCTGTGATAAAAAGGGACGGGCCATGAGGAAGCCTGTTGTCCTTTTGCAGACTTTGTCACAACAGGGGCATTGATCTATTTGCAATGAAATGAGGAAAAGTGTTCACCCTTGGGAATGAATGCAACTGGTGTTCCTACAGCTCACTTCCCAATCTTTCAACGTTTACCAAAGGTGATGTTAAAATGCCCTTTGGTTTGCACCACCACCCAGTCCGTTTGCGGACACATTTTGTTTGAAGAGCTTGTACATTTTGTTAGCGGGCTTTGGGTTGGGAATGATTATGCTCCATACCTGGAGCGTTCCAGCCTCAGGCTAAATAAGTAGTCTGCAAACATGCTGAAAATCTCGCCCATAAAGTCATAAGACAGGTTCAAGATGCAAGTAAAACAAGACAGATCGTGTACCTGTTCTCCTCTGGGTCCAGGGAAGCTGAATCCTTGCCTTCCTTTGTCACCCTGAAAGTCAATTCAAGAAAGGAGTCACATCGACAGCAAAGCTCTAACATTCAAAAGAGTTGTGTTTATAAAACAACCTCATACCAATGAGATATTTTTTAAGTATTGACCCACCAAGAGAACATGGAGAAGAGGAGATCTAATTGTAAAGGGTGCACTGGAAACCAGCAGCACAAATCTCAGGTTTAAAATGTTAACTAATGTGAATGTTGAGGTTGAAGGATCTAGGAGCTATCTTCCAGCTCAGTTGTAATACTGACCATCAAAGATCAGGCCCACTCACCGCCCCCTCCCCCCACTAAGTCTTTCCTCCCTTTTCTGCTTGATCATCTTTCTCCTATATCAGTTCCACTGCCTAATATCAACCCTCCCCTTCAGCAATTTCTTCTCCTCTTCCGATCACTCTGGTTACCTTGTCTCTCCATGTTACCTTTTTCCTCTGCCTTCCCATCTCTCCTGAAGTATCCCGGCAGCATCTCGTCTTGATCGTTCTTTCCAGTCCCATCCTCAGCCCCCTGCCCCGGGATCCACCTGTTCCTCAAATTGAAGTGCTCTTCATGTGTGAGATTGCCAGTCTCCTGTAAATGAGACCTGAGCCCAGATCGGTGGGCATTGGCACCAACTGCCACACAGATGCCAGGCAATGATCATCTCCAACCACAAAGAATGGAACAATCGGCCCTGGACATTCAGTGGCATCACCACCACTGAACCCCTCACTGTCACCAACCTGGATGTCATAACTGACCAGAAACCCAACCGGACTCACCATATTGACCTGCTCGTGTAGCCACTGATTCTGAGGCTAGGAATACTGTGGTGAGTAACACACCTCCTGACTCCCCAAAGCCTGTTCATCATCTACAAGGCACACAGCAGGAGTGTGATGGAATATTTCATCACTTTTAACTGCCCTCTGGGCAATTAGGAATGGACAATAAATGCTGGGCCTGGCCAGTGATGCTCATGTACCACAAGCGAATAATAAAAAGTGAGTTATTGTTCTTCTCTCAATTACACACCCAGGTAGTACATAAAACTAAGTGGCTGATAGGCCGGAATAAATCCAAACTATAGGAGAGTCCGAAAGAATTACTTATGCATTAAAGACCTTGAGGAGATCTATACTTTCCCCATTGTGCTTTGGCCAAACAAATTGTTACAAAAAAATAAAGTATTACAATATAATTTTTACAATACCATAAATCATCTATTACTACCTCATCTTACTTTCAGGGCACCCTGTACAATATTACAATCTCGCTTTCTTTCTTTCAGTTGAGTACGTCCACTTAACAATCCCGCTCGCCTACCTTCGGACCCGATGGTCCTGTCTCTCCCCTTGGTCCAATCTCACCAGGATCTCCTCGCGTTCCCTGAGCAAAACAAAAAGCAGGTTTAAATGGGTTGCAGATTCCCTGAACCGTGTCAGACACGGCTCACGTAACCGAGGCACGCCCATCTGCCATTGGCTGGATGAGTTACCTCATTAACAGGGGCAAAACGGCAGCCTAGATGAGCTGGACCTCATATGCACGTGGAAGACAGGCTGGCAAGATTCATCTTTGTTGGCACTGACAAGCAGACACAGTGAAGGCAAGGACACTAAACAATGGGCTGAATGGCCTTCTTCTCCACTGTAACAATTCAGTAGTGCAGATACCTTCTCTGTCTCACCTTCAGAAAGCATTACTTGCCACTTTGCTGGTGGCACCCTTTTTCAATTCAGCCTGTGTTGAGATAATCCTGATAAGCAACAGTTCCAAACAGCCTGCCTTACTATAGCAGTGAACAGTGAGTCTGCATATGGTGTATAGTGGGTGCGTGGGCTTTGGAAGGGCTTTGAGTTGATAGCGAGCTCAGAGGGTATGGGTAGATCATACAGCAGCATGGACGTGACCTGGAGAGGGCGCACAATACAAATGGGTGAGAGGGTTCAAAATGTCTCAATACAACTGGGATGTAGTCCTCGAACACTTAGTAGCCAAGCAGCTGTCCAGGTTCGGCGTCTTTTGAGTCATGAAGTAAATGCACTCGATTCTCACTCAATGGGTGACACGGTGGCACAGTGGTTAACACTGCTGCCTCACAGTGCCAGGATCCCAGGTTTAATTCCAGCCTTGGGCGATTGTCTGTATGGAGTTTGCACATTCTCCCCGTGTCTGCATGGGTTTCCTCCGGGTGCTCCGGTTTCCTCCCACGTTCTAAAGATGTGCAGGTCAGGTGAATTGGCCATGTTAAATTGCCCATAGTGTTAGGTGCATTAGTCAGAGGGAAATGGGTCTGGGTGGGTTACTCTTCGGAGGGTCAGTGTGGACTTGTTGGGCTGAAGGGCCTGTTTCCACACTGTAGGGAATCTCAACATCTCAACTGCTTCCACTGCCCAGCTCTGTAGCAGAAATCCAGTCTGCACAGTTACAGAACGGTGTAGTACTGACAAAGATATACTCCATGTTCATTCCTCTTCAGAACTAATATATATCCCGAGCAACCTCACTGATGGTCTCGGTGAACCTCAGTTCCCTGAAGATGTGTATTATACATGCACAGCGATGCGACACACTGTGACATCAGAGCTCCCAAAGCTGACTTGCACTGATTTAAGAAAGCCTGCTGACTGCAGAGAGAAAGACACCCAATGTCAGGCTGACTGCTCGCTTTGTGCACCAATAATGAGATACGCTACAGTGGCCAGCATTGCTGGATCATCCTGGAACAGTGTTGCAAATAACGCAGGAGGAAAAGGTCGGCACCATCGTAAAAATGCCCGATGCTCTCCTCAAAAGTCTTCTTGTTTTTGAGCTGTAGAAATATTGGGAACTGGGTAAAGAGCAGAATGAGGGAGTGTGGGGGAGGAGAAGTGAGAGGTCCAGCTGGAGGTCAACCAGAGTTGGCAACCTTAGGTTGGGCCACACCGCATTCATTGGTGATAAAGAAACGGCAACTTACATTCGAGCCTGCCACTCCAGGTGACCCTGGGGATCCTCTCGGTCCAGGAAGCCCAATGTCTCCCTGTAAACAAAGTGAAGATCTCTGTGAGTGAAGAGGAAACAGGAGTTTTCCCTGATATCTCCAGCACAGAAGTCAGTGGAATGGCCAGTGTTGGCCAAACAGAGGGGAAAGCTTCTGTCCACTTCAGGCCAAGATGACCACGACAGATCTTCCCCTTGGCGTGGCAACAAAAAATATTTTGCACCAAGTTCCAACAAAAGCCCTTCATGCAGCATTAAGATCAGGAGTGGCTCCCATTCAATGTAACAGGACGCTGCCATTCAGCCCCTCAAACTTGATATGCCATTCAATTAGATCCTGGCTGATTTTAGTAATCTACCTCGGGCTTATTTCCCTTGACTATGAAGAAAACTCGATCCTTCTGAGTTTTTGGAGTTTTTGATTGACACCCTTCCTACTGCACCCAAACCCCTTTTTCAGCCTCTGTCACTTCTGAGAAAGGAGGGTTCCAGATTCCCGGGAACCTTTGTGGGAACAATTGCCTCCTAAATCTACTCAGACTCCTTCCGACATTCCTTCGAGGGAACCCAAGCCTAGTCCACAGAGCCTTTCACGTAACCCTTTCAATCCCGGTCTTTTTCTGGTGAATCTGCTTTCTGTCCTCCGAAAGTCCAGTAGCCCTTCCCCTTAAAGACCATTCAACCCTCCTTGAGGGATATTACGCAGAACTGAACAGCACATTCAGATGGGCTCCAAGCAGAGCTCTGTACAACTAGACTTCTATTTCAGTCACCCACCCGAGGTAATAGTGAACGCTCCAGTAACCTTTTCAAATCATTTTTTGGGTGTGCCCCATTTAGTGATTCTGCACTTTGACCACGTAAGTCTCCCTGCTCATTCACATTCACAGAAAATATTTGTTGGATCAGTCATTAGTTTTCCATGGCGGCCATCTTCTGATATTACAAGATGAGCCATTACCTTTTCACCTTTGAGTCCAGCTTCACCTGGCAATCCTCGTACCCCTTCATTTCCAGCGTCACCCTGTATGTGGATGAAGAATGTGGTTAGTAAGTTGAAAGGCACAGTTATTTCAGCTTTCAGCACGGCTTGCCACAACTGCAGCTTTACAGTCGCGCATTGGCGACACCCAAATTAAATGTCTGCAAGAGCAAAGTGACCCTGTTCAATGTCTTTTCCTGTGGCAAGACTGGCAAAACAGGTTGGCATCAACTCCAAGTCTTGCCTGACAACTTTAGAGTTGCCAACTCAGAGTGGGTATATTCTTTTAGCTGCCACTCCAGATCCTCTGTCTAAGAGCTTTTTGCCTTATGATTGCATAACAAGTAGGAACGATTGAAGAAGTTGCAGAGATAGACAACATGTGGCCTGATGAACTTGTCCTAGCCATGCCCAGTACATTTTTTATAGGAAAAAACATATCTTAGACATGGCTAGGACAAGGTCATCAGGTTGTACGGTGAACCTGGAGAGGTGGGAACCCCCCAAAAACTTCACCCAATGGGCCACAAATGCCACTTTGAAAGGGGCAATGCCACCAGCTGGCAAGTACAACATTTAGCACCAGATACCAACAATCCTGGCACAGTGCAGCTGAGTAAATGGCTGACTCTGCCAGTGGAGGTTTCCAGATTGCTGGGAGAACTCCTGCCAAACCTCTACCCTTCTCCTTCAGCTTTCTCTCCCTCCCACATTTCACTGGCGTGATCAATGAGAAAGCGCTGGGGAAATGAAACAAAATTTGTCCTCACCTTCTCTCCCACATCTCCTTTCGGCCCAGGACTGCCTTTAGATCCCAGATCACCTCTGCGACCCTAATGTTCAGAATGAAGGGAAAATGAAGGGAAAAACAAGTTGAGAACTTCCCATTGCATGGGCATTGAGACTTTACCATCTCAGCCTAACAAGAAGCTTGCAAATACTGTTTAATCCTTTTAATTCTAATGTGCAATGGTTTATAGAGGCCACAATTTTAACTCAAAGTGTTTTGAGTGAATTAAATTTGGGTATAGATATACTTATATGTATATGTTTATTGCTATATACAGTGATGCACACACAACCGCATGCCTCTAAAGTGCACATTCTTTATCAATGCCTGGAAATTAACTACATAAACATGACGAAGAAATTAAAGATTACCACATCGCCTTTGGGTCCAGGAATGCCTTTGTTCCCCTGTGAAGTCAAACAAACAACGCAACGTCAGTCAGTAAGAAGTCAACCTTCGCCGGCTGCTTCCTATGCGCTTTATCCCCGTTGCATTCCCGGCTTGATCACGGCACATTTCCTTCCACATTGGGACAAACAGACTGGCACCTCCATGGGTCTCACCCTCGCCCGTCCACAGTCATCTCATCCCTTCTTCAACCGGGTTCAGCCAAAGCGCCAGGAGCAGGATCTCACCTTCTGCCTGATCACTGCGTGGGCCTCTGGTCTGAATGTGTGGGATCACTGCCAGAGCAAGGGGTAGAGCAGCACTCCATGCTCCCTGCAGCCACAATTGCCAGTTCCATCCCAAATCCCACAGTCGAGGCCAGTAATCTGTAGGGAACTGAGTCTGCTGCACCTACAGTAGGTACATGACCAGCCTGCAGGTTAAAAGGAGGGACTCTTTCACCCCACCGTCAGCTCCCAGACTAAGGGGAAAAAGCCACTGGCTCCAATGGCATGCATAGCTCTAGTCCACACGAGGTTAGACGCTGGCTGAAGCTAATTGTCTTAAATCTCATAAAAGGTTTCTTTCTCTCTTTGTGAGAGAGCCACATCAATTCTTAGTTGGTCCCAGATCCACAGAGGGCCCGCTGAACAATGTAACAGGAGGAGTTGCTGGAACAGTTCAGGAGATCTCCTACATGCCCACCCAGTCGATGCAATGGGCACAGGCAAAACGTGCACCCAAGGCAAAAATGGCTGGAAGGAGAGAGGGATGGATTTCCTGATTTCTCCAGGCCGGCCCACCGGCTGGAGGTACGTTTCGTCAGCATCCTCACCTGAACTGGAATTCTGGGATCAATAGGGTAACTCCCCCTCCCCCCAGTCACTTAGTCTCCATACACGAGCGATTTGTTACTGAGAAGGGCAATCAGGTTAGAATTACAATTAACAGAGAGCAGATTCAAAAGAGCTCAATCAAAGTCAGGATTGGTGACTGTAATGGTTAAAAAGAAACACATTGTGAATGAATCACCTAATATTTCCTTCAAATTAACGTTACTATTGTTACATTTGCTCATTCTAAAGTTTTAAAAGCTGGCGTGGAAACAAGGGGCTGGAAGCATGCCACAAAAAGTACGTGTTTACAGTCAGGGCCTCTTTATCAACAGATTCAGAATGTTAACTTGATGCAATATTAGAAGAATAAATATTTAACGCCAGAGGAAAAAGAAGCCAAGGAATATCTTTTTTTAAAAAATGGACAGAAAAACAAATGGGGAGAAAGCAAGAATAAAGTGCAAAAAGAGTGGAGATGGAACAAGATACATAGAAACAGAAAACAGGGCCTGGAGTAGGCCATTCGGCCTGTCGAGTTGGCTCCCCCAGCCAATATGATCACAGCTGATCATCCTGCCCGTTCCTCCTTTCTCCTCACACAACTTTGACTCCTTTATCCCTCAATTCTTTCTTGAAGACATTCAATTTTTGGCCTTGGTAGCACTAAAGGGGTGAAGAGCATGGAGTTCAAGAGATATAAACAAGGCAGAAAGAGAGAGAGAGAGAAAGGAGGGGGAGAGTTTGAAGATAAAGAAAAGCAGAGAGTGGACAAGTGATTCGCTCTAACCACAAAAGGAAAATATCAAAAGGAGAATGTATAGTACAGGAAAGGGGAGGCAGGAAGACAGAAACAGCAGACAGAGGAAGGGAGGATGAAAGAAAAGAGGAAGGAATGGAAGAAAAAATGAAAGCAGAAAGACTAGACAGTGAAAGGTTCAGAGACGACAAAGGTAAATGACCAGAGCTACACTCAGTTTCTAAGAAAACTTGGGAGAAATGGACACCAGACAGTAAAAGACAGTGAGAGAGCAGGGATCAGTCTGAGAGATTATATACAGAATTCCTAGAGTGTGGAAGCAGGCCATTCAGCCCATCAAGTCTATACCGAGCCTCCAAAGAGCTTCGCGCCCACATTCACCCCTGTAACCCCACATATGAGAATGGAGTAATCACCAATGCTCTAACGGTCTTCATCATGACAAAGGTTAACTTCCTCTTACCCACTTAGACTACAACGAACCCAGGCACCAAGATTCAACCACTTGCATTAAAAAGCAGTGGATAACCCAGACCCTACCACCTTGCTTTTGGTTCAAAATGTTCAAAGTTACCTTTGCACCTTTCTGACCCATTAGGCCTGGACGCCCAGGAGGTCCCAGTTGCCCCTAAGAGAAAACAAAAAGCATTAAATAAAGGCATCTGAAGATATAATCTATTATTGCACATGTCTTCTGTATCAATCCGGATTCTGGCAGAAAGATGATGGGACCTGGTGCTTGGCCTGTTTTTAATCACCTCCTATCTCATTCCCCACTATGTTTTAACCCTACCCCTCATTTCCTTAGCGTGGTCAGGATTGGGAGCCGTATTCAGGCTGGGGTTGAACTATTTAAGACAGGTTCAAACAAACCTATTGCTCTCTATTCCTTTATTTATGAAGAGCAGCAAAAGTTCAAGTTGCTGTGATACGAGTGTGTGTGTGCGCGTGTAAAATGTGAGGTAAGCATCAGCAATGATGAGATACAATCTACAGGGACAGCACATTACCTCAATATAGCTCAGGGATGGGTCTTACACAATATCGAGAGTAAAAAGGACGTTCTAGGGTGGAGGGGAGGCACGTTTACAGCTTTTGTTTACCTCAACATACCAGTCCTCACCATCCAGCAGTTCAGAATCCCCGGCACCGGGCACGAAAGAAAGGTGGGCCTGCAGAATCTGACACTCCCATTGGCCAACGATGGCAGCTCTTCAGAACAACAGACTCACATCGTCTGTCAACTGGGATTGTGCACGTGCCCAACTGAATGACAGAGCACTCAGCCAATAGCTCAGGCTCCTTGACAGGAGCAGGCCCTGGTTTATTAGCACTGTACTCCCCCATCCTTTATTTATTCACAATGCCACAACATCCCACTGGGGTTATACAAGAATGCACAATCCCACCCTGTTAGGTTCACTCTCTCACATAGGCAGCAAAGCTTAAAAGTGGCCCCTGCTATTGAGCAACTTTATCGTTCGCTGAGTGGTTGCCAACTTAGTCATAAATATCTGTAGCACAGAAGAAGGCCCTTCTGCACTAGTCAAAACCAACCACTTAACTATTCTCATCCTGTTTCTCAGCACTTGGCCCACAGTTTTGCATGCATTGGCATCTCAAGTGCCTAACTAGATACTTGCTAATATTTTCTGCCTCTACCACCCTCAGAAGCAGTGAGTTCCAGATTCTCACCAGCCTCTGGCTGAAAATGTTTTTCCTCACGTCGCTAAACCTCTGCCCCTTATCTTAAATCTATACCCCCGGTTACTGATGCCTCCATCAGGGGGAAACTTCATTTCTCTCTATCCTGTCCTACCCTAACAGATACTTGGCTACACATATTATGCAAAGAAAAAACAATTGTGTAACGCCCAGATACTTCATACAGAGGAGCCATTTGGCCTTTTGATTAAGCCATGGTCTGGTATCCCACTCTGAGCACTGCGAGAGCAAGGTAGCTCACAGGTTATAGTGTTCAGCAGCTCCCAGTGACTCCATGGGGCAACATGAAAACCAGTGAGAGCGGCATGTAAAACATGAAAAACACTAAGAAACATTCTCAGCTTCTGATATAGCAGGACATCTTCACTCAGCATTAGATTAATAGGAGCTGTATATGACACCCTGAATTGTTGAATTTATTTGCTGTGTGTACACACAAAGAAAGACACACACACACACACACAAAATGTCTTCCAAAGTCTGCCACAGGAAAGTACTTTGGAAGCTGGACACTTCCATTTCATATGATCATTAAATTAATACTAAAGAAGGGACAGTTTTACAACTTGAGCCCAGTCTGGTGGGTACTTATCTGTAGTTCCTCTCTCCCCTGACCAGCCATATTGACAGAAGACCCGATTACCAACACAGGCTTCTGCCAAACCTTCACCAATTGGTGCCAGTCAAGCCCAGAATATCTGAATGAGCTGCTGAATTCCTCAACCCTTGCTTCGCACCATCCCCCACATCCCCCGCCCCCCCAACCCCAAGTGCCTCTGTCCCAAGTCAAATCTCTGGACTGCACGGGTACCAGTTCTCTAAGTTCCATACCACTGATTGAGGAACATTCCCAGATTGACTACTAACTTGACGTTAATTCAGAGGCATTAAGAGCAAGAATGAGATTCCTCAAAGCCAACTCAACACAAGACTAAAACAAAGAGAACTATTCATATGGGTGGGACCTGAATCCAGTCCTAAAGTTTTACAGGAGGTCAGATCATTCCAGGGACTACTCTTCATGGAGATTCCTATGATGGAAGATCTACAACTACCTACATGACATCCAACAGGTCTAGATGCCACTCCTTGCCCCAGGCTTTTATTGTTGTCACCTAGCTAACACCTGCAGTTTCCCCGAGAGAAATCTGCCCACAATAGGTTAAAACAGCAACATGAAACTGCTCCTGCTAAAAGGAGCACTTAAATTTATCAGCCTTTGTCTGGCTAGGCACCAGAATGTTTTCCCATCACCTCCTGTATCTGCAGCCAAAAGCATGGAGAAATTCATAGAAAACCCCTGCAGATAGTGGCCATTCAGCCCATTGAGTCTGTACCAACCCTTCAACGAGCCTCCCACTAAACCCACTCTCCCCATTCCCACATCTTTCTCCACCACCCCCTCCCCCACCTCATTTCCCATGGCTAATCCGCCTGTCCTGCAGATCCCTAGACACTATGGGCAACTGAGCATGGACAAATCACCTAAACTGCGCACCTTTGACTGTGGGAAGAAACTGGAGCACCTGATGGAAACCCACGCAGACGCAGGGAGAACACGCAAACTCCCTCAAAGATGGTCACCTGAGGCTGGCAACAGTGCTAACCACTGTGCTGCCTAATACTTGTACAACATGGCTCTCCACAATAATTGTCCAACAGGTTATGAATTCTACCATACTCACTTTAGGACCTCGGTCTCCTTCATCTCCAGGAGATCCACTTCTTCCTGGGCGCCCAAAGTCTCCCTGAAAGAAAACACACGGCATTATTCAACAGTTGGAGCACCCCTGGGAAGACCAACTGGATCTGCTACTGTGACAGGGCTAGAACATTGGATTGGCTCAGTAGATTCTATCAAAGGAGATCCTCAATGAATAAAAGATGCACCAAATTACAATGGGGGTTACTGACAACTGAACTAAGACAGAAACTAGACATTTTGCAACAACTAACTCCCCTACCATCTCCCCAAAGCCTGTTCACCACCTACAAGGCACAAGTCAGGAATGTGATGGACTGCTTTAGTTTGCCTGGATGGGTGCAGCTCCAAGATCAGTACCTTGTAAACCCATGGTGTCTACCAGCTCAAAGGGCAAGGGCAGTGTGTGCGTGGGAACACCCCTACCTGCAACTCCCACTCCAAACCATGACATGGAAATATATTGCTGTTCCTTCACTGTCACTGGGTCAAAATCTCAGATTGCCTAATATTACTGTGGGTAATGAAGTGCTTCTAAAAGGCAGCTCGCCACCAATTAGATACTAGCAAATATTGGTATAATCAGCAGAGCTCACACTGAATGTGAAAAATACATAGAATTATATAGGATTGATGGTGCAGAAACAGAACGTTGACCCGATTGCTCAAGTTTGTGTTTTTTCTCCCTGCAAGCCTTCTCCCATCCTACTTCATCTCACTATACATCTCCTGTCAGGGGACCCAGTGCTGTATGGAGTCTGGTTTTGGAAATAAACTCAGATCAATTTCCAAGCTAAAGGCAGATGAAAGTTCATACCAGCAAGTTCAGTTCCATTTTTGATTGCTCATCAGGATCAAGGAAGTCCTGGTATTTGGAGTCTCTCTAGTGGATGAAAAATTAGGTACTTGTTGCATTTTCTGGGGACTAACTGACCCAAGAACTCTTGAAAATAGGTCTTCCCTGAAATTGGGTCGAGTTATTTTTTTCAGGCATATACAGAGACTGCCTCAAACTTAAATGAGAATCCTAAGGTACATTTTAGGCCCCCTTACAGAAACCGGACACCAATGAGATGGCCAGACATAAGGCCTTAAATTTCTGAGACTTATCAGTCACCATCGCAGCTTAAGAGATAGAATTATTCCCCGGACTCCAAAGTTGTTGGCTTGATCCCCCACCTCCCCTCATTGCCTACTTTGGCCCTTAACTTCAAGCACTTAACTTCAGTCTGATGTTAACGAGATGTACAGCCTGACCTTTGACATCTACAAAGAGCAGGCTGTCCCTGTGGAAGCACCAGCTGCTAACGTGAAAGGGTTCAGAGGCCCCAAGTTTAATTTCCAATCAACCTCAAAAGCTGAGATGAAAAGTACCTGTGAGGTGCAGGATCTTAGGCCCTCCCCCATAAAAAAAGGTCCAAACACACAATATCCCAAAGTGTTTCTGCTTTCTAACATCAGCATCAATTTTTCCCTGGTCTCGGGGCACAGCAAGCTGGCATAAAATCCCTACAGTGTAAAAACAGGCCATTTGGCTCAACAAGTCCACACCGACCCTCTGAAGAGTAACCCACCCAGACCCAAAACCCAACCCTATTATTCTACATTTACCCCTGACTAATGCACCTAAACTACACATCCCTGAACACTGTGGGCAATTTAGCATAGGCAATTCACCTAAACTGCACATCTTTGGATTATGGGAGGAAATCGGAGCACCCGGAGGAAACGCATGCAGACACGGGGAGAATGTGCAAACTATACACAGACAGTCACCCGAGATGGGAATCGAACCCGGGTCCTTGGCGCTGTGAGGCAGCAGTGCTAATTGCTACCATGCCGTTCAGTTGTGGAGTGGGGGAACACTAGGTTCTGATTTATGGATGAAACATGCTACCTTTGCGAGGTACCTGGATTAAGGTTGGGCGTTAGGTGGAGCTCCAACTTCCTAGTATTGTGACCTTAATCACAGGAAAGGAACATCCACTGCCAGAGGGGCACAACCCTCCATAACCCACGCCACCTGACCTCTGACCTTGACATTAGAGGGCCAACCAAAACATTCGCTCTAGCTTCAGCATCCATCGTTGGTCAACCAGGCTCTTCTTTCAGCTTGAACACTCATTGGGTGACGTAATAATTAAAAGAAAATGTTTCTCTTTTTTTTAAAAGCAGGCACACACACAAACCTTAGGCCCAGGGTCACCAGGAAATCCTCGCTCACCAGCTTCTCCAGGATAGCCAGGGGCTCCCTATGAACAACAGAATCACAGCTTTGTTATACACAGCACAAGGGAAGATGAACGAGAAGCAGCAATTAACCCTTGAAACTCTGGGGGGCTGCAAATACCGTGTATACTCGTGTATAGGTCAATCTCATGTATAAGTAAACCCCTTATTTTTGGGCAAAAAACCTTGTATATTCCATATATCTCCTGTATACGTCAACCCTAGTTCTTCACACAGTTACAGGTCAACATTTATGAGTCAGTGTGCCTGCCCATTGTGGTCCGCTCCAGCTTTCCAGTCTGCTGGCTGTACTGCTCCTTTCTGGGTCTTCTGGTCCACCAGCCGTCACGCTCCGTTCCAGGTTTTCAGAATTACTGTAATGGTATGACAGTACAGGGCGACTGCCATATCCGTGAGTCCGGATTCCGTGATTTCAGTTTCCTGTGGTTTACCGCAGCCCGAACATATTATAGGGGGGACGTTCCAGAACCAGGGAGTAGGGGCTGCCGGGTAGGTAAATTTCTCATTTAGATGAATGGGTTTGCACCGATCTTCTGCGGTAGATCTTGGAACGTATTCCCTACATGTACGGGGGCGGGGGACTACTGAACCATTCTACAGTAGCAGGCAGAATAGGGACAGTTGTTTTGTAGACAAATATTCAATAACGGCCATAATTATTTTTCTTTTTGTTGTTTATTATTTTATAGAGAGATCTGGCTCTTGTTTGTCCATTTTTTGACCAAGTATGAATTTCCTCCTCTCGAAAACAAAAACTTGTGTATTAGTTGACCCCCTAATTTCAGCTTGAAAAAAAAAATCTTCAAAATTCCATCTATACATGAGTATATACGGTATACAGTTCTTTGGTAACACCTTAGTCTCCAGTCAGCCAGACAACATTTTGAAATGAAATCAGGCACGTCCTTCATTAAACAAAACTGCTGACCAATTGAGGATATGGGAGTCTGAGCTGTTTATGAGTTGTGCTGCTGAAACACCCCCACTTCAATTCCGTTCTCCATCCCCTCGGGTAGACTCAACTGATTCGGTGCTTTTGTAGTGTGGTCACCATTCCAATGTAGGAAACGCAGAAGCCAATTTATTAACAACAATTCCCACAACCGGCACGGGAGTGATGATCAGACAATCTATTTCTTAACTGATGTTGCCAAAAGTGTAAAAGACTGGCCAGAAAGCCAAGAACTCCACTTCTTCCCTTCAAAACAGTGCTGTGGAATGTTATATTCCCACTTTAGACAGGTGCGTCCTCCAGTCAATATCTCATTCGAAAGATAGTATCTTTGCCAGGGCAGCACTGGAGGAGAGTCAGTCTCGATATTTTCACTCGAATGCCACTTGAGTACTTGACCGTCTGACTCAGAGCTAGCCACTGAGTGATGGGCGAAAGGCAATAGGGAGCTCGAGATTTGAGTGATTATCATGGACCTATTAAAAACTCTGATCACCAAAGGGCGAGGCCAGTTTCTGGGAGTCTGAGGTGGAAGAAACTGGGTGAACGCAATTTTGTTGCTGAGTTTAACGGGTGGGACCTTGAGCAGCATTTAGAAACAAGGACACTTGCTGAACGATTAATGGGCATACAATGAATAGAGCTTTGGCTCCAGTCACTCACAAATCCCCACCAGATCTCCAAAATGCACTGCACACAACGGGCTCCCACTAACTGGGATTGAGATAATGCCAGTCATCCTTAAAATTGGGTTGCCCAAATTTAGTAACCTTTCAGATACACCGACACTACAGATGTATTCGTGAGAGGAACAAAAGCAACAACTTGCGTTAATGTAGCACCTTTAACATAGTAAAGCATCCCAAAATGCTTCATGACAGCCATTAGATGAAAAATTGATACAAGCCAAAGGAGTCAATAGGAGGATTGGCTGAAACTTAATCAAATAGGTCAGTTTTATTGGAGGCTGGGAAATAGTAGGTAAGCAGAGGTTTCAGGAGGACAGTAGAGAGAATGGGCCATGAATAGCTGAAGGGATGGTCACCAATGACCGTACAAAGAGACTGGGACTGCACAAGAAACTAGAGTACAGAATGGTCGTAGGGCTGTAAAGTAGGAGGAGGCTAAGAAGTAAGGAAGCAGGAGATATGGAGACATTGGATTATCCTTAAAATGAAGTGTTAATAGTTGTAGAGTCAATGTAAATCAGCAAGCAGGGTTGATGGATGAACAGGGCAGTGTGTGTGTTTGGCTCCAGATGCATTGAAGTTGAGGGTCAGGAGACAATGGACTATTATATCATGGAGGAATGGAATGGAGCAGTCTGGAGATGATAAAAACATCGATGAGATGCAGAGGCATAGGAGACAGTTACTGCAAAAACAGAAGCAGGTGATCTTGATGATGTCGAGCATGTGGGAGACAAAGGTTCAATTCAGGGTCAAATAAGGCAACAAAACTGCGTACAGCATGGAACAATGACTAATGGAGAGGGGATAGAATCAGCAGGGAGGGAACGGAGGCTGCAGTACAGAGTGGACACAAGGAGCTTAGTTTTCTCCAAGGTTTGGCTGGAGGAGGTTGTGTCAGTCACGTAAATATGGAGCACACCACTAATGCCTTCAGATCATGCAAGGGGCAGAAGTTGGATGAGTTCACCTCGTATCTTTCATGTCCTTCTGCTTTAGGACCCCACAACTTTATCTCACATTGAAGACGCTTCATAGAAAAGGCAATGCCAATCAACAGTGGTTGAAAGAGGTAGGAGGTCAGAAAGTCATGATCAGATGGAGTTTAAAAGTTCAGCTAACTGCACAAAGGAAAGAGAGATGGCCTTGGAAAAGTGAGCTGGACAGGGAGCTAACTGTGACAAAACCCAATTCCAGCACAGCACTGGAGGATTGTGGGGGAGTGAGTCAGTTGCCATTTTGGAAACAGGAAAGAGGAATTTACACAGCAGTAAAGGCCAAAGAGGATTTTACCAGCTTCATTTTCACCTTGCACCTAAAAAATGTCAGCTCTTTGAGAACTATTCTGAAATTGAGAAGAAGTTGAACCTTCAAAAGCCTGTCGAGTTGATGAGAAACATTCAGCACGGAGGGGGAAAGCAAGCATCTGCCTGGCAGATTTTAGTCATGAAAAACACATGGGAACTCCATTTGAAGTTGGAAAAACTATTTAAGCCAAAAATATTTATAGATGAAGAAAGATTATTGGGTGAACTCAGAATGAAGTTCTGGTGATGATGATTGCACTGGTTTGGTACGAAGGCAATATAATTTGAAGCGTTGAAAGATTCAAGACTTTCGTTATTCCATCAAATATCATGAGTGAATCAAGACACATAATTGGAATCAGATGGATGGAGCTTTGGAAGCAGTGAAGGTGTGTTCCATGAGGTGTATGATATTACGGCAATAAAGGCATCAACACTCTGAGGATTGGCCCTTTACAGGAAGATGGCTTGAGAGAGGTTGATAAATGCAAACAGCAAACATGGGCAGGAAGGAATAATGGTCGAGAGACAGGGAAAGTATGAGATGCAAGGAAGGATGATTGAGAGAGGCTGTAGTTGCTAACCTGCCTGATTATATTGGGTTTGGGCAGAATGGAATTTTAGAATCCATATTTTAAAATGGAGGACTAAAGCTTTTCAAATTCTCAAAACTGATTACAAACAAGAGCCTAAAGGAGGATTCCTTGAACGACAAGCATAAAGTAAACCCTCTGGCCCATTTTAACACGCTGCATTACTGAAAAAAAGAGAGTTGAGTTCGATGGTGAGCTGAACTAATTCTCCGAAAGGCAACAATGATTCAGTTACCGGGTCACCAGGGTCTCCTTTGCATCCTGGGGCTCCAATGCGTCCAAGCTTTCCCTGAAAATCAGAAATGAGAAAAAGATCACGTTCACTCCAATTTCTCTGAATGATCTAATCTTGCCAGCAGCATTCACATTTACTATGTTACAGGATCCAAATCGATACATAACAGACATTTGGTACTGCATGCTAAAGCTGTAATAACCAAGTCTATTAAATACATTACACTGTGTGGGTAATGCCGCTGAATTAATGATCTAGAAGGCCAGGCTGAAGTTCTGGGATTAACCCTCACTATGACAGCTTGTAGTATTTATAGTCAATGGATACATCTGGAATTGAAAACTAATCTCAGCAATGGTAATGCTGAAATGATTACTTGTTCTAAAAACCCTTCAGGGGAGATAATCTGCTACCTACACACTGTCTGGGCTGCGTATGACTCCAGACCCACCATAATGTGGTTGTCTCTTAATTGCCCTCTGAGATGGCCTAATTAGTGATGGGCTCCCTCTTTTGGATTCCCCATTCAGGGGAAAAAGTTTCTCAGCTTCTCCCTGTCAAGTCCCTTCAGAATTTGGTGTGTCTCTATTAGATCACCTTTCATTTTTCAAAACGCCAGGTAAAATAGTTCAAGCTTTTTCAATTGCTGCTTATAGGACAACCCCCTCAGCCAGGGAACCAGAGCAGTCTGCTTTTAACTGCATCCCCTCTAAGGCAATCTGTCTCTCATTAGGTAAGGATAAAATTGCACACACTTGTGTCGTCATTAATATTCCACACAATTGCAATAGGATTCCTTTACTTCAGATCGAGTAAATAAAACTCAATTAATCAATAAATATGGAATAAAGATTTAGTCACAGTGACCCATGATTGTTGGGAAGACCCATCTGGTTTACTTATGTTCTTTAGGGAAGGAAATCAGCTATCCTTACCCAGTCTGCCTACAAGTTGACTACTAACTTGGAAATGATCGAGCAAGCCACTCAATTGCATCAAGCCAACTATAGAAGGAACATTGCTGTAAGAATACTTGCATTACACGGACTAGCCGTGGTTCAACCAGGCAGCTTACCAGGCCTTTCACAAGTGCAATTAGAGCTGGGCAATAAAATCTGGCCCTCGTTAGCGCCACTCACACTAAGATCAGATTCCAGCATTTTGTCTGCTACTGGTGTCAGGCTTGTTGGCCTGTAGCTCTGTGATTTATCTCCTCCTCTTAATTTGCAGCACACTGTTTGTTATCTTTCGCTACCTTCGGAACTGCTCTTACAGAATTTCCTAAATCCGAGATCACGATCAATGGATTGACTATCACTGCACCTCTCGCTCTCATGTGAAACTCTTGGATTCAGTTAATCAGCTTCAGGGAATTGTTACACTCAATACCACAAATCTTGCTGGTACATTTAAAAAAAACGCATACAAGATTTATTTAAATCCTTATTCTCACCAGAGCCCTGGTTCCTCGTTATTTCTGGAATGTGTTCTGTAGCTTCTGCTGTGAAGACTGTTACAAGACAGTTGTTCCAGTCTCTGCCCTTGCCCTATTATGTTTCTGCCTCCAATTAACTCACATTTACTTCCTCTAATCTTTTCATACTGACATTTATAGAAAGGTTTGCAATCTGTTTTTCATCTCTCTTGTAGTCCACGCTGATATTCTTTTTCTGTAGTAAATTCTGGTGTTTGTTTGCTGATTTCTGACATTCTCCCAACTCGAAGGTTTGCTAATCCTTTCGGCAGCATTATAAACCTTTTCCTTTGGTCTGATTTAACTCCCCTAGTCAATTCATGGGTAGAGCACTTTCTCTGTGGGATTTTTTTGCCTTGAAAATAGTATTTTTTGGTTAAAATATGTTTTAGTTCTCTAAAAGCCACCCACTGTTTGTTTGTTTACCTTCATGTTGTTTAATGTAATTTCCCAATCTATGAATAAAAATGAATTCTAACCACAGTCTTTTTCCCCTTACTGTTGCTTAGCTCTAGCTCTTCTTTTTGATTCTCTGAGATAATATACTTTCTCTTTACTGTCTTTATCTCACACCTTACCATTAGGGCTGCTGTTTCTCCTTTTCCAATGTGCCCATCTCTTCAAAACATTAATGTACAGTTAGTTCCTAACATTGGTCACATTCATTGGTCACCACATCTCTGTAATGGTCATTAAATAAAACCCACATTTCTATCTTTACTATTAATTCATTCAATTTGTCACAAAATATTCCATACAGTTACTATGCCTCTAGCTTTACACTTTGCCTTGTGGTACCTCGGTGACTAATATTCTATTCTCTTTGTTACCTTGTTGTCCCATCAGGACTCAGTTGGTTTATTCTTACCCAAACACTGCCCTGTCCCAGAGCCTTAACATTTCTCTCACTTCTTCTGAATTCACCTTTTCCTGAAGCTTTTCCAAAAGAGCTTCTGATGTGCTCAATCAGCACTCAATAGTACAGTTGCAGTCCAGACTGGAAGCTACATATTTCTGACCATAGACTCATACAATATAGAAGAGGATCTTTGGCTTATCAAGTCTGAACCACCAAAAATACACTCAGCCTACACTTGTCCCATTTCCCCACACTAGGCCCAAAGCCTTGTATCTGGATCAGTGGTGCTGGAAGAGCACAGCAATTCAGGCAGCATCCGAGGACAGGCTTTTGCCCGAAACGTCGATTTTGCCTGTCCTCGGATGCTGCCTGAATTGCTGTGCTCTTCCAGCACCACTGATCCAGAATCTGGTTTCCAGCATCTGCAGTCATTGTTTTTACCCAAAGCCTTGTATGTTGTGACACTTCAAGTGCTCATCCAAATACATTTTAAAGGCTGTGAAGTTTCCCCGCCTCAACTACCTTCCCAGGCAGTGCATTTCAAACTCGCACCTGCCTCTGGGTGAAAAAGGTTTTCCTCAAATCCCTTCTAAACTACTTGCCTCTCACTTTAAAAGTGTACCCCCTTGTTCTTGACTCTTTGACTAAGGAGACCATCTGCTTTCCATTCACCCTGTCCATTAATCTTATACACTTCAAACAGGTCCACCCTCTCAGCCTTCTCTGCTCCAAAGAAACCACCCAGCCTCTCTTCATTACTGAATTGCTCCATCCCAGTGGATCTCCTCCATACAGTGTGGACGCAGGCCATTTGGCCCAACAAGTCCACACCAACCAAACAGCATCCCACCCAGACCCACCCACATACCCTAGCCCTGTAATCCTGCATTTCCCATGGCTAATCCGCCTAACCTGGAGATCCCTGGACATTATGGGCATTTTAGTATTGCCAATGCACCTGGCCTGCAGATCTTTGGACTGTGAGAGGGAACTGGGGCACCCGGAGGAAGTCCACGCAGACACGGGAGAACATACAAATTTCTTACTGACAGTCGCCTGAGGGTGGAATTGAACCAAGGTCCCTGGTACTGTGAGGCAGCAATGCTAACCACTGAGCCACCGTGCCACTCAGCTGTACAATCACATCCTTCCTATAGTGTGCTGACCAGACTGCACACAGTACTCCAGGTGTGGCCTAATCAAAGTTCTTTATAGCTGCAACATAACCTCCCAACCTTTATAATCTATGCCTCAACTGATAAAGGCAAGAGTTTTGTATGCCTTCTAAACTAGTCTCTTCATCTGTCCTGTCTCCTTCACGGGCAAGAACCACGACATCCCTCTGTTCTTCTCAGCTTCCTAGTGTCCAGTGAGTGCTCCCTTGTCTTGTTTCTCCTTCCAAAGTGCATCACCCCGCATTTATCAGGAGTAAACAGATCTGCCCAATCTGTTTGTATTCTCCTCTAAGCTAATACTTCCACCTTCCCTCCTCACTGTCAACCACCTGGATAATCCTCGAGTCATCTGTAAACTGATTTATAATCCTTCCCTTCCACCCTTAACATTCTTATCTACATTACTTATGAATATCACAAACAATAAAGGACCCAGCACTGATCCCTGTCGGACACTACTGGGCCGACAGTGTTGGGCCAACACCGTTAGTGTTGAATTCACTTCATCCGCTTGGGATCAAAGAGCCTACCTTCTGTCCATTAATCCCATCTCGACCTGGTAATCCAGCGATACCCTAAAGGATACAGGAGAAATAATGATAGTGTTAGGGATCCATAGTCGGCACTGCAATCTAAAAGAGGTAAAGTATTAAATTAGCTCATAGGAGACAGTGAGAGAAAGAGACAGCATGAGAGTGAGCAGAGAATAGAGGGTGAGAGATTGAGAGGGAGACAGAAACAGCATCATACAGACAGCAACAAAGAGAGAACGTGAGAGAGCGCAAGAAAGAGTGACAGTGAGAGCTGCGTAAGAGAGCGTGTGAGAATGACCATGAGACATCAGGAGTGTGCGCGAGAGAGAAGGTAAAAAGAAGCACAAGAGAAATGTAAGGAGAGTGTGTGCATGAGAGGGAGTGAAAGAGGTGGCACCCTAGAGAAAGAATGATAAAGAGTGTGAGAGCATGAGATTGTGAACGAAAGCACGAGACTGAGCTGGAGACCGACGAGAACAACAGACCCCGAGAGGGATAACATGAGAAAGTGCAAATGATATCACAGCAGAGAGCAAGAGGGAAAATGAATGAGAGACAGTATGAGTGTGAACATGAGTGAGAGTCTAACCCATAAAGAGAGTTCTCACCTTCTTTCCTTCTGTTCCAATTTCACCCTGTAATCATAAAGAGGAACATGGTAATACATTATAAATGTTGTCATTAAATTTAAACCCAGAGGATTGGGGAGAGTGAATTGGAAGATTCCCCCACTCTGCAGTGTTATTAAGGCAGCTGGACTATGGATTAAATAACTCTCATGGCACTGAGTACCACTGCCCAACACCTTTGACACATCCAATTTGCAACCACCACATTGGATGCCCACTTAGCACCTGCAGTGTTCCAGTGGAATCCAGGTCCGGGAGCAGTGTCACACGTGGCACAGGCCACACTCTGGCGAGGCCCAGTCAGCACCCTGGGCACAATGCCTAATTGATGGAATGGGTTGGGGGACTGGGGGCCCAAACCTTCGATGACACATACAGTCATAGAGATGTACAGCACAGAAACAGACCCTTCGATCCAACCCGTCCATGCCGACCAGATATCCCAACCCAATCTAGTCCCATTTGCCAGCACCTGGCCCATATCCCTCCAAACCCTTCCTATTCATATACCCACCCAGAAGCCTTTTAAATGTTACAATTGTACATCAATGATGCTAGTTGGATTCTAACATTTGCCGCTCTGCTTGGAAGTCAGAGTTGGGAATTTGAAAAGAAGAGGTCTTACCTTTTCACCCATTAGTCCTGGAAAACCCTGTGAAAGGGAGAAAAGAGAAACATTAGTGTAGCCAGTCGGAACATGACATACTGGCATGCTTCAATCCGGTGCACGCCAATTGTCCGAGCTATGTGTTGGCAAAGGGATATGAGTAACGTGCTCGTGGGATTGCAAGAGATCATGCTGAGGAAAAGAAAAGTTTGTAGTTACAAAGCCAAGACAGGTTCCTACACAGAGTAACTCACCATTCCTTCCCCCCCGTGCAAAATCTGCAGAATTCCCACCCCATTCAAGTTCAATGGAAATGAAAACTAGGCTGTCTACACTGCCTGATTGCCACCCTGGCAACTACAGGGGCTACCTTACCATGCCCCTTCCAAATACCCTGTGCCAACCTTCAGGCCCAATGAGTCAGATACTGAGTATTAGGATAGTCTTCCCTCTTTGGATCTCTGATGGGCACAGCTCCCACACTGTGTGCCCTCGATATTCATTGAGCCCCGACTGACCTGCCCTCTGCCCTCACACTATGAGGAGGCCATTGTTGGGACGGAGGACCAAGCTTAAAGGATGACAAAGATGGTGGCCAACAGCTCCCAGGTCACATGTCTGATGGACAGAAGCAGCAGATGCAGGCCCCAACAACTGTGACTTGGATGGAAGTGGGTTGTTGACTTCACCAGAACCTCACCCCCTCAGGTTCCAGCTCTATGTATTGGGACATCATCTGACGGCATATGCTAACAACTAACCTAATAGCTATTTCCCCCTTACACTCTGAGCTCCCTTTTACTCCGACAGGCAAGCACCCTCACCTCGAAGCAGTGCTCCACGTGTGAATTTATTCCTTTAAACTCCTGAGTCAGAAGCTCAGGTTAGAGTGGAACAAGGTGTAGTTTTTGGGTTCACGTCCAGAGGACTTAGAGTAACTTGCATTTACACATTCCACATTGGTGTTCTTCGACGCAAACATGGGGTCCAATCATTTAGCATTCAAAATCATACCACTGCAATTTGTGAACTTGAATATAATTTTTGAAAGTTGAAGCATTTGCATTATAAGAAAAAAGGAAACGGAATGTTAGTACCGATAAAAGTGATGGCAAAGCAGTTGGATTATTATAAAAACCCAATTTAAATGCGTTCTTTGGTTGACTTTTGGCACTTCTTGAACCAAGTGAGACCCACAACTGGGTAAATAGTTGTGTCCCTTAAATATCAGTCTTCACACGGAGAACCGATTGTAAAAAAAAAATACAAAGGAGTTGAAATTACGGGATTTGTTCCTTTTTTTTAAGTGCAACACAGAGATATAGATGGAGCTATTCTGCATTCTATACCCATTTAATTGAACAGGCTGACCAACTCCACACCTCACAGTGTGATCATGACCTCAAAGTTAGTCATACTTTTAATCAAAGCATTGCTTCACCCAGGCAGGATCGGCCTACTGTCACTTTTCACTTCTCCTGCTGACACTGCCTTCCATCTCCCTCCGCCTGGATCAATGAAAGGACTACAATCTTGTAGGTGAACAGCAGTGGATGAGCTTTACGCGACATAACTGCAGAAGGACATCTTATTTAGAGCCAGGTTCTAGTTGCATATGACCTGACCTCACCTTTGGCATATGTGTCTCTATCTAAGCTATAAGCCTCATTAGAATCATAGAATCCCTACAGCGCAGACAGAGGCCATTTGGCCCATTGAGTCTGCACTGACCCTCCAACGAGCATCCCACTCTAGTCAGCTTGGCCAATCCACCTAACCTGCACGTCTTTGGACTGTGGGAGGAAACCAGAGCACCTGGAGGAAACCCACGCAGACTCGGGGAGAATGTGCAAACTCCACATAGTCGTCCGAGAATTCCTGCCGCTGTGAGGCAGCAGTGCTAACCACTGAGCCACCGTGCCACCCCTATTCCACACTAAAATATCCTTCCCACGTGCCACATGTTGTAAGTTGTACAGAAAGCAGTTTCTGGACTGAGGTAGAAGGCGCTTACTTTTACAACCAAGAGAAATGAACAGGTTGCAGATTTTAATAAGGGAAGATTCCTTGGTGTGGAGGGATTAGTGGGTTAGTGGGCTGGGGGATGGGAGACCCAAAGGCACAGCGAAGTAGTTAACAAGTGGCGTTGTTTCTTACCTTCGGACCAGGGAATCCAATGGGGCCTTCGATACCAGGATCACCCTACACAAGAAGAAACAATACATTTGTTTATTCAAACACGTGTTAAAAACGAAGTTGGTGTTGGAAACATAAATCTCTTGATAAAAATGAGACTCACCTGCCGTCCCATCGGGCCTGTATCACCAGGTTCACCAGTGCTTCCCTTTTCTCCCTAAAGACACAAAGGTTGCATATTTACACTATTTCAAATCTCCACTTTCAAAGGAAAGACTTGCATTTATAATTGCAATTTATCTTATTTCTTAGAGATGCCCCAGAGTGTTTTATTTCACCTACCTTTCTTCCTTTGAATCCCTTTAATCCAGGCCCACCTGGATATTCCAGACACTTCATCTCATAAGGCAATGATTATTATCAGACAGGTGAAGCATGTGTCCATTATACATTTAATAGCATTCCACGATCTTTAACGATGAGTAGCTAGTTAATCTGTGCTTGTTTAAGGGATGAATGTTGGCTAGGAGGCCATCAAGAAGCAGTCTCTCCTTCTTTGAGGAGTGCCTCGAGTTCTATTACCTCCAGCCAAGGGGACAGAGTGGGCCTCAGTTTAATGCCCCACCCAAGAAAGGGCTCCTCTGATAGTGCCACACTCCCAGTGTGAACCGGCCACAACCCGTGTTACAGTCAGGTCTGAGCCATAGATATAACATTTCAAGGAGCTGGCTGTGCCACATGTTTCAATGACAAGGCTCCCACGAGTTCCCTGTGCTATTCTCTCCTCTGGCTGTGTCATGGTCCTCCAGGACCATGACAGATTGACTCTTTAATTAGCCAGTTTTGAGAAGATGTGTAGCTCAGGTTGAGGTTCTGGATGGAAGGTTCATGTTCAGATGTTTTGTCACCATACTAGGTAACATCTTCAATGAGCCTCCGGACAAAGCATGGTTGATGATTCCTGCTTTCTATTTATACATTTGGGTTTCCTTGAGTTGGTGATGTCATTTCCTATGGTGGTGTCATTTCCTGTTCTTTTTCTCGGGGGTAGTAAAACAGATCCACGTCAATGTGTTTGTTAATGGAGTTCCAGTTAGGATGCCATGCTTCTAGGAATTCTCGTGCGTGTCACTGTTTGGCTTGTCCTCGGATGGATGTGTTGTCCCAGTCGAAGTGGTGTCCTTCCTCATCTGTATGCAAGGATACTAGTGAGAAAGGGTCATGTCGATTTGTGGCCAGTTGGTGTTCATGTATCCTGGTGGCTAGTTTTCTGCCTGTTTGTCCGATGTCGTGTTTGCTACAGTCCTTGCACGGTATTTTGTAAATTACATTAGTTTGTATAGGCCTGTATAGGGTCTTTCAAGTTGATTAGCTGCTGTTTTAGTGTGTTGGTGGGTTTGTGGGCTACTATGATGCCAAGGCTACCATGGTGACGAAACGTCTGAAAATGAACCTTCCAGCTCAGCGAGCAAACCTACGTCCTGACTCTTTAATAGACGAGTGGGCCTGTTAAGCAACAGAGGGCATTGTGAGCTCACCCAGCAGCCGCATACAGCAGACTCCTCCTGCCAACTTGGAAGAGTTCAGTTATCCCAGCAGGGAGCACAGCTCTGTCACCGATACTGGACGGACTCAGCAGTGAGGCTTGTGGGTCATCGGCAGTTGGGAGCTCGTTTCTATTCCTAAATGCTTAAGCAGTAAACTCTCAGATCTGATGGAGACAACCTACCCAAAGGCACAATTGATTATTTCACTTGCACAGACTGGAGGGTCTCTCTAGCTATTCCTGAGCCTTGTCATTTTTCACAAGTCTCACGTCCTTCAGTTGATTTCTTCAGAAAAACAAAAGGGGTCATGCTTCCTAGCTCCTCCAGCCTCGTTGCTGCTAATTGCTAATATCCCACCACTCCCCATTCACCTCAGAAACTGGGAGACAGTTAATGGAGAGAGGAGTACATCCAGCAGTGGCAGTGTACCACCTCAAGGTAGCTCTTCTGGTGCAGGAACCTCTCTGAAATCTCAGACTAGGTTCAGAGAGTGGGATCCACATTTCTTGAGAATGGTCTCAACCGTCTCGCCAAACCAGCAACTTGCAGGCGCAGTCAGTTCAGAAAGCATGGGGCTCCACCATCCCTCGTCAACCAAGGGAGTTAATGTACAAAAGTCCAGTGAATCGAAGACCACCAGCTTAATTCTCCCAGACTGCAGTCTGAAGTTCCTTCCCCATTCCCAAATGAAAGAGTGTTTTATTTCACCTACCTTTCTTCCTTTGAATCCCTTTAATCCAGGCCCACCTGGATATTCCAGACACTTCATCTTGTAGCACTGAAAATCAAGGCAGTGTAATAGTTAATGAAGGAAATGGATAATCACTTGCCCATGTCCAAACCAGGTCTAGATTCCCATTGAATAATCCCCACTCGATTATAATAGGTGACAGAAAGCTGAGGCAAAGTAAGTGTCGAATAACTCGCCCTTCCTTCACTGTACTCACTAAATGCCTCTTTGTTACATTCATTACATAACAACTAAAAGCAGGAGTAAGCAGAAACTCCCAAAGCAAATACAACTGGTAGTCACCGAATACAGCATGAGCAAACAGCCTCCAATATGCTCTTGGATAAAATTTAACAGCAAAGCAAAAAGCATCTTGTTTTACCATCCCGACCTGCGAACATTGAAGAGGTCCTGCTCACTTTTCCCTCTCTTCCTCTCCACTTCCTCCCCTTCACCTCAGCGTTCCATTGACAACGCCTACCCCCAAACTGGTTTACTCCTTGGCTCAACTTGATACACCCCAAAGGCCCATTGCATTGCTCGTTTCACACACACCCATCTGGGGTAATCCCGTTTCCCCTTCTCCGCACTGTTTTTGTGAATCACCATCTAATCCCCACTGCAATCATCCCGTGTTTCGAAAGGCAATTCCTGATGAGGAATTAAATCAAAAATAAAAAAAGAGACAAAAACTACAGCAGAGTCTTTTGAACTCTCAAAAGGAAAGCTTACCTGGGTCCAACGGAGATGGAGATGTCATTGTCTTTGCTGGGGGTGCGGAGGGTTATGGGGAGGGGGGCGGATTCGGGGACGAATCTAGTGTGGTGCCAGCATCTACACCGTGTGGTAGTGCAAATCAAAGAGAATGGAGACGGAATGACTGGAACAACACAACTGCCCAAAATCCCCGGGGCCTGAAGAGGTGGACAACCTGCCTCCAGCCAGTCTTGCCTCCTTAGTACTGGGTCGAACCAGAACCTGAAGGTTGTCAAAGGCGAAGAGGACGATTTGATACCCTTCGAAACCGGCAGGGGTTTGGACAGAGCGGACAGGGAGAAACTGTTTCTACTTGCAAGCTGACTGAGGAGTTGGGAGCATCATTTTTCAAGAGTTTTGTCAAAGAAGCGAATGAGAAGTGAGGGAAAGCTTCTTCATACAGCGAGTAGAGAGAGTAAGGAATGCACTGCCTGCAAGTGTTGTGGAGGGAGGTTCAATTGAGGTGTTCAAGAGGGCATTGGATAGCTATTAAAAAAAAAGGAACACTGCGCAGGATTATGGGGAAAAAAGACAGGCATTGAATTAAAACGCTCAGAGAGCTGGTGCAGAGATGATGGGCTGAATGGCCTCTTTCTGCATTGTAACAATTCTGTGAAAACCTATCATACTCAAGTTGGAAGTTGCAGGCAAAATAAACTGTGGGGCAAACGCAGCTTTCTGAGCCACCATGGTTCAATGAATGTGCTGTAATCTATCATTGCTTAGGAACTGGACAGAAATAGGGTTTAATTCAAGTAAAAAGCATTATCGAGTAGAAACGTAGTTGCACTCACATCATTGAAGGCTTCTGTTTTCTGTAAAACATAAATCAGATGAAAACCAAATTAACAGACTTCACAGTAAAACAGCATCATAGACTAACAAGTCAGATTTAAACAACGACTTCACCTGAAGCAAGTGAGTCACACATTGGGCAGTATACTGGAATGGAGACCAGGTAATGTGCCGCCATCTTTAATCCATCAGAATGGGAGACAAGAATGAGTGTTGCACACAATTGTTTAAAACTTGGGTATTACCTTTAGGTCCTGTTGTTTTTTGCAGAAACAAACCCTCCTTTGTTAAACAAACTTTAATTTGGTTTGGATTCAGGCCCTCAAAATGCAGGCCCATATTTTACTGACAAATACTGATGCTGGCCAAGCAGGATAGGCCATAACATTCCTTACCACATCCAAGAGCCATATGGAGACCTGCGCTCTTTGTTCGTAGCAAAATGCATCCAGCGATGCAGCAGCATCAACCTATCGAGGATTTACCTCGATAGTGGGTGGCACGGTGGCACAGTGGTTAGCACTGCTGCCTCACAGCGCCAGAGACCCGGGTTCAATTCCCGCCTCAGGCGACTGACTGCGTGGAGTTTGCACATTCTCCCCGTGTCTGCGTGGGTTTCCTCCCACAGTCCAAAAATGTGCAGGTTAGGTGAATTGGCCATGCTAAATTGCCAGTAGTGTTAGATGCAGGGGTAAATGTAGGGGAATAGGTCTGGGTGGGTTGCGCTTCGGCGGGTCGGTGTGGACTTGTTGGGCCGAAGGGCCTGTTTCCACACTGTAAGTAATCTAATCTACCAGCCCTCCTTTCATTGAACTGTGATCCTCGGGACATGTCGTTCCCTCTCGAACTTTAAAATGGGTTCATTTTGAACCTATCAGTCATGTCTTGGAATCAGATAGGTTCCTCGTTCAACTGCAGTGTTGAGGGATGGGTATTTCTGAAGTTATGTCAAGTGGCATCAGTTAGGCCAGTCCTGGGCTGCCACATCCCATAAAGAGTACACACACTAGGGCAGAAGTGTAAGATAGGGGTCATCAAACCACCAGGACCATCCAGGAGTCTCCAAGAATGGACAGGCCTAAAGGAAAAGGGATGGTTCCACTTTAAAACAAAAGACATATCCTTTCCTTTCTGTGCTGCTTGATTCCCAGTGAGTGACCTGTGGGATTTGGGGAGGAGGAGACTGTTTGGCTAACTGTTATTAAAATATCCGACTGAGTAATAAAGTTTCTGTTTGGGTTCCAGTGAATCAGGACTGGCTGCTCCCATGGAGCTCGTTCTGTTGAACACTTAGGAAGGTATGACTTCAAGTTATCTAAAGAGGCGTTTGTTAGATTGTGAAGGATACCAGAGAACAAGAGGAGGGAAGAGAGCGTATGAGAATAGATTAGTGGGTAGTATAGGAGGTAATCCAAACATCTTCCATAAGGGTAGCAGAAAGGGGTGAGGATACTTTACTGAAAAGGGTGTGTATGGTGGAGCTATCTGTATCTGTTTCTTTGTGTTTCTAGTGTCACAGTAAAAGGGATGGGGGATAGTATTAGAGAAATTGGCTAGTGTCTAAATAGATAAAGAGGTTTCTGACACCATTCAAAATCACCAAGGTGGGGTGTGATGCCTTGTTGGTTGCTGACAGACATAACAGGATAGAAAAATATTGGAGCGCCCACCATCACTATCCAATGCTCCAACTTGTAACTTCCACATAAGAGTGTAGGTTGCCAAAGAAATGCAGACTACTTTAGATTAGATTCCCTACAGTGTGGAAACAGACCATTTGACCTAACAAATCCACACTGACCCTCCGAAGAATAACGGACCCAGACTCATCTTTCTCTCTGACTAATTCACCTAATACTACTGGCAATTTAGCATGGCCAATTCACCTAACCTGCACATCTTTGGACTGTGGGAGGAAACCAGAGCACCCGGAGGAAACTCACACAGACACTGGGAGAATGTGCAAACTCCACACAGACAGTCGCCCGAGGCTGGAATTGAGCCTGGGACCCTGGTGCTGTGAGGCAGCAGTGCTAACCACTGAGCCACCGTGCCACCCCTTTGGGGGTACTGGTTGGCTCAGTTGACTGGATGGCTGGTGTGGGTTAGATTGGTACCAACAGTACAGGATTTGAGCCCCCTGCCTTTCTGACAGGGGTGGACTCAGGACTTGCTTCCTTGCCCTAAGGACCATCTTCAAACTCCCCATCCATGAGCCCAACCAGCACCTCATCCAGAACTCCAGTGTGTCCTTAACCGGAAAGGTTCTCAATCTAACAACTTGTTTTTTTCATAAAGCCTCTTTAAATCAGTAACTCTCCCGTAAAGTCCCACCCAGGCAGATGTAAGCAAAACATGGTCCAAGCATGGTTTAAGGAGCATTCTCTAAGGGGAGATTGATGAATCCCAGTGAAATGCAGGAGGTTAAAATTGGAGGGGCAGGGAAATTTCTTTGAGTTGTACAGTATACATGCTAAACAGTGTAGGGATAGCAAGGGATGAAACTGTGGAACAATCTGAAGATAGTCAAAACATTTCTCAAACAGCAGCCAGTCCAGGTTAGTAGACCGAAAAGGACCGAGAGGGGAGATACTGGTGAGGTGCCTGACCCAGTAATCCATGCTAGTGACCATAAAACTGTCGCTGAAAATCATAAAACACATCAGGTCAACTGATATGCTTTAGGGAAAGATATGTGCCACCCTTACACGATGTGAGCTCACACCCAGTGCAATGTGCTCGTCTCTCAACAACCCATTGCAATGGCCAAACTAGTCAGTCAGTCTGAGGACAATTACAGATGGACAGCAAATGCTGGCTTTGCCCGCAACAACATTCACCATAGCGACCGTGCCCATATCCCATGAAAAGAATTAAAGACTGAGGGAGCAGAAGTGGGTTTCACGGACAAGGTGAGCTCAAAGAATGCATGAGAGTAGACAGGAGAGATGCTGAAAAAATACGTGACTCAGAGGAACAGGGGAAGGGATGAAAGCAGCTGATTGGATGGTCATAGTCTTCAAGGCAAAGTACAATTAACTCCTCTTCAGAGGTGGTGGGAGGTCTAAATGGTAAAGGCAGAAAAAAATAAAGAGTGCAAGTTAAACAACTTGTGATTGAGAATAGAACAGAAAGTGAATTGTTCCATTCCAGAATGATCCCAGAAACCAACAGTGCTTAAAGTATTGGATAGGAAAGTGAGAGTGTGTGGAGATGTTGGGAATGGAGGAGGAGTACCTGAGTGTCTCTGAGCAAGTGGTCCCTGTGGAAGGTTGACAAGGAAAGGGAGGGAATATGTGTCTGGTGGTAGCAGCCCACTGCCGGTGGTTGAAATGTTGGCTGGTGATCCTATGGATATGGTGCTAGTGGGATGATAGGTGAGGACAAGGGGTCTTTATTGCTGCTGTGGGAAGGTAGAGAGAGATAGTGACAGAAGAGTGGGAAATGTGTAAGACACTGCTGGTCGCCCTGTGGTGGGGAATCCTCGGTTGAGGAAGAAGGTGGACAAATCGGAGGTACCCCTTGTCAGATGTGGCAGTGGATAGCCAAGGCAGGCTGTCATTCAAACCTGCCTCACTAGGACACAAGGGAATGGAGACAAGGATCAGAGCAGATGGAGCGACAAGAGAATAAAGAAGAAGTGAGTGGCTGTAACAGGATGACGCACCAAATCTGATTGAGGGGATTGGCACTCAGATATTCATGGTGAGTGGTACACTGAAGGTAGACAGTTGAGATTTTGTGAATGCATTGGGATTAAGGATTTTCTTCTGCCAATGGCTGACAATAGAATAAAGTAGAATTGGAGAAAGGAAGGCATGGATGGACAGCAAGATACTGAAGTGCCCAGAAATAGCCTGAGCATATCGGTGAGTGACATGGTGGAACTGGTCAATAGTGTATGCACTTCTAAGGTTGTTTGACCTTAACTCTACAGAACTTTGTATGTGGTAAACTTGTTCATTGTTTATACTGGTCACTGTTTACATCAAAGAACTAAATGTTATATATCTGGTAAATCTGTTCACATTTTACACTGTGGAACTCTACACTGTTAATCTGGACAGAGTGAATGTGGGAGAATGTGTTTTCACTCATAGGGGAGTTTAGGATCCAACAGCACAGCCTCTCAGATTGAATGACGGCCGTTTAGAACGGAGATTAGTGGGATTGTCTTCAGCCTGGGGCTACCGAATCTGTGAAATTCGTTACCACAACAAGCTGTGGGGTCGAAGTCATTGAGCGTAGTTATAGCAAGTAAGTTTTTGATTAGAAAGGAGATCAAAGATTATGGGGATAAGGCAGGAGAACGTGGTTGAGAAATATATCAGCCATGATCGAACGGTAGGACAGACTTGAAGGGCCGAATGGACTAATTCTGCTCCTACGTTTTATGGTGTTATGGGTAATTTGTAAGCCTGTTCATTGTTTACACTGTGGAACTGTACATTATTACTCTAGCAAGTGTATTCAGTGTTTGTACTGCAGAACTGTACATTATTAATCTGATTAAACTGGTCATGGACCTAGACATTAATAAATCTGGGAAGCCTTTTCATTCTTTATATTGTAGAACCGTACATTATTAATCTGGATACAGTGGACATAGAGAATATGCTTCTACTCAGAGGACTGTTTACACCACAGAACTGTGCAATATTGACCTGGAAAACCCAGTTCTTACTCTGTAGCACTGTACATTAATAATCTGGTAAGCCTGTATTCAATTATTACAGTAGAGCTGCATATTATTAATCTGGTAAACATAGTCTTTGCTTACAATGTAGAACCATTAATCTAGAAAACCTGGTCATGTTTACACTGTAAAAACATATATGATTAATCTGATAAACCCATTAATTGCTTACACTGTAGAATTATACATGACTAATCTGGTAAATCTGTTCATAGTTTACATTGTAGACCTGCACCTTAATAGTCTAGTAAAGCTACTCATTCTTTACACTGTAGAACCATACATTATAAACAATTTCACTTCCAGCTTCCATCCTCCTCTCACCTTCACCTGATCGATCTCCCTCCTCCCTGCACTTCCTCGACATCGGTTTCCATTTCTCGGGAGACACTGATCACCGACATCCACTCCAAACCCACCGACTCCCAGTTCCCTTGACTATACATCCTCACACCCTGCTTCTACTCCATTTTCCTGGTTTGTGTGTCTCCATCGCAACTGTTTTACCGATGTCAATTTCGACAAGGGGGTACCTCCGAAATGTCCACCTTCTTCCTCAACCGAGGATTCCCCACCACAGGGTGCCCAGCAGTGTCCTACACATTTCCCGCTCTTCTGTCGCTATCCCCTCTCTCCTCTCCCACAACAGCAAAAAAGACCCCTTGTCCTCACCTATCATCCCACTAGCACCATATCCATAAGATCATCAGCCATCATTTCAACCACCGGCAGTGGGATCTACCACCAGACACATATCCCCTCCCCCCCTTGTCAACCTTCCACAGGGACCACTTGCTCAGAGACACTCAGGTACTCCTCCTCCATCCCCAACATCTCCACACACTCTCACTTTCCTATCCAATTGCAGAGGTATAATACCAGCCCATTTACTTCCTCCCTCCTCACTAACCAAGGCCCCTATCCAAGAGAAGCAATGATTTGCCTGCACTTTGCTCAATCTAGTCTAATGTATTCGCTGCTCACAATGTGGTCTCCTCTGGGAGTCAAAATGCAGACTGGGTGACTTCTTTGCAGAGCACTTATGCTCTGTCCGCAAAAAAAGAGCCCCAGCTTCTAGCTTCCTGCCCATTCAGCACACCATAGTGTTCCCCGACCAACATCTCTGTCACAGGCCTGCTGCAGAGTTCCAGTGAGCCTCAGCACAAGCTCGAAGAACATTTCATTTTCCACTTGGGATCCTGCAGCTTCTAGGACTCAACATTGAGCTCAATAACTTTAGAGCCCGATTCCATCCTTCCACGTTTTTTACCCTTCCCCACACCCAGCCCTGTTATAACATGGGTTACTTTAACACAGTCATTTACTGTCACATACTTCTAGGCTCATTATCACATTATACAGGTTGCATTCAGTACAGCCAAGCCATTTTATTCTTCTCTTCGATGTTAATGCCACTTATTCAGCTTTTCCTCTGTGCTGGGCAGCTATCCATAGTCAGCAGAACTGGGTACTGCAGATGCTAGAGATTAGAGTCTAGATTAAAGTGGTGATGAAAAAGCACAGCAGGTCAGGCAGCATCTGAGGAACAGGAAAATCGACGTTTCGGGCAAAAGCCCTTCATCAGGACTAATCTTGACAGCTATCCATAGTCTCCTTGTTTATCTACCCCTTTCATATCTCTCTCTCTCTGGGTCCATCTCCACCTTTCAACTCACCTGTCCCCTCTACACCACCTTCACTACCTTCCCCCCCCACCCCACATCATTTTCACCATAAATACCACCTATCCCAAGCTACTAAAGGTTCTGATGAAGATTCAACAGACTGGAAACATTAACTCTGCTTTCTTCCCATTGATGCTGCCAGACCTGCTGTGTTTCTGCAGGGATTTCTGTTTTTGTTTCAGATGTGCAGCATCCACAGTTCCTAGTATAAATACCTCCCAATTTCTCCCTTTCTTAAGCTTTGACAAAGGGTCAGTTAGACTCGAAACGTCAGCTCTTTTCTCTCCTTGGAGATGCTGCCAGACCTGCTGAGATTTTCCAGCATTTTCTCTTTTGGTTTCAGATTCCAGCATCCACAGTAATTTGCTCTTATCCACAGTTCTTGGTTTTATTGATATTACTGTACATTATTAATCTGGTAAATCTGGTCACCGTTTACAGCGCAGTGTACATTACTAATCTGCTAAATCTACTCATGGTTTGCACTATCAAACTGTACATGATTAATTTGTTGAACCTGGTCATTGTAAATAATGTACCTTTCTAAAAGTGTAAACAATGTGAAGCTCAAAGTGGAATCCAGTAAATCTATATAAAGTAGTGAGGAGATCTAGTAAAGAGACCTCTCTGATCAAGGTTCCAGATCTTAGGAGAAAGAATCAGTGAAGTCACAAACAGATTGAAAAGGTATCATTAAAGGGAAGAAGATATAAAGAGGAACAAGTGTGTCATAAGACAAGAGTAGTGGAAAATGACAAGAGATAATGAGAATGTAATTGAAGGAGAGTTAGGCAGTTCTCAGAGTGAACCTCCTATAATTTGATTTGTTAACACCTGAATACTGGGACAGTTAGACACTGTCTTCTCATGCTTACAGAAGGGACAACATGAGGAACTTGTAAGGCCACTGTGAAAGTATAGAGATACACCCATATGTACCACACTAACTAGACGTCATGTGGATTTAGGAGAGATAGCACCAATAAAGCAACATCCTTTTGGTTAAACCTGTTCATGGTTTACACTGTAGAACTGTACACCGTTAATGTAATAAACCTGTTCATGGTTTACACTGTAGAACTGTGCATTATTGACCTTATTGAATTATTAATTATTATCTTTGTAAAATCTATTCAGGCATAAAATTGTAGATCGGGCAAACTTCAATCTTGAAGATTTTTTCATTCATAACCTTGTAGTATTTTTAATCCTAAATACTTTAACATTGCTAGAGAATTATAAATCATTGAAGTTGCAGTGCTAACAATATGTGACCTGTCAATGTTGAAGCTGTAAAGTTGTCAATTCTTAATCTACAGAATGGCCAGTACTTAATCCCATAGAACCATAAACCTTTCATCTGTAGAACAACCGAACCTTAATCTGGAGAACTAGAATTGTTTCATCCTGTAAATCTGTAAATGATTAATCCTCAATTCTTTAGGTCTGTTAATATATAACCTTCCAGAACAGCCTTTCTGAAAGGTTTAGAACCATTATGAACTGTCAACTATCTACCTCTGTAGAAGTGTCAGTCTATGATCATATAAAACTGAAAGTGGCCTCCATGTAGATCTGACATCTTTGAACTTGCAGTTTTGTCAATATTTAACTAAATAGCATATTGTTAATGTTATAAAATTGGTAGTCCGTCACCCTGCAGCATCATTAGTCTGTGATCCTATCGAACTATCAATCTTTCACACAGAGACTGTTGATTTTTAAGCTTGTATAGTTGTCAATGGAGATGGTCTTGTGGTCTTGGCAACCTTCCTACATCTGAGCCTGAGATTCTCGGTTCAAGTCTCACCTCGGGAGCTGATGGCCAAGGATACCACATTCACAATGTGTGCAAACAGGTTGATGGCCAACTACAAATCCCTCCAACACACACACCAATCGGCAGGCGGTAAGCCATAGAGTCATACAGGATGGAAACAGTCCCTTCAGTCTAACCAGTCCATGCTGAGCATAATCAGAGACTAAACTAGCCACACCAGCCTGCTCCTGGCCCATCTTCCTCCAAACTTTCCTGTTCATGTACTTATCCAGTGTGCAGTAATACCTGGTCAACTTTATGACTGAAAGACACTGGAGCCTCGACCGTCATTATCCATAATGATACCATGTGTGTAAAGGATGTGTGTCACCATAGCAACTCAAGATTCCAAGTGATCTGTAACGCACTGATTTGTCAATCCCTAACTCTAAACCTTTGCATCATTAACCCGATGGAATAATGAATTCTTAACCATGTAGAAATTTCTATCTCTGACTTTGCAAACTGTCCCTGTTTAACACAATTGAACTGTGAAATAATCATCATGTAGGCCTTTCCATTCTTACGGGAGAAAGTGAGGACTGCAGATGCTGGAGATCAGAGTCAAGAGAGTGATGCTGGAAAAGCACAGCAGGTCAGCCAGCATCTGAGAAGCAGGAGAATCGACGTTTTGAGCATAAGCTCTTCATCAGGAATCAGGCTTGTGGGCCAAGTGGGCTGTGAGAAAGGGGCAGGGGGGTCTCCATCCTTAAGCTTGTTGAATGACCACTGATTAACTGTGTTAATTTTCAATCCTGATCTTTGATGCCACAGAACTGTCAATGCTTAACCCTTTAGGACCATGAATCTTTAATCCCACAAAACATTCAATTCAGACCTTTTAAAACTGTTAAGATTTGAAAACGGGCTAATCCTCAACTCCAGAGAACCATGAATCCTCACCTTGAGCAATTACCCCTTTGGGTAGTCTTTTCTCAACTCTGTAGCAACAGCTAAATTTAATTGTGATTACACCATCTTTTTTCATTCATAATAAACCTGTAGAACTGTCAATTGTCACGCTGCAAAGCGAAGATTCTTTAACTCACTGGAATGGTACAACTGATTTACGTCGAATTTCCTGTCTTTAACTGGATTCAAACGACAATCCAATCTCTGAAGAACTGTCAACTGTTAATGTTTTACAACTACCCGCTCTTAATGCGCACCACTGGCTGTCCTCTCAGTCTGGCAGCACTAGAGTTATGCTGTTCACCGAGAATCTGCACTACCCCCCACTACCAGGACAGAGCTCACACCTGTGCACACAGCAAGCTAGCCCACCAACCAAAACCAGACACAGTTCAGCTGGCTGTACACCAGCAGTGGACAAGTGACCGTTGTGTGGGAATGGGTCCGGGAAATCCAATCATATTGCAACAGTTTAGCCCAATTTTGACGAAAATAATATTTAATGACATCAGCATCACGGACATCCCCCCACTTTCAGCAACCTGCGACCTGCCATTGACCAGAAACTGAACGGAACTACCCACATCAATACAGCCACTATAACATTGGGTTAGAGGAATCCTGCAGCAGCTAACTCACATCCTGCCTATCAGCTACAAGGCACAAGTCAGGAGTGAATCCTCCCCATTTGCCTGGAGATGTGCAGCTCCAACAACACTCAAGAAGTTTTACACCATCTGCGACAAAGCAGCCCATTTGATTCGCACCACATCCACAAGCATCCACTTCCCCCACCACCAGCGTTCAATAGTGTGTATTATCTACAAGATGCAGGGCAGAAATTCAGCAAAGATCCTCATACACCACTTCCAGTTAGAAGGTCAAGGGCAGCAGATACATGGGAACACCATTTGCATGTTCCCCTCCTAGTCAGTCACCATCCTGACATATAACACCAATCCTAATAGTCATTGGGTCAAACTCCTGGCATTCCCTCCCTCAGGGCATTGTGGGCCTACCTACATCACATGAACTGCAGCAGTTTAAGAAGGCAGCTCACCATCACCTTTGTAAGAGCAACGAGGGACAGGCAATAAATGCTGGTCCAGTCCTTTTTAACATGTAGACTCCATTGCAATTTTGCTCTCAGCAAGCTCCCACATACTGCATTGTCATAATATCTGGATCATCTGTTTCAGTGGTATTAGTTGAGGGATCAATATTGACCAGGACACTTGGAGAACTAGACTGACTCCTTCCAAATGCACTATGATACTTTTCAATTTTACTTACTGGGTCAGATGGGATCCTTGGTTTGACAACCCATCAGAAAGTTGACACATCCAACAGTATAGCACTCCCTCAGTACTGCACTGGGCTTTTGGCCAAGACTTTGCGCTCAGGTCTCTGGAGCTGAACTTGGAACTAATGTCTTCTGACTGAGGAGTGACTACACTACCTATTGACTCACCGCTGGCACCCTACCCAGAGCACACTGGTAGGACAATCCGACACAGCACAAACTTGTCCGATGGGTACTTAATAAAGAGTGACCAGCTGAACCTTTTTTACATCAAGGTTTAGTCAGTGAAGACTATCTGCAGTCCCCAAACCCGTGGGCACTTTTGGCTGGAAACCAAACTCTGACCATAGGCTGATGCACAGAACACACCATAACTCTGGCAAAACCAGCCCCCACTACCTACTAACTCAAACGGATTGAACAAGATATACCAACAGCTTGCATTTAATGTCACAAAAGACCCAAAAAATACTATGATTGATTGATTGATTGATTCACTCATTCATTTTGTTAGCTAGTGAATCAGTCAGGTTAAAATAGATTCCTGAAGAAGGGCTCATGCCCGAAACGTCGATTCTCCTGCTCCTTGGATGCTGCCTGACCTGCTGCGCTTTTCCAGCAACACTTTTTCAGCCAGTCAGTCAGTCAATCAATAGTCAGTCAGTCAGTCTGGTGGTCATCCATTCAGTCGGTCAATCTATTTTTTTTTTCTTGACATTGATCCAGCTCCCTCAGAGTCAGCTCTCAGAGTGAACTGAACTTCTGGCACTCCTGTTGGCTTTATTTTTTTCATTATTTATTTTTTTCTCCTTTATTTCCTTTTTGTTAATCTTTTTTTCTTTTTTCTTTAACCCTCACACTACTGCCTAACCGTGGTAGTGCTTATTTTTCAGCCAGTCAATCTATTCAGTCAACCGGTGATCCAAAATCAGTCAGTCAGTCTGTTCAGCCAACTGGTCATCCATGCATTCAGTTGGCCAATTCATAGTTATTCAGTCATTTGGGAAGCCAGTCATTTATTCAGTCAATTCACACAGTCAGTAATTAACAGGTCTTCTGCCTGAAGACGGGTCAATACCCCACTGTGTGCAAATGCTTCACCCTGACCTGTTTCCTTCACTGTTTTTGGCCAGGAGGGCTTTACCAATGCTTTCCAGCCACAGAGGTGGGGCTCAGTCTAAACCTACATCAGCCAGAACGGGAACTGGATGTCGATGTACCTTGTACCAGTATGCGGACAACTGGGCTCACCAACCGTCACTTCCAGCCTAGAGACCGCCATAACGCAGTCATCAGCGGGCGACACAGAAACGTGACAGCTGGAAGGGCCATGGAAGACCAAAATTAAACTTAAAAAAAACTGCAAGCTTCCAATACAAAACAGAACAGAACAAAATCTCAGGGAACGGATCCTTACCATGACTTTAATGATGCGATCGATTGCCCTGGCCGGCTCTGCCCTGTTGGTTGAAGTCGCCGTGTAGCTGTTTCGGTAGAGCTCATGTGGGAAGTTGGCGATGGTCCTGAGACCCTGCTCGTATTGCTCGGACTGGGAGTGCTTGAGGTCGTCGGTTGACACCGCGAACACCTTGATGCCGGCGTCGCGCGCCTTCTCCGCGTTGCGCTGGATGCCGCCGCATCGACTGCCTGTCACGTGGCCGTCTGTGATGACGATGGCGAAACGGTTGCGCGACTCGGAGCGGCTCTGCTGCTGGATGTTTTTGGTCATCTCCTGCAGGGCGCAGTCGGTGAAGGTGCCGCGGCCGATGTAATTCACCCCGCGCAGTGCGGTGATGAAATCGGCCTTGCTCGCGGTGATCGGGCTGAACTGCTCCACCCGATCGGAGAAGTGCAAGCCCCCAAACTCCCAGGCGATTTTCACCCGGTTCTTGAACGCGCCATTCGTCATCTTGTTCACCAGGTCCTCGGTGAAGTCTTTGATCTTATCCACCAGGTTGCCCTGGATACGGGTCTGCAGCGCGACGCTTTCCGAAGTGTCAAGGACAAAGTACACCGTCACCATGCATTCCTGCTTCCCTGAAAGACCACCAGATGACTTTTAATTAAAACAAAAAAAATTAAAGCACACACGCACACGAAAGGAAAAGCAAACGTTCAGGCACAAATGTTTCTCGGACGAAACAAAGACGGTTGGGATTTGGGATGCACCACCTCCAAGCATGTTGAGGAGTCCAATTGAGCAGTGATTTTCAGGAGGCAGTTGGGAAGAGGGTTTTTGTGTGGAAAAATACAAGCTGAGCTGCAAGGTGGGGTTTCATATTTAAAAAGAAACAAGGCTGTTGCCAGGGTATAGGGGAGATGCCATGTCATAATGCCTCCAGGGGTCATACAGCACGGAAACAGACCCTTCGGTCCAACCAGTCCATGCCGATCATAATCCCAAATTAAACGAGTCCTGCCTGCCCACGCTTGGTCCATATCCCTCCAAACATTTCTTATTCATGGACTTAGCTAAACGTCTTTGTAAATGTTATAACCATGCCCGCATCCAGGACTTCCTCTGGAAGTTGAGTCGGTCCGACCAGAATGGTGAATGACAATCCTGGCCTAACCTGAGGGGGGAAAGGCAGCGCATTTGTTATCTCCGCTCATTCACAGGAGATGTCACTCAATTCCTAAAGGTGACAGGAGTCTGGATTAGTGATGCTGGAAGAGCACAGCAGTTCAGGCAGCATCCAAGGAGCTTCGAAATCGATGATTCAGGCAAAAGCCCTTCATCAGGAATAAAGGCAGTGAGCCTGGAGCGTGGAGAGATAAGCTGGAGGA
>NC_057716.1:27875048-27897058 GCF_004010195.1 Chiloscyllium plagiosum | reverse complement strand
GATTCTGGATTTAGTGGTGCTGGAAGAGCACAGCAGTTCAGGCAGCATCCGAGGAGCTTCGAAATCAACGTTTCGGGCAAAAGCCCTTCATCAGGAATAAAGGCAGTGAGCCTGGAGCGTGGAGAGATAAACTAGAGGAGGTGACAGCCCCTTGAGAAATAAGCACCCCCCTCACTCCAGAGGAATGCTGCCATGAAGGAGATTGGGCATCAAGGGCAGCTACTTAGGGTTGCACACAATTGGCTAATCAGCGCTACACTTTGTGTTCTGGAGGAGAGCACAGAAGGTCAAAGTTCACTCGGGTCTTGTAGCATGCTAAGATGACAAATGTGTACAGGAGGAGGCCATTCTGCCAATCATGTCTGTGCTTGCTCCCTGAACCTCTTCTTGTCCCACTCTCCTGCCTTTTAATAATTAAACCCCAATGCCCCCTTGACCAGGAGCTGAATGACACAAGAGTGGCTAGCCATGCTTGATGTTATGAAGCAACTTGAAGTGCCTCTCTAGCCTCGGGAATTTCAAATCCACCTTTTTCTAATAAAAAGGCATGAGACTAGATTTTCAACCTGCTATGCTGGTTGCAGACCCTAGGCGTTTGTCCCACCATTATAATAACTGCTTAATTTCCATTCCTCAGTTGATTCATAGTAGTGAAATCTGGCTGTTTCTCAAAGGGGCAGACCTTCCATTACTATGGATCTGGAGTCACATGTAGGCCAGATCAGGTAAAGATGGATGGTTTCCTTCTCTGAAGGACATTATTCAATGAGATGGGTTTGTTATGAAAACCAAATGATACTTGTCAGGATCACCATCACTGAGACTAGCTTCAGATTCTAGGTTTTTTTTGTGTCTTCACTGAGCTTGGTGTAGTGGTAATGTCACTGAACTAGTAATCCAGAACCTCAAAGACATGACACCAATTCCCTTCGAAGGCAGATGGTCATAATTGAATTCAATAAACAAAATCTGGAATAAAATTAGCTAGTCTAATTGCAACCATTGTCAACAGTCATAAAAATCCATTTGCCTTACCACTGCCTGTTAGGAAAGGAAATCCACTGTCTTTCCATAGTCCGGCTTACAGGTGACTCCAGATCCACAGGAGTGTGGTAGATTCATAATTGGCCTCTGGGTAACACTAAGAATGAACAATAAATGCTGACCCAGCAAGCACAATTTTTGTTTAAATCATGTAGTTGGATTTGAACTCATGCCTCCAGAACATTAGCCTGGATTCTTGGATTAATGATTTAGTGGTTTATTCACAACACTGCGATCTACCCTAATCAGAGCCCCCACAACTGCCTGTGATCAATATTCAAAACGCTCAATGATAAGCATCAAACATCAGGGACTTCTCTGGTCCTACCTGTACAGTCCTCCGGACTAGGAGTAGGGATGAACTGACCTCCCACTGGGTCAACGAATCCCCAGGCAGTCAGGAGCAATGTGAGAAATGCCGGGAGCATTTTCCCTTTTGCAGCTCAGCAGCAACACCCTGTGAAGACAGGAGAAGAAATCGCAGAGAATCAGAGACTGGAACTGTGGTATATGCTGACTGGTTAAAAAGGTAAAAGCAAAAGAGATAGGAGAAGATTTCTTGCACAGTGAGTGTTTAGGATTTGGAGTGTGCTGCCTGAGAGTTTGATGGAGGCAGCTACAATCAAAACCTTCAAAAGGGAACTAGATTTTACCCGAAAAGGGAGGAAGTGCAGGGATACAGGGAGAGTGGCACTAAGTGAATTGCTAATTCAGATAGTCAGTGCAGTGGCAATGGGCAGAATGGGGCTCCTTCTGTGTTGTGCTGGTTCTGAGATTCTCGGTTAAGACTAAGTGATATGCTAATGAGACAGTATACATCATCACAGGAAGTGATACAATGTCACATGGTTTTGCTCTGTCTCGCAGCCTCATGGCAAGATGAAGCCACAGAAAGATGTTTCTGAAGTACATTAAAAAGGCAGGTCAAAGTGAACATAGTCCTCTTAGAAAATGTACCTGGGAGACTGTTTTGGGGAACGAGGAAATGTGTAGGGGAGTCAAACATATTTTGCACCAGTCTTTATGGTGGAAGATACCCCAAACATCTCATTAATAGTAAAGGATATAGAGAATGAATTAAGGATCATCACCTTCACTATTAGACAAACTAATGGGGCTAAAGGCAGCTGTGTCCCCTGGCCCTGATGGCTTGCAGCCGAGGATCCTAAAAAAAGTAACTACAAAGAAAGTGGATGCTTTAATGGTAGTTTTCCAAAGATCTTTGGATTTTGGTGAAGTATCAGAGGATTGGAAAACTGCCAATGTCACACTCCTATTCAAAATGGGAAGGAGGCACAAAGTAGGTTTTAGTCAATGCTGATTAGCCTAACATCCATTGTTTGAAAAGTATTGGAATTGATTAGTTAGGAAGTAATAGCAGAACATTTGGAAAGTCATAATCTAAACAATAGAGTCAGAATGGCTTTGTGAAAGGCAAATCATGTCTGACTAATTCAATAGAAATTCTTTTTTAGGAGGTCTCAACTCGAGGACAACCAGTCATATTCCCAAAACGTCAACTCTCCTGCCCCTCGGATGCTGCCCGACCTGCTGTGCTTTCCCAGCACCACACCTTTCAACTCTGATCCCCAGATGTGTAGTCCTCACTTTTGCCTAGTTGGGCAACTAGCACATATATTGCATTTGGACTTCCAGAAGGCATTTGATAAAGTAACAAAAGGTTAAGTCATTAGACAAGAGCCCTTGGTGTTGGAGGCAGCATATTGGCACGGATAGATAAAAGGCCAAGGCCAGAAGGGAGGAAACAGCAAGTGGGCAAAAGGGGTTCGTTTTTAGGTCGGTGACCTGTAACCAGCGGGGTTCCACAATAACCAGTGCTGGGTCCGCAACTGGTTACAATCTATATTAATGACTTGGAGGAATGTACTATAGCCAAATTTTTAGATGACACAAGAATAGGTAGAAAGGAAGGTTATGGGAGGCAGACGAACAACAGATAGTTTATCAAGTGGACAAAAAAGTTGTCAAATGAAATATAATACAGGAAATGCAAATTCATTTTGGAAGGGAGAACAAAATAACAGAATATTATTTCAGTGGAGAGAAACTTCAGAAAGTTGCAGCACAAAGGGATTTGAGTGCACTCACACATGAAACGCAGCAAGCTAGCACACAAGTACAGCAGGTAATGAAGGCTAATGGAATGTTGGCTCTCATTTCAAGAGGTTTGGAGTCTAAGAGTAGGGAACTCTTCCTGCAACTGAACAAGGTGATGGTGAATCCACATCTGGAGTACTGTGAATAGTTTTGGTTCCCTTATTTGATAAAAGATATTATTTCATTGGAGGCAGTTCAGAGAAGGTTCACTAGATGATCCCCCCTTTGGGAAAGACTATGTTATGAGCAAAGGTTAAAAAGGTTGGGACTCTGCTCACTGGAATTTAGGAGAATGAGAAGTAATCTCATTGTAACAGAGAAGCAATTAGGATTCTTAAGGGGCTTGACAGTGTGAAAAAAAGGGGATGGGGGGATAGTTGGGCACAGACAGGGCTTGGTAAGTGATAGCACAGAAGCAGTTTGGAGAGAGAGAGAGAAGTGAATTCGAAATCTGCAAGTATGCGACTGCACTAATGGAGAAGAGAATTGAAAAACTGGAATCAATTAAGAATTCCTTAACAAATTACAATTCAAAGTATATACACCTTTTTAGTGACACTAGATATCTTTAATGGGAACTCACATGACACGATGTCCTGCATATGATTCAACAGTATAACTGAATATGAGGCAATTCCTTTACTTTCCACAGGCATCAATGAATGAAGAATTGTTTTACACAGTGCAGTGTTGTTAACTATTAACATGTTGCCTACTTTGCAAAGAATGTAGTCAGGGCAAAGTTGCAGCACCTTTCCTCCCTCACTGCAGCGTAAGTGTAAGCAATGATAATAACTGCTCTCCAGAATTTAAAGGGAGGTCCGATTGCCATGTTTTGTGACAGGAACCACCAACTTTCCCAGTGCATTACCACTCTGCTAGCTAACTGCTGTTCCCATATCCATTTAGCTGAGGAATTGTTGTATGTAAGAAACTGTATTTGCTAACCTGCAGTGACACTCCACCACAGGCATCAGCCACTTCCACAGCAGGTACAGCAAGACAAATATCAGGAGTGGATTCTGGAGTGTTCTTTCATGAAGCATCATGAGCAAAGTCAATGGAGGCAAGCCTTACCCAGCATGCAGCACTGTATCAAAAGCCCTCTATTTTAATCACTGTCAGGCTCATCTCCTTAACCTACCTTGATTTCTGTCATTCTGGAAATGACAACAACTATCATGAGAATTAGCAGAGGTTCTTGTATCTCTCACTATCAGAAGATGGGGTCTGACAAACTGCAGCTCAGAGGAAGAAAAGCTGCCACAGCCTTTCTGAACTTTAACAGATGTGAAAGCACTAAAAGCACCATTTCAACACTGGTCTTAATGGTAATTTAACAATAAATGCAGGATATCTGCTCACTGAAACCAGAACAGTGTTGATAAAGGGCACTACTTGTCACTGGCCACTTGGGTGTTTCTTTTCTTCCTGGTGACAAAATCTGAATAAAGATTTGTGCACCTTGTGTCTCTCACTGTGTCTCACACCTGCACACACACAACATGGGTGCTGGGGAAAAAAAAAGCACTACCACAGGTAGGCAGTAGTGTGGGGGTAAAAAGAGAAATAAACAAACAAAAGGAAAAAAAAGAGATAAATAACAATGTTGTTATGCACAAGTCATTGCTGAGATATGCCCATTTGCTTCAGCTGGGATTCCATAGGAGTTTCAAACCAGCTGTTCTGTCTTGTACACAAGTCTACGTGCTGAATATGTATTTATATAGGGCTTCTAACATGGCACTTCACAAGGGTGTTATCAAGCAGCAACTGACAGCAAGCAGACATTAATCAGATGGTCAAACATTTGGACAAAGGTATTGGCTTCAAGGAGGAAAGAAAGGTTGAGGGATTATTGGGAGGGAATTGCAGAGCTTCGAGCTGAGGCAGCTGAACGCATAGGTGCCAGTGATACAGTCTAGAAACTGGAGTACTATAAGAGGCCAATACTGGAGGAGCATGGACATCACGCAGGGATGAAGTGTTGCCAGGATTGGAGGATTTGAGCTAGAGGGAAAGGGTGAATAGGCTGGGGCTGTTTTCCCTGGAGCATCGGAGGCTGAGGTTTATAAAATCATGAGGGGCATGGATAGAATAAATAGATAAAGTCTTTTCCCTGGGATCGGGGAGTCCAGAACTAGAGGGCATAGGTTTAGGGTGAGAGGGGAAAGATATAAAAGAGACCTAAGGGGCAACTTTTTCACACAGAGGGTGGTACATGTATGGAATGAGCTGCCAGAGGAAGTGATGGAGGCTGGTACAATTGCAACATTTAAAAGGCATTTGGATGGGTATATGAATAGGAAGGGTTTGGAGGAATATGGGCCGTGTGGTGGCAGGTGGGACTAGATTAGATTGGGATATCTGGTCAGCATAGATGGGTTGGACCGAAGGGTCTGTTTCTGTGCTGTACATCTCTATGACTCTAGAAGATGGCAACCCATGTCAACACCCCACCACCCCCCCACACCCCTGGTTAACGAGCTGTCAGGAAATTGGCAGGAGTGCAGGAGAGCAATAGATTTGTGAGAGTTTGTTCAAGTTATGAGCTGTACCCTTGAGCGTGGCTTTTAAACTCATTCCCTACTGGGAATCCACATCCATCAATCTGACAGGGAGGCCCTACATGTGAGAAATGGGTGCCAATTGGTTCAAGGTCAATGTTGGGTGCAATCGAGGAATGAAGAGTTGATCTCTCGAGGCATGGCGAGTCTCCAAGGAAGTTCAGTGCAGGAGGGCTGCAGGAGGCTCTCAGAGCTTTGATTTGACCAACTCTTTGCAAACATTTAGTTTGCACACAGTAGATTTATTTTACACCAGAACTGAGACCTCAAAGGAAACGGAGGTCAGAGGAAGCCATTCAACTGTTCGAGCCCCAGTCAACTAGATCATGGCAGGTTCAAATCTTAAACACCATCTCCTCCATGATCCATAACCATGGATCCCAGCAAAAAACCTACCCGTCTCACTGTTTTAACATTTTCAATTGACTCCAGCAGCATTTTGAGGTTGGGGAGGGGACAATTTTCAGATAACCGCAACCCCTCCCTATGAAGTCAATACTTCTCAATATTGTTCCTCACTGATTTCATGTAAAGCCTCCTTGTTCTGGACTCTATCACCACAGGAAATACCTTCTCTGTCTCGTCTAGCAAATCCTTTAATCAGTTTAATTCCTTAATTGGCAATACTTAAGGGAGCGCAAGTCTAATTTATACAAACTATCCTCATAACTTTATCCTTTTAGTCCCAGAATCTGACTGTCTGGGCTTTATTAAATCAATGACAATACAGGGCCCTCCAGTCAGCCTTGTGAATGTACACAACAATATTGTACCTGACCAACAGAGACTGCAGCAACATCCAGAAAGAATCTCAGCTGTTTGAACTGTGCCTGGTTGGAAAGGGAATCTGAAGTCAATGGGAATAGATGTTGCTTTTACACCCAGTAATGGGAGCGGGCAGCAGATTAAGTTCTATGGTGGGAGCAAACCACACAAGCCGCAAAGTGGAAAGGTGCTCGATGCCCAGGTACCCAGCACGGGCGAGTCAGGCATTCACGTCTGAATCAGAATATTCACGGCCCAAATCTCGGCTGACACTCCCAATGCAGCACTGAGGGAGTACTGCACTGGTCAGAGGCACGGTCCTTCATACGAGATTTAAACTAATGTTCTATCTCACATCTTTGGTTCAATGTAAACGTTTATCCTGTCACTAATTTGTGGGGGTCTTCTGTCACTATGAAATGTATCCACCAAAAGTGGCTAGAAACAGATTATCTCATTGCCTGTTTATGGGACCATGTTATGTGCAAACTAGCAGCAGTACTTTCGAATTATAACAGTGTCTGCACTTAAAAAAAAAGCTCCATTGTTTACAAAGCACTTTGGATATCAAAAAGCCCTTTGGATATACTGTATAAGCCTCAGACAAATGGGTACAATATAAATACAAGGTCTTGCTTTCAAGTCAGTGGGCCTAACCAGGTGAGGGAAGGGAGTATAAGCTGATCCCTGTGCTACGATCAGGCAGTTGCAATAGAGTAGAGTCCCTCTAATGATTGTCACCTACTCCCAACTATCGTCCCTACCAGCCGCCTGTTTGAAATAGCTGTCACTCTGTGGCACGTTGTCCACTGAAACCCACTATTAAGACTGGTCTACTGGATGCCAGGACACTCCAAGAACGCAACTGGGGATTGGCGTGAGATATACTGACCTGGCTCGTCCACCCAATGTTTGCCCCTAGTGCTGAAGACCTGAACAGCAGCAACTAATTACAGATGACAAAGGCCACGCGAGGCTGGGGCAGGTGGGCAAAAGGCTTCAGTTACACAGGTACAGCACACCACCAACCCCCTCCAAAACACACACACACACACAGACACACGACCAGACCAGACCTAAAGTAACATGGGGAAGGAAGTTTGCTATCCCCAACTCACCCATCCACCTCAGTTTATCTGTAACGTTATACAACAAAGAACCACGGATGCTGGAAATTGGAAATGAAAACAGAAAGCGACCTTCTTCAGAACTGGAGCTGAAACGTTAGCTCTGCTTTCTCTCCACAGATACTGCGAGACCTGCTGAGTTTCTCCAGCAATTTTTTTGTTGCAGATCTCCAGCACCCCGCAGTCCTTTCGGTTCCTTTTTGTTTTGTGTCATGGTCAGCTAAGTGACATAGTTTACAATGGCATTCTCAAGAACACAGTGCCTCATAAGGAGAGGCAGCTCTTGTACCCATAGTAATCAATACTGTATTAAAGTGACTGCCCTTATTCTACACTCCCACAAGCCATAATCAGTTAATCATGTGCAATACTGTGGTTAAGCCACTTCTTAGAGCTGCTATGCACAAGTGAGGACACTAGAGGACGCCGAGCTCCAGGAAATGTCCCTTCTTCCCCCAGCCCGGTGTAATAATTTAAAACTGTATAAGCCTCAGACAAATTTCTAAAAAATAAAATTCCAAAATGCTACGGCTCAGATCCGCAAAACGGAGCGGTCTGTTCGAGTCACCAACCTGTCCCCGTCAATGGGATATAAATGAAACACAATCAGATGGTTTGGGAGTGGGGGGGGAAAAAAAACTTTTAACAAATAAGATGTACAGTACAAACTCCTAAACACCCAATGCAAAGACCGCTCGCAAGAGGTCTGGGAGGCTTCACATTCTGAGAAGTTGTTTGACGGTCCTCTTTCTGAATCCTGCTTTTTAAAAGTACAATCTCAACGGAGGTCGCAATTAATACTTTTAAGTCCCGCCGAGTGGAAGGGGCACACTTCCCTGAGCTTCAGCGGGACCCGTGCAATTTGCATTTAATTTCAAGCATTTTGCAGTCACAGTTACAGCGCCACTTTAACAGAGGGGGCTCTATTCCTTCAGTCCCCCACCACCCCCAGACCCAATGGCTCTTAACGGGTTAACGGTACTGATAAGGGGTAATCGGTTAAGAAAGAAAACTTTAAACCTTAAAACAAAATTGCAGGATTCGACAAAAGAATTCCACAAGCAGTCAAGAGTCTCCCCCCCCCCCCCCCCAACAAAAAGGTTAAAAAGACTTTGTCTCAATTTATTAAGGTCAATTTCAGAGAGCCTTTTTCCTCCCAAATCTTAGCTTCGATCTTAATCCAAACAATGTATAAAATCTGCCTCCCACGAACTGTGGCTAAAATCCTTTTTTATTCTTAAAATAAAGTTAACTTTATAATAGAGACTCGGCAAAGTTTCGGAAAACGCTCAGAAGGAACAAGTTTTACTACCTGCCAATCTGGTCTGTATCTTCCTCGCTGAAAAGAAGATGGGATCTTCAAGAAAAAAGATTGTCCCAGGTCCTTTTTACATGATCCACCGAACAGTTAGGATGAGAAATGGGGAACAGTAGGATTTTTTTGGAAGTTTTTTTTTCGCGAGGGAGCAGGAGTGCATGCAGACTTGCAGCTGCGCGTCTCTGGACTGGGAGGACCTGAGGAAAAAGTCAATCCCTGCTCAGCTCGCTTTACATAGAGGAACTCAACGCTCCTGAACTGCCTTCCAAGATCCAGCCCTGACCCTCCTCTCGAACCCCCTTCCAGGGTCCCTCTCTCCCCTCCCAGGCAGATCCCGGCTCCACACACCAGGTGGCACTGTCTCTCCAACCATTCACATTCCAAGTTCAGCCCTTCACAGAACTGGTTTCCACAACCACCACTTCTCAGAACTTTCTGGATTTGTAATTTTATTTTCTCTGTCAAAAGGTTTCTGGAAAACGTTTTTCTTTCTGCTTCCTGCAAGTTTCACACAAGTCAAGCGAAAGACCCAGAACTCTTTGTTTTGAGAGCACAAAGACACAGGCTTGACATGTCAGTGCTTTGGAGTATTCTGTCTCCCCTGTCTTATAGAAAAAAGGCCATTTAGCCCTTTTTTTACAGAGTCAATGCCCTAAACAAAGGAGACTCTAAATCTCCTGGTTATATATTTTATTAAATCCCACACTACTGCCTAACTGATTATATTTTGCCATTTCAGCCCGTTATGTGCTGGGTCTATCAAAACCCAATTAATTCCCACACACCCCCTTATTTTGTACTGTCATTTTGGGTAAAGGTGAAAGTGCTAAATTGGCAGAAGGCTAATTAAAACAGTGTTAACTGGGTACTGGGGAAATTAGACTGGGTGTGGTTGTTTGCGGGTAAATCCACATCTGACGTGGGAGTTTCTTAAAGGCCACAGAGTTGGGGACCAGCATGATTCTATAAAACTGAATGATATGAATTGTAAGATTTGGGAATCCTGGATGACGAGATATTGAAAGTTTAGTCAAAACGGAAAAAGAAGCTGAAATCAGACAAGTCCCTTGAGGAATGCAGAGGTACTAGGTGAGTTAAAAAGGGACCATGAAATGTCCTTTGCAAGAAGGAGTAAGGAGATATGTAGTACATATGTTATAGGACAAAGTTGGGAATTTCTGCATGGAAGTCCTGAATGAGTACTTCACGTTGATATTCACCAAGGAATAGAGCATGGATGATGGTGTGATAAGATTAGATTCCCTACAGTATGGAAACAGGCCGTTTGGCCCAACAAGTCCACACCAACCCTCCAAAGGATAACCTACCCAGACCCATTCCCCTATTGAAATTGGTGAGTAAGGATGTAATAGCAGAACATTTGGAAAGTCATAATCTAATCAAGTTGAGTTAGAATGGTTTTGTGAAAAGTAAGTCATGTTTGGTTAATTTATCATTAGATTCCTTACAGTATGGAAACAGGCCCCTTGGCTCAACAAGTCCACACCAACTCTCCAAAGAATAACCTACCCAGACCCATTCCCCCCCAACTAATGCATCTAACACTCTAGGCAATTTATCATGGCCAATTCACCTGACTTGCACATCTTTGGATTGTGGGAGGAAACCGGAGCACCCAGAGGAAACCCACACAGACACAGAGAGAATGTGCAAACTCCAGACAGGCAGTCACCCAAGGCTAGAATCGAACCTGGGTCGCTGGCACTGTGAGGTAGCAGTGCTAACCACTGAGCCACCATGCCACCCTAAGGGAGGGTGTATTGATATTATAGATAATGTTGGTATTAAGAGGGAGACGACTTGAAAGTTGGGCAGAGAAAGGGCAGATGGAGTTTAATTTGGGCAAATGTGAGGTGATGCATTTTGGGAGGTCAAATACAAGAGGAAAGTATGTAGTAAATGACAAGGCCCTTGGGAGCATTGATATACAGGGGGATCTTGGAGTGAAAGTGGCATTAAAAGTGGATAAAGGGGAACAGCATGCTTGTCTTCATCCGTCAGGGGCATTGAGTGTAAAAGTTGGCAAGTCATGTTGCAATGTACAAAACTTTAATTAGCCCACGTTTGGAGTGTTGAGTAGTTCTGGTCTTTATGAAGATCTGTAGGTCGGGTTGTGGATGAGGTAGTTGGTTAGCTCGCTGAGCTGTTGGGTTACCAAGCAGATGTTTCGTTACCATGCTGGGTAACATTATCTGTGCGACTTCCATGAGGCGCTGTTGTTCTGTCCTGCTTATCAAGGAAACAATCGCCACACGACTAGAAGATCCAGTAACAATGACTCCTAGCAACCCCGTCAGCACCAACAACATGCTCAACCTATTAGACTTCTACCTCAAAGGGCAGATATACCAACAAGTCAACAGCACACCGATGGGCTCTCCTATCTCAGGACTAATAGCAGAAGCAATCACGCGAGACTAGAAAACATAGCCCTTCTCCAGATCCAACTGAAACTATGGATACGACATGTGGACAACACATTTGTCATCATCAAATGTACAATACTAGAGGACACACGCCACCTCATTAACAGTATACTCACCGGCATCATGTTTACCAGGGAGGAAGAGAACAACCAAGTCCCATTTCTAGGTGTCATGGTAGAACGAATAATCAATGGGGGATTCACAACCAAAGTATACAGAGAAGCCACCCACTTGGACCAGATCCTCAACTCGAACAGTGACCACCCCAATGTCCCCAAATGAAGCTATGTCAGGAACACCATTCGAAAGAACCGTGACACATTGCAACACACCAGAACTGCGCAAGGAAGAGGAAGAACACTTACACAATGTCTTTGCTAACAAGAGATACCCCATTAGCTCCGTCCACCGATGCCTGCCCAACAGACAATGTCAAGAAGTCACTGTACCTACCAACAATCTGGCCACCTTACCCTACGTGAAGAACATAGCAGAATTAACTACCAGGCTGTTAAGACCACGAGGTATTATGGTGGCACACCAACCAACAGCCACACTATGCCAACTACTTACCAGGACAAAGGACCCCAAACCCACAACATGGCATACAAAATCCCTGGCAACAACTCCAACAAGCACTACATCGGGCAAACAGGTAGAAAACTGGCCATCCAACATCGTGAACACCAACTGGCAACTCAACGACATGATCCGCTCTCTCTCATCTCTGTACACACAGACCAAGAGGGCCATCAATTCGACCATGAAAAAGTTAGTATCCTAGGACAGGCCAACCAGAGATAATAGAGAGTTCTTGGAAGCCTGGATTTCTATCAAAAAGGCCATCAACAGACTCACAGAGACAGACCCAGTGTGCAAGGGGAAGTGACACTCACCCCAACAGACCGGACCACATTAAAACCAAGCGGTACAGAACAGCAGCGCTTCACAGAAGTCACACTGATGATGTTACCCAGCGTGGTAACAAAACATCTGCACAGTAACCCAGCAGCTCGGTGAGCTAACCAACTACCTCATTGTTCTGGCTGCCATGCGATAGGAAGGGTGTGGGGGTTTTGGAGAGGGTGCGAAAGAGGTTTACCAAGATGTTGCTTGGATTGGAGTGTATTAGCTATAAGGAGCTGATAAACTTGAATTGTTTTCACTAAACCATGAGCAGCTGAGGAACGACTTGATGGAATTATATAAAATTATGAGAGGCCTAGATAGGGTTGGAGTCTTTTTCCCAGGGTGGAAATGTCAAATGCGAACAGGCATAAGTTTATGATGAACCGGGTGAGGGGGACACCGCCAGGAGAGGTGGCGGAGGCAGAGGTGACAGCTATGTTTAAGACTCATTGAGACAGATACATGAACAGGCCGGGAATACAGGGATATGGGCCATGTGCAGGCAGATGGGATTAGTTTAGAATGGCATCATGGTTGGCAAAGGTATGGTGGCTGCAGGGCCTGTTCCTGTTCTATATTGCTCTAGTTACCAATTCCATTTTAAACTTTGTAATTGAATCTGCTTCCACCAGCCTTTCAAGCAGCCCATTCCACGTTATAACTCACTGAGTTAAAAAAAAATCAATCCCCACCCCTCTCGCTGATGATTCTTTTCCCAATTGCACTTAAACCTGCCTCCCCTGGTTACTGACCCTTGAGCCTGTGGAAACAGTTTCTCCCTGGCCACATTATAAGAACGCACTTCATCATTTAAAACCCCTCAGTTAGTGGGTTCGCGTGCTTATCTTTTGAAGTACAGCCTGACAGCCCCAAGGTAAATTCCATCTCACTAGATTGGATTTTGGAATATTTTCTGACATCTTGACAATTTTATACTTCCTCCCTGTTGTGTAATTGCACATATCCCAGAACAGCAGAGTACACTCAGTCAGTTTGTCAATTCGACTGATTGTCAGGATATCAGTAGTCTGTTAGTCAGTCTGTCAGTCATGTTTGCAGTTACAATCATAACAGTAATGTCAGCATAGCACCCAATCAATGTATAAATCTGTGCACTTAGAAAAGAGTGGATGGTTGGATAGTAAACTGCAGGGTATCTGTGTCAATAAAAGCCTAATGTTCATAAACAGGCTGTGGAGGGGGTTGTTAGAGACAACTGCTGCGTTTACGTTAGAGCCCGGGTGTCCCTGGAGAAGGAGCACGCGGTGTCCACCAACACCCTGGAGTTGTTCAGGGGGAGGTGGGCGCCGCAGGGAGTGGAGTGTATCATTTCCCCCTCCAACTCTATTTTGATTTAATCCCTGCCCTCCCCTTCACTGTTTTATCACACAGCATTGCCCTTTTGTGAAGGGCAGTGCTTGTCACTGGCCACTCGGGTGTTTCCTTTCTTCCTGGTGGTGGAAACTGAATAAAAGATTTGTGCACCTTGTGTCTCTCACTGTGTCTCACACCTGCACACACACACACACCATGGGTGCTGTTAGGCGGTAGTGTGGGGGTAAAGAGAAAAAAAAGTAAAAAGAAAAAAATGTAAAAAAATAAAAATAAACTTAATGTTCTCAGGTGTTTCCTTTCTTCCTGGTGGTGGAATATAATTAAAGATTTACACACTTGTTGTTTTTCACTGTGTCCAACATCTGCACACACACACGACATGGATGCTGAGGAAAATAAGCATTATTGCTGTCAGGTGGTAGTGTGGGGTGGCGGCGGGAAGATAAAACAGGAGTGTCAGGGCTTCTGTTCACTGTGAGAGCTGGCTCTGAGGGAGCTGGATCACTGTCGAGGACTCTCCCCTCCCCGTGTAAATAAAGGGGCACTTGGTGATGGGATACCAGCCTCTGTGGAGGCTTTCAGGAAAAAAAAGAAATCGAGAAAAAAGCCTAACGTTCATGGTATATATTAACATATTGGGAACACTCAGACCATATCATACTGGCAGTTGTTTTTGACCCAAGAATCTATCACATTCCCACCCCGAGGTTGGAAACAATGCATTGCTATAGTTTGGATTATTTGCTGAAAGCAACTAAATGTGATTTCGGGTAGACACTGTGAAGATGGAAGTGTTGTGTGATGAGGGGGCAGTGGGAAAGAGAGCTGAAGATGTGTAGAATGACAACCCCCCTTCAACCCGCACTCCCCCCGGCCAGCCTCCTGCCACGGTTTAGCTCCAATGGGCAGCCTGACCTTGTTCTTAATCCCCAAAGGTTGAGCCAGGCCATTCAGCTCATCTATCCCCCCGGTTAGGGACCCTCTGACCCCATTTCTAGATTCCCCTCTGGTTTTCTGGTACCTGGACATTTGAACTGTAGAATAACCCTAATTATTTGATACCATTGATAGCCTTATCCACAGCTTGGCAGCGGTTTCTGTGGAGGCTTTTCTTTTCCGTCAGATCAGCAGAATGAGGTTGTCATGACAACTGGAATTGAGCCAGACACCTGATGTACCAGTTCACCAGAATCTATGCTCCCAGCTGGAATTCCAGTTGGACCACCAAGACTCCGAGTCAGAGGTGGGTACTGGAGATTAGAGTCGAGCGTGTGGTGCTGGAAAAGCACAGCAGGTCAGGCAGCATCCGAAGAGCAGGAGAATCAAAGTTTTGGGCAAAAGCCCTTCTTCAGGAATGAGGATCCTTATAGAGAGAGGAGGAGAACTTCTTCAAGGTAGGTATCCTTGGAAGAGGGTTAGCAATAAGGTTAAAATGAACTTGGTGGAGGTGGGTACTGCAGATGCTGGAGATTAGTCTCAAGATTAGTATGGTGCTGGAAAAGCACAGCAGGTCAGGCAGCATCTCGTGAGAAGCTCATTCCTGATGAAGGGCTCCTGCCCGAAACATCGATTTTTCCTGCTCCTCGGTTGCTGCCTGACCTGCTGTGCTTTCCCAGCACCACTCTAATCTTGATTGTCACCAATCCTGGAAGGCAATACAGCAGCCAGACTCAGTTGGCAGGGCCCTCATCTGAGTCATACTGGCAATGGATATATGAGCACAACTGGAACATCTACACTGACTCTTCAGCATGTGGTGGGAGTGCTGCATTGATGCAGTGCTGTCTTTCTGGCAGTATGTTAAACTGAGACACCCCTGCGCCCCCACCTTATCATGTAAATGTAAAAGATCCATGGCACTATCTCCAAAGAAAAAGGGAATTCTCCTTACTTCTTGACCAATGTTAATCCTTTGACAAAGGGTCAGTTGGACTCGAAACGTCAGCTCTTTTCTCTCCTTACAGATGCTGCCAGACCTGCTGAGATTTTCCAGCATTTTCTCTTTTGGGTTGGGGACTAAAAGCAAGTGAGCTGCTCAAGTATCTTTCTTCTGATGGGATTTGGATATGACTGGCTAGGTTAGCATTTATTATATGTTTAAGAACAAAATAGGTTGATTTCTACAGAATAAAAACATCAAGGGGGTTGGGGAGAGATCAGGAGTATGGCATTAACATGGAGGATCAATCACAATCATGTTAAATAGCAGAGCAGGGCTCAATGGGCCAAATGGCTCACTCCTGATCCTGTGTTCTTTATTGTTTACCCTCAACTTGTTTTGAACAAGAGTACCTTGCTCAGCCATTTCAGAGGGCAGATAGGAATAAGCTCCTAAACTGTGGGTGTGGAGTCACGTGTGCAGATTGCCTTTCCTAATGGGCATTAGTGAGAAAAGGTGGACTTTTGACAGCAAATGTCAATGGTTTACTAAGGCTGACTTTACATTGAAGATTTATAAACTGAATTGTAGATTTTATGATTTCCTATGGTGGGATTTGAGCACGTCTCCAGTGTATTATTCTACAGCGCTTATATTACAAGTTCAATAATATTACCACCATCCCACCAATTTCCCAGTCAGTTTGCTGTATTAAGATTGAATGTTGCATTTCCTACACTACAGCTGTTGACTGTATTACAGAAGTTCCTTGGCTGGGAAGCACTTTAGGATATTTTGGGGGCATTAAAAGTGTCGTAGATGTACAAGTTCTCTTTTCTCAGCTCTGCATCTTGGTGAGAATTCTCACAGAGCAAACCTAACCAATGGTAATGATTAGGAAAACAGTGTCGAAGTGTAGTGGCTGAAACAGAGAAAATTCACCTCAGTCAACCAGTTACAATTATCATCTTGTGGAAAAAAAATGCCATTTTACTTGATGTGGGAGGAATATTCACAAAAGGACACAATTATTGTTTGTTTTCTTCAGTATGTTTATTTTTCCCTCATTTCCTCAATAGTCTCGATAAGCAGTTGGTCATGAGCTGCCAGTGGACTAGACAATGATCTAAACTTGGTGAAAGTGAGGACTGCAGATGCTGGAGAACAGAGTCAAGATTAGAGTGGTGCTGGAAAAGCACAGCAGGTCAGGCAGTATCCGAGGAGCAGGAATGATGAAGGGCTTTTGCCCGAAACGTTGATTTTCCTGCTCCTTGGATGCTGCCTGACCTGCTGTGCTTTTCCAGCACCACTCTAATCCTGACAATGATCTAAACTTGGAGAATGGCAGCAGTTGTCTCTGGGCAGAGGAGGCTCTGCACTTTTTTCTCAGCTCCCTCTCAGGTGGGCATAAGACATGCCCACTTTGGGAAAGAAAGGGTGTACTCCTGAGCACACTGTTGAATATTTAATCTTTAACCAGCATCACACAAAACAGAAGGTCTGGTATTATCACATTCCTGTGGGGCTTGCTGCATGCAAACTGTCTGCAAAAATAGTTCATTGAAAGCAGGGTCACGGGTCACTGGTAAACAGTGTGGTGAAGAAGGTGTTTGGCATGCTTACCTTCATTGGTCAGTGCACTGAGTGCAGGAGTTGGGAAGTCATGTTGCCGCTGTACGGGACATTGGTCAGGCCACTTTTGGAATACTGCATTCAATTCTGGTCTCCCAGCTACAAGAAATATGTTGTTATACTTGAAAAGGTTCAGAAAAGATCAACCAGGATGTTCCTGGGATTGGAGGCTTGAGCGAAAGGGAGAGGCTGAACAGGCTGGGGCTGTTTTCCCTGGAGCGTCGGAGGCTGAGGGGTGACCTTATAGAGGTTTACAAAATTATGAGGGGCATGGATAGGGTGAATAGCCAAGTCCAAAACTAGAGGGTATAGATTTAAGGTGAGAGGGGAAAGATTTAAAGGGGGCCTAACAGGTAAGTTTTTCACACAGAGGGTGGTGTACGTATGGAATGAGCTGCCAGAGGAAGTAGTGGAGGCTGGTACAAATACAGCATTTAAAAGGCACCTGAGTGGTTATGCGAACGTGGGTGCTTTCTGGGGGGGCTGGTACAGACTCAATGAGCTGAATGGCCTCACCAGGCTTCTGTGATTCCAATGGAGGCGGGTTCCTTCTACGAGGGACTGAGCCCACTGAAACGTTTGTCGGGAAGGTGTGGAGGTGAAGTCGAACTATGGGACCGAGTGCGTAAACACCCAAACAATTCATCCACCCAACCCCTTCAACGGACCTGCGCCCATCACCTCCACTGCCACCCCTTCCCACACACACCCTGCATATGGCAGAGACTGCATGTCGAGCCATGGATGCGTGTGCTGACTCTGAACTCATCAAAAACCGGAGTGGAGGCAAGTCACCATCCATCCCGCGGGACGGCTAAGAAGCAAACAAAGTGCACTGGGCAGCTTCTCCATACATCTGTTGAGGAGGCAGGCAATGATTTATTAGAATATAAAATATGAGCAAGGAGTGAACACTCCCCATGGATTTGAATCTGAGACAATGCACAGCAACTGAGTAACCTGTAAACAGAAATGTTCCCAAAGCACAGCCAGATCGGTTTCCAAAATGAAACTTTAACTGTTGTGCAAGGAACTAAATAGATGGGGTTAGCGAAGGGCACTGTTACAGAAAACTACTCCATACTCTGCAACGTCTATAGACAGCACTGTGTAAAGGGCGTTTTGAAAATAAGTGTCTTGATTAGGTGTAAGGTGTTAAGATTGTTAGATCAAGGGAGTCCAACTGACAGGTAAAGAGGTGAATTCCAGAGCTCAGAATCTGGGCGTCTGAAGGCATGGCCAGGCAGTGAAAATCGCAGAGGTCAGAATTGGAGGAGAGCAGAGAACTCAGAGGAGTCTAAGGCTGGAGGAGGCTACAGAGATTGGCAGGCGTGAGACCATGGAAAGACTTGGACGCAAGGAAGAGGTTTCTGAAAAGTGAGGCGTTGCCGAACTGGGAGCCAATGTTACACAAGGCAACCAAACAGCAATTCATGAGAAGGAGTAGAGGGAGGGAGAGAAATAAGCCTTCCAATCCAGTGAAGCCTCTTTCCTATTTGAGGATGACTTTGATGAACCTCATTTCATGGGAGAATTTGTTTCTTATTAAAAAGCTAAATCTCTTCTGTGCAGAGACTGCTTTCAAGAGATGATAAACGCAAATAGAAACCATCTGGCCAGAGCAAAATATTTCATTCAGTGAGTAACTACCACCAACAGTTTCTGTCTCCAGTTAAGAGCTGGCTTATGAGGGATATTTTTCCATTTAAATGAGGTTCGGTTGAAAAAAAAGGGTCCGAAACTAATGCCAACAGGGAGTCTAGGTCAGAAACAAAATCCAGTGGTTGGTGATTGAATTTGAAAATGACAGATTGCTGTGATCTGGGGTCTTTCATCAATTCTTTCTTGGGTTCAGGGATAACAATTGCTCTGTTAACCCAAGAAGATTTGACTCATACAGCCAAGTATCTCTCTCTCTCTCTCTCTCTCTCTTTGTGCGGCAGTGGGAAACCAGGCTATAGCAGTGGAGCCCTTTATAATGTGACCTGGAATCATCTGAAGTTTCAGACCTAGACTTTTTCAACCTGCTTTATGAGAACATACAAATTCGTAACAGAAGACCATTCGTCCCCTCTAACCTCCTCTGGCTTTCAATAAGGCTGATCTGATTGTGACTTCAACTCCGAGTGAATTGAATTGAATTAGCTTTATTGTCACATGTCAAATGAGTAAAATGACACTTACAGGGTCATTTTAGATACAAAGGTATAATCTTTAGGTACAGAATAGAGCTCCTACAATGTGGAAACAGGCCATTCAGCCCAACAGGTCCACACCGACCCTCCGAAGAATATCCCATCCAGACCCATTCCCCTACTACTCTACAGTTACCCCTGAACTGCCCCTAGCCTACATGTCCCGGAGTACTATGGGCAAATTTAGCATGACTAATTCACCAAACCTGCACATCTTCGGACTGTGGGGAAAAACTCATGCAGACATGGGGAGAATGTGCAAACTCAACACGGAAGTTGTCTGGAATCGAACATGTGCCGCTGCAAACCACTGAGTAATGGCAGAGAAATGAAAAAAGAGGTAACATTACAACTTTATGCAGTATGACTATAGGTCAGAGAAAAACAACAAGCAAAGTTCAAAAGTGAACATTACATTCTCTCTCCTAGGGCTGTCAGTAGCCAACCAGTTCGGGGAAACTCCACATTGGCCAAATCCGCCATACAACACTGGGCTGCTGACCCCCTCCCACACTGGGCCACTGTCGCTATGTTCCACACTGTGCTGCTGTCCCCACTCCCACACTGGGACACTGTCAACATGTTCCACACTGTGCTGCAGTCCCCACTTCCACACTGGGCAACTGTTGTCAAGTTCCACACTGTGCTGCTGTCCCCACTCCCACACTGGGCCACCGTCGCTATGTTCCGCACTGTGCTGCTGTCCCCACTCCCACACTGGGCCACTGTCAACATGTTCCACACTGTGCTGCAGTCCCCACTCCCACACTGGGCAACTGTTGTCATGTTCCACACTGTGCTACTGTCCCCACTCCCACACTGGGCAACTGTCGCCGTGTTCCACACTGTGCTGCAGTCCCCACTCCCACACTGGGCCACTGTCACCATGTTCCACACTGTGCTGCTGTCCCCACTCCCACACTGGGCCATGTTGCTACTTCCACACTGTGTTGCTGACCCCCTCGCACACTGGGCCACTGTCACCGTGTTCCATACTGTGCTGCGATCTCCACGCCCACACTGAGCCACTGTCGGCATGTTCCACACTGTGCTGCTGTCCCCACTCCCACACTGAGCCACTGTCGGCATGTTCCACACTGTGCTGCTGTCCCCACTCCCACATTGGGCCACTGTCGCCGTGTTCCACACTATGCTGCTCTCCCCACTAGCACACTGAGCCACTGTCGCTATGTTCCACACTGTGCTGCGATCCCCACTCCCACACTGGGCCAACGTCGCTATGTTCCACACTGTGCTGCTGTCCCCACTCCCACACTGGGCCACTGTCGCTGTGTTCCACACTGTGCTGCTGTCCCCACTCCCACACTGGGCCACTGCCGCCATGTTCCACACTGTGCTGCTGTCCCCACTCCCACACTGGGCAACTGTTGTCAAGTTCCACACTGTGCTGCTGTCCCCACTCCCACACTGGGCCACAGTCGCCATGTTCCAAACTGTGCTGCTGTCCCCACTCCCACACTGGGCCACTGTCACCATGTACCACACTGTGCTGCTGTCCCCATTCCCACACTGGGCCACAGTCGCCATGTTCCAAACTGTGCTGCTGTCCCCACTCCCACACTGGGCCACTCTCGCTGTGTTCCACACTGTGCTGCTGTTGCCACTCCCACACTGGGCCACTATAACCAGGTTCCACACTGTGCTGCTGGCCCCCCTCCCACACTGGGCCCCTATAACCAGGTTTCACGCTGTGTTGCTATCCCCACTCCCACACTGGGCCACTGTCGCCGTGTTCCACACTGTGTTGCTATCCCCACTCCCACACTGGGCCACTGTCGCCATGTTCCACACTGTGCTGCTGTCCCCACTCCCACTCTAGGCCACTGCCGCCATGTTCCACACTGTGCTACTGGCCCCCCTCCCACACTGGGCCACTGTCACCATATTCCACACTGTGCTGCTGTCCCCACTCCCACACTGGGCCACTGCCGCCATGTTCCACACTGTGCTGCTGTCCCCACTCCCACACTGTGCCACTGTCACCATATTCCACACTGAGCTGCTGTCCCCACTCCCACACTGGGCAACTGTCGCTATGTTCCCCACTGTGCTGCTGTCCACACTCCCATACTGGGCCACTGTTGCTGTTTTCCACACTGTGCTGCTGTCCCCACTCCCACACTGGGCCACTGTCAACATGTTCCACACTGTGCTGCTGTCCCCACTCCCACACTGGGCCACTGTCGCCATGTTCCAAACTGTGCTGCTGTCCCCACTCCCACACTGGGCCACTGCCGCCATGTTCCACACTGTGCTGCTGTCCCCACTCACACACTGGACAACTGCTGCCATGTTCCACACTGTGCTGCTGATCTTCCTCCCACATGGGCCACTGTTGCTGTGTTCCATACTGTTCTGATGTCCCCACGCCCACACTGGGCCACTGTCGCTGTGTTCTTCATTGTGCTGCTGTCCCCACACCCACACTGGGCAACTGTTGCCATGTTCCACACTGTGCTGCTGTCTGCCCTCCCACACTGGGCCAATGCCGCCATGTTCCTCACTGTGCTGCTGTCCCCATTCCCACACTGGGCAACTGTTGCCATGTTTCACACTGTGCTGCTGTCTGCCCTCCCACACTGGGCCACTGTCGCCATGTTCCAAACTGTGCGGCTGTCCTTACTCCCACACTGGGCAACTATTGCCATGTTCC
>NC_057716.1:27872458-27874548 GCF_004010195.1 Chiloscyllium plagiosum | reverse complement strand
GGTGGCCATGCTACAGGCCCAGGGCTAGCCATGGGAAATACATGATTATAGGAACAGGGGTGTTGGTCTGGGTGGGTTGCTCTTTAAAAGTTCAGTGTGATCTCAATGGGAGTTTCTGCACTGTCAGGAATCTATGATTCATTATGGTGCAGAAGGTGGCCATTTGGCCCAGTGTGCCTGCACTGGCTCTATTATCTGGTTGGACTCTGCTGTCTAGTGCCAGTTCCTTGGCTTTTACCCAGTCTGATGCTACTTCCAATACCTCTGCGCACCATTCCTACCAAATAAAAATCATTCAATGCTCTCCCCGATGCCTCATACACTCTTGAGTGCTTCCTTCACAAAACAGTCACTCTTCATCATCAGCTCCTAGCTCCTAACACCACCGGCCCAGCAAAAGCCCTTGGTTTTAAAATTCTCACTCTCGTGTTTAATTCCCTCCATGACCATACCCTTCCTTAGCTCTAGAATCCTCTCCAGCCCCATAAGCTGAGCCCACCATGACTCTGCAACACCGCCAGCTGTGTGTCCCCATTGGTGGCTGAGCATCTGACAGACAAAACTTTGTAATTCCATGCTTCTACTCTCCAACCCATTCCTTCAGGAAACCAAGGCTTTGATCACTCTCGCCAATATCGCCCTCTTTAACTCAAGCATTTTTTAAGTGCCTTAGGATGTTTTTCTCCATTCAACTGACAATGGGAATGTGATTTGTTGTTGAGAATAAAACCCCTCTGAAGTAACCTCCCAACATTGGGGTGGCATGGTGGCTCAGTGGTCAGCACTGCTGCCTCACAGTACCAGGGGCGTGTGTTCGATTCCAGCCTCGGGCAACTGTCTGTGTGGAGTTTGCACATTCTCCCCGTGTCTGTGTGGGTTTCCTCCCACACTCCAAAGATGTGCAGCTTAGGTGAATTGGTCATGCTAAATTGCCTGTAGTGTTAGGTGCATTAGTCAGAGGCGTTACTCTTTGGAGGGTTGGCGTGGACTTGTTGGGCCAAGTGGCCTGTTTCCACTCTGTAGGGAATCTAATCTTTAAAACAAAAATTCCCTGGTCCCGCAGCACAAGGATGTTGGAGGAAATGATGACCCTAAGTTGGCAACATGACAAAAGCAGTAACTGTTCCTGAGTATCTACTGAATGGATAATCACCTGTTGGCACCAGGTTTTCAACATAAGTTTTAATTGTTGCTGTTAATGGAGTCCAGGCAACTCTGACACTGTTTAACTTACACAACAGATGCATTGAAAGCCTGCTGAATAATCCATGCAGCTAATAGGCTTCAGCACAATTTTTCAATAACTTTGGAAGATACCAGAGTCTTGAGGGAAAAATTGTGAGGAAATTCTCCGTTGAAATTGCAATGTAATTCCAGCCTGGATTATCCTCCAGGCAATCCTTGCTTCAAAAGATGGCTGATGGTGTTCATCTGGACCTGCCGCAATGTGCGGGCTGGTACAGGTATGATCTGGAACTGGGGTTTTCCCCCAGTGGCTGGTACAATCGCCTTAGCCAAGGGTGTAATGACGGAGAGAATTAGAAGATTTTAGAGCCACATATTAGATGGGCACCATCACCCCCACATGCATGAGCGCAGTTGCCCAGCTGCACAATGCAATGCCAATGTGCCAGTCTCTGAAATTGCAGGAGCCATGCATTCTCGGGGGCCATCACCACTAAATGAACTGTAGAGCTGATTCATCACTGTGTTGTCAGCAATTATTCATTGCCTGCTCCATTTGATGCGTATCAAAGAGGTTTGGGAGTGTTTTACAGCAGTTACGAAGGGGACGTAGTTGGGGCCGACTGCCTGCCCCTCTTCCGCGGTTATGTTAGAGTCCGGGTGTCCCTGGAGAAGGAGCACGCGGTGTTCACCAACACCCTGGAGTTGTTCAGGGAGAGGTGGGCGCCGCAGGGAGTGGAGTGCATTATTTCCCCCTCCAACTCCATTTTGATTTAATCCCTGCCCTCCCCTTCACTGTTTGATCACACAGCATTTGCCCTTTGATGTGAAGGGCACTGCTTGTCACTGGCCACTTGGGTGTTTCCTTTCTTCCTGGTGGTGGAAATTGAATAAAAATTTGTAAC
>NC_057716.1:27866912-27872415 GCF_004010195.1 Chiloscyllium plagiosum | reverse complement strand
GCGACTGACTGTGTGGAGTTTGCACGTTCTCCCCGTGTCTGCGTGGGTTTCCTCCGGGTGCTCCGGTTTCCTCCCACAGTCCAAAGATGTGCAGGTCAGGTGAATTGGCCATGCTAAGTTGCCCGTAGTGTTAGGTAAGGGGTAAATGTAGGGGTATGGGTGGGTTGCGCTTCGTCGGGTCGGTGTGGACTTGTTGGGCCGAAGGGCCTGTTTCCACACTGTAATGTAATCAATACCCCAGACTAATGCTCTTGTACATGGGTTCGAATCCCACCTAGGTGAGATAGTGAAATTTACATTCAATTCTTAATTGTGACCATGACCACTGTCAAATGTTGTAGGAAGTTCCAATTAGTTCTCTCATTTCCTTTAGGAAAGGAAATCTGCCATCCTCAATGTAACTCCAGACTCACATCAATGTGGGTGACCCTTAGCCGCCCTCTGGGGCAATTAGGGGTGGGGAATAAATGTTGGACTGGTCGGGTGTGGATAAAAGACATGGTGAGGTGGCACACGGCTGGAAGAAAAGGCTTAACCATCTGGATAGTGTCTGAACATAGCTACAGATTCAGTCAGTGAAAGTAGCAGCGTCTCTAAGCTTTTGACTTCTTTGTGCCCTTGATATGAAATGAAAACAGATTCAGACACCATGAGGTCTTCAAGTTTGTAACCAAGACCGACTGGCTTTTCACACCTTCACCATGCTGCTACATAACGCCATCCTAGACCCCTGATTGGCCAAACAGCACACCCTGCCTGTCACTTCTGGCTGCTCATTGGCTGTCCAACACCCGGTCAGACAAACGATTGGTGGGAGAGGGAGCAGGAGAAAGAGGTGCGCTCACTTTCTGTTCGGTCTCCCTGCCTCCTTGACAATACAATCCCAAGTTCCACTGCATAGGAGGTCCTAAGTGCCATTGTGCCTGTACCAGCTCATCCAAAGTGGCGCACATTCATTCGAACTCTTCCCTGTGGTTTTGCAAAATTTTCACGTTCAAGAAGCCTTGCCATTATTCTGGCAAATAACACCTCACCCTTTCAATGGCCTTAGCATTCTTCCCAAAGTGCAGTGCTCAGAAATAAGCGCAAGCAGAGGCCTAACCAGTGACTTCTGATGTTGGTACGAGAGGAGGCAATGGCCTAGTGATATTATCGCTAGACTTTTAACCCAGAAACTCAGCTAATGCTCTGGGGCATCTGCAGTCAATGCTTTTACCTAATGCTCTGGGGACCTGGATTTGAATTCCGCTGTGAATTCAATAAATGAAAGAAAAACTGGAAATTGAGAGTCTGAGGATGACTGTTAATCCATTGCCTGTTTTTGGAAAAAGCCCATCTGGTTCACTAATGTCCTTCAGTGAAGGTAATCTGCCATCTTCAATTGGTCTGACCTACATGTGACTTCAGACCCACTTCAATGTGGTTGACTCTCAACAACCCTCTGAAATGGTCCAGCAATAAATGCTATCCAGCCAGCAACACCTATGTCCCACAGAGATGAACAAAAGGGGCCAAAAGTGTGCAAGAAACAGACAAATATTGCTTACATTTTACCACTTGCTTACTGATGTGGCAAATTAGATAACTTCAATTCTGGTACCATTCTAGTTTATTTACAAAGAAAATGGTGACTGTTTCTCTTGAAACTGAATGGCTTAAAGGGAGATGTAATAACTGTTGTCCAGGGTTTTGATACTTGGATATTGAGAATCAGTTTCCATTGTGAGAAGATACGGATGATCTAGATGGCCAGAGGGGATGCACGGTGAATTATTTTTAATGAAGTAAGTTGTGATCTGGAGCGTATAATCGAAAAGACTGGTGGAAGCAGGGCCTATATAACTTCTGGGAGGGAACTGGATGTACGCTTGAAACATTTGAAAAACAAAGAGCAGGGGCACTGGGACTCAGCCAGCAGAGGAGTAGTGGGATCAATGGCCTCTTTCTATGGTCTATAAAGCTAGGTTTCAAACTTCTGAGGAAAAAGCCTTTGTTGGAAAGTGAGGGCCAAGGGTGGGCAACATACAGGGGTCTGTTGTTTGTGGATGCTGGGTTCAAGTCCAACTCAAGGGGATTGAGGTGTGCTTCCTTTGGCAATAAGATTACATGGTTATGCTAGCTGTAATGTCTCTTTCCTTGGAGAGACTTGGCTGAAAACCATACCATTCGGCAGTGATTAAGAAGAGAGAGAGGTAGACTGGGTGGCAGAGGCTGGGCTTGGGAACACTGACACTGCAATTTTACAATGTTTTGTTTACAATCAATCCAGGCAGATGAGGAGGGCCTTTCCATCCCTTTAATGATCATTAATATAAAGCCCCACTGAAAATCTCAAAGCAAAACAATGCCGAGAAAAGGGGAATCTCTAATTTCCAGCTTCCCTCAAATTGGAGGAGTAGGGGAAGGAGGGTGGCTGTATTAATCGGGGGAGATAGGGAGGAGAGGGTAGCAGTGGGTGAGGAGAGAATAAGTACAAATGTCATCAATTCAGCGGAGAGTAAAACAAGATACTACACTCGAAATATCTTCTTCATGTGGAAATGTTAGTGTGAGCAGCAAAGGGTTAATGCAATGAGGGTTTTGTTGGCAGGACAAACTTAAACCACAGGCCTGATATGACTCGGCCACCCCCTTCCAGATGGGGCAAGTGCCATTGTGATTAGAAACATGTGTAGTTTGAAAGTCTATACCTTTCTCTTCAACGGCAGGCCTGCAACTGGTCTTACTTAGCAGTATACTCAGAGCAATACTGTACCATTCAGCGTGAGGTCTCCGCTGATTGCATATAATATAATTTAACCTTAATTTGCTTCAAGGAAAAGTGAGTTCTCTGATGGGATTCTCCGCTCTTAAATCACCCGAGGCTAGAGTCTGTCCATCACAGCTCAGCTGATAACATAACACTGGCCTGTGCGATTATAGTAACTCTTGAGCCAATCTTAGTTTTTTTTTGCATCAAGTAATACCGCTAACACAAAGAGATGAGTGTAGGCTTTCTGTTTGCCTGATTGTGCTGGAACACAGGGACCAGCCAGGTCTGAGTGAGCAGCACTCTCCACCTCTATGGCATAGTTTTGTGGGCTCATCGTCTCATGAAGGAGCAGGGGACAGAAACCATGTGGTTTGGTGCTGCTCCCAGCCCAGACCTTCTCACCCCTCACCAGCCCCGAGCAAAGCAGCTCCCTTATATCTCCTGCAAGCATTTACTCCCCAGAGTTAACTCATTAGACAATCATTATATCACCTCCCCTCCCCCTCAAATCTCTCACTTTACAAATACAAACAGGTTAGATGGTTCCTCTAGATCCTGTCAGCTCTGGACGTGGAAGACTGCATGCCTTTTGCTTGAGAACTGATGACCTTGATTCAGATCTTGACCTTGGCTGAGCCTGTGAACTGTTACCGTTCTGACGTTCCTCATTGGATGTTTACCAGTTAAGTGGATAATTATTCAGCAATGAGTGCATATTCCCGACGCGCCTCCCTCCAGCCACCTCAGCTGTGGAGAAAGGATGTGAAGTAATGTTCTGAGGAAGGGTCACTGGACCTGAAGCATTAATTCTGATTTCGCTCCATAGATGTTGCCAGACCTGCTGAGATTTTCCAGCAATTTCTGCTTTAATTTCAGATTTGCAGCATTTGCAGTTCTTTTGGTGTTTTTACTCTTGCATGACTGTACCATTCCAGTCGAAATCCCCCATCCCTAGCTGTTGGCCTTAGACTATGTGGTGCCTATAATAATAAGTAGCCTGCTGCTCTGATGAGGCAACTTTTTATTAACACAGGTCTTTACAGTCCCATGGGCTCAGCTGTAGAGTCAATCTCTTTGGTAATACGCAGGGTTCTAGTTGATGGTGATAAGCTGCACTGGGTTTGGGTGGACTAGCAACAAGGCTGTATGAAGGTATAAAGACCAGCGTTTTTCCTCAAAAAGCATTCAATCATCTGAAACCGAATACTTGCCTTCCCATTTCTCCTTGTCAAATCTCAGCGAGATCGTTACACGCTCAATTGGCTGCGAGTGGGCTGAAGAGCTTGTTAACAAACTGTGTCCACCTTTTCACAAGCCACATCAGGGATTCCATCCTAGAGCAAATATTTCATGGAAGACCCGAACATCTGCTTCTAGGGTGGTTCACCTCGATCCACCGAGTAAAACTGTCAGCAGCAATAAAGGTAATCAGAAATAGGCCTGTCCCCACTCATTCCATTACCTGGAGTGAAAATAATGGGCATCACTGTCTCTCACGGTTCAGGCCTCGGAATAACCCACGATATACTGTCAGCTACGAGATCCTCCATCTCACTTGAGATTTCTAGCTAGTGACCAAGGGCCTGGCTCTACACTTGGTAATCCCTATGTGCCCCTGGTATATTTTGCCCTGCCATAAAACCAGAGTGGCCAGCATCTCACACTGGCAAGACGCCTATGCTGGTGAAATACTGTTGAAGCTCAAAATAGGTCCTCATGGCCAAGCCACTTGGCCTAGGCAATCTTCGATGAAATACTGACAATGGCAACATGTTCTCAGTCCCTTTGTTCCTGTTGTATTTGACTGATCTCATACTGGGTTGCTGGCCACCATATCACGCTAACCTGAGTATGTTATTCAACCTCCACATCATTCATTGCAAGGCTGACGAGTGTTGCTCTGCTGGGCACATCTGCCACTGTTTGTAGTACATCAGGAGACATCTGGGCCTGAGCAGTCCTTACTGGAAGCCCTGTTGTTGAAACAATACCTCTTAAAAGGAGAGCTAAGTGAGGTAACCAGTCTTGATTGCTCAAGTAAGGGCACTGCCAAGGCTCACTGTTAACATCAAATTTGGCAAAAATTCTACTTTTAAACAATTTGGCTAAATATTCACTGACTGTGGACACTGAGTGATTTTCTCTAACTTTGTCGAACAGTCTTAGGTCAACACATATTCAAATGGTCCCAGGTGGGTTTGGGTACAGTAACATGGCCAGTTACCACTCAGTTGGCCTGCTAACAGGGAAAAGACTTTGATTCTGGTTACAAGCTGAAGTTCTTTCTGAGTAAAGAAGACAGAGAGTTTCTGGGAGTGTAGAGACATAGAGGCTTAATATTTTGACTGAACATGATGCTGTATTCAGTATTGAGTTTACCCATTACTTTGAACAATTTAGAGTATCAAAGTAGAGTCATAGAGTCAAAGAGTCATAGAGATGTACAGCGCGGAAACATACCCTTCGGTCTAAGCCGTCCATGCTGACCAGATATCCCAACCCAATCTAGTCCCACCTGCCAGCACCCAGCCCATATCCCTCCAAACCCTTCCTATTCATATACCCATCCAAATGCCTCTTAAATGTTGCAATTGTACCAGCCTCCACCACATCCTCTGGCAGCTCATTCCATACACGTAACACCCTCGGCGTGAAAATGTTGCCCCTGAGGTCTCTTTTATATCTTTCCCCTCTCACCCTAAACCTATGCCCTCTAGTTTTGGACTCCCCGACCACAGGGAAAAGACTTTG
>NC_057716.1:27818923-27866719 GCF_004010195.1 Chiloscyllium plagiosum | reverse complement strand
GCATTTATCTGAATTAAACTCCATCTGCCACTTCTCAGCCCATTGGCCCATCTGGTCCAGATCCTGTTGTAATCTGAGGTAACCCTCTTCGTTGTCCACGACACCTCCAATTTTGGTGTCATCTGCAAACTTACTAACTGTACCTCTTATGCTCGCATCCAAATCATTTATGTAAATGACAAAAAGTAGAGGGTATCAATTTAAAATATCTCAAAACCGTTTCTACGGCCATGTCATACCTGCACATTGATATGTTGAACAATACGCACCCCCCTCTACTCAAGAGGATTTTGATTATCTTATGCCTCTTCCACAATCTGAACATATTATGCTAAATGTAACATTTGTTATCCCTTTAATATTGGGGTCTATTCTTCCTACCACGTACAGTCTCATATCTGTAGGCTGTAACCTCTGTACTTTCAATGGAATTTGATCTGAAAGAACAGCAACACATGCCCTTGTGTCAAGCTTTAAATGAACAGGAGGTCTACTGACATAAACAAGTTGGGTGAAGTCCAGATCTGTGTGACAACCACCTGATGAAGGAGCAGGGCTCTGAAAGCTAGTGCTTCCAAATAAACCTGCTGGACGAGAACCTGGTATTGTGCGAGTTTTAACTTTGTCTACCCCAGTCCAACACTGGCTCCTCCACACCAGGTTTTTTGGATCTTTTGGTACTTTTGCTGAAAGTGGGACTGTCACAGTATTGATATTTTTGCATTAACATGAATTTGACTTATTTCTGCGCTGTGACAGTGTCCTGTTTCTGTACATTGTGTGAAAATTACCTATAGTTCAACAGATTTTATAATCTTTTGTCCTGGCTGGGTATCAATTATGTCTATGAGGTTTTAATGTTCCACAGCGTTGACACCGTCTCACAGAAGCTGTTGGTTTTAATCCCATATTCTTGCACCCATCAATGATGTATTCACTCTGTTGTTGGAAAGTTCATGGGACTGTACTGCAGCAATATTGCAGTATATTGAATAGATTCAAGGTTGAAATGAATACATTTTTAATCATTAAGGCAGTCAATGCTTATGGGATAAAGGCAGGAAATTGACGTTGAGGATTATCGAATCAGCTCCTTCACTAAACAGCAGAATAGACTTTGGGGAGTGAATAAGGCAAAGGTGAGGACTGCAGATACTGGAGATCAGAGTCGAGATGAGAGTGGTGCTGGAAAAGCACAGCAGGTCAGGAAGCATCCGAGGAGCAGGAAAATCGAAGTTTCGGGCAAAAGCCCTTCATCAGGAATCATCTTATTTTTGGTCTGACGTTTTATGGTCTTATGCAGTACTTTCTATGTTTGTCTGCCTTTATAACTCTGCATTTCTGTATTCATTTTTTTCAATAAAGCTTTAAATTGTACTAACAGGCTGTTCTATAGTGATTTACAGCCTTCGAGTTTTTCACATCTAATTCTTAATAATAGTGTATCTCTGAACTGCTTGCTGGGCTATCCTGCCTTCTTCAGGATTGAAATGGTGGCTCCTCCTTCTTCTGGAGTTCTCTTACCTTCTGCACCTAAGATTTTTTTTTGTTTCTTCCCAGGTAAAATGGATGATTCCTGCTTTTCACAATCTAAAACTCTAAACATTGTCTTGTACACAATTTTCTTAATTAAACATCTCTGCCTATAGCCTTCCTTTATCTTATTGCAAACATTATGGCTCAATTATTGAACCTCAGTCCTTTTAAATTGTTTACTTGTCCTGACTTTTCTATTTCTACGAGATTCTTCCACTAGATTAGTTTGTATTTGTTTATTTTCACCTTAACTAAATTCTAAGGCCTTCTTAGCTGTGTAGCCCTGGTCTAAATTTGTAGCCTGGCCCTTTCACTGTTCTTTGCAGCTGTGCCTCATTGTTCTTAATGTCAATGGTGGCAATGCTCATTTTAAGAGATGAGAACTCGATTTTACACTCCCTTGCCTTCTTTTTTTAGTCTTTGCACCAATTTTCAGGAAGTGATTCCCCAAGGAAATAAGTTCCCTTAACAGACCTTCCTTTGTTAAGGTTTCTATATTTTCGAAGTGTGAAAGGCTTCTCTCTATTTTCTTTATCCAACACTCTTCGTCTCAGCGTTTCTTACCAGCTTCTAAATGAAGTTTTGCCTTTGGGATGCTGGGCTTGCCTTTATTGCTGCTTCCTCAGCTGCTGTTGCCTCTTGTCACCAATTCTACCTCAGCTGTTGTCTGACCATCTGAGCCTTCATCAACTAGTACACTCAAAATGGCACAAGCACTTGTTTGAATTTCTTTTTCTATTTTTCTTCTGCATTTCTTCTCATGATATCAGTCAGTTCTATACACAACAAGCATGTGGCATTTTCCCAGGTGACTACTGCTGATGTCGTATTTGCTACCTCTACCCCCTCTACCATTTGCTACCTTTATTTTCTTGTGGGATGGTGGCATCGCTAGCTGGGCCAACATTTTTTTGCCCATCACTAGTTGCCCTTGAGAAGGTGGTGGTGAGCTACCTTCTTGAACTGCTGCAGTCCATGTGGTACTGTTTAAAGGTGGTCTGCAGTGCTTTATGACCACCAATCATCCTTTGTCTGTTTTGTCCTTTGGCCCATCTAGTATTTGTGGTGGAGGATGAGCCACCACAGAGTATCTAAAGAAAACGCCGTGTTCTTTAATAATTAGAAAGTTCATTGCATTATGGCAATACTTACAACTGCATTTGGCCATGCACAATCACTAAGACCTAAGGAAACTGTTGTAGATATAAGCTGTTCCCTCTGAAAACTTGAGATGAGTTCCTTACCTCTATTTAGAGTGTGTGTGATGTATGACATCAATGGAATGGATGAAGCCAATGTAATTTGGATATTTAACCCCTTCAAACCCATTACCTTATACAACATAATGTAGCACTGATGATACTGCTACACTGTCAGGGTGAAATATTAAACTAGAGTCTTGTTTGTCTTCCAAGGGGAGGTGATAGCCCAGTGGTATTGTCTCTGGGCTGTTGATCCAGAGACTCGGGACTATTCAGGGACCTGGGTTGAATCCTGCCATGGCAGAAGGTGGAATTTGAATCCAATTTAAAAAAAATCAGGAGTCTAATGATAATCATTTGTTGATTGTCAAGGAAAACCCATCTGGTTCACTAGTGCCCTTTAGGGAAGGAATCTGCCATCCTTACCTGGTCTGGCCTACATTGCTCCAAAGCAATGCTGGTTGGCTCTTAACTGCCCTCTGAGCTCAACAATAAATGTTGGTCTGGCCCTCATCCTGTGAATGAATAAAAACAAAGCCTGTATAAGGTCAGCACAGTGGCTCAGTGGTTAGCACTGCTGTCTCACAGCGCCAGGGACTCGGGTTCAATTCCAGCCTCAGGCGACTGTCTGTGAGGAGTTTGCACATTCTCCCCGTGTCTGTGTGGGTTTCCTCCCACAATCCAAAGATATGCAGGTTAGGTGAATTGACCATGCTAAATTGCCCATAGTGCTCAGGGATGTGTAGGTTAGGTGCATTAGTCAGGGGTAAATCTAGAATAATTGGGTAGGGAAATGGGTCTGGGTGGGTTACTCTTCAGAGGGTCGGTGTGGACTTGTTGGGTCGAAGGGCTTGTTTCAACACTGTAGAGATTCTATCATTATCTCCTAGCCATATTTTGAAGATAGCTTAGGTGTACTTCCCAGTAGTTTGACTGACATATACCTGACAAATATCACAAGCCTATGTTAATTCGACAGCTATGTCATGTGAATTGTTCAGTGAGTGTCATGGGTAGCTGTATAAAGTAGTTATAGATTGATTTTCTTGGAGCACAATGTGTAAAGAAGTTCGCCACATCTTGGGTCAGCTCCTAGGCTTAGCTAAGCTGACTATTGACAGGTGCAGGCAGCAGGGCATGAGGGTGGTCATCAGACTCGACCGTCTGTCTCCCTTTTGTGGTTATACTTATACCGGATTGTCCGTAGGGCAGTTGCCCACTGGCTTGCTAGAGGCCAGCCGCAACTGCAGGGGACTGAAGTGTGTCCTCTCTCCCAGATTTCAGATTTTACATTAGCTAAAGTTTGCCTTCGTGTTTGGATTTGTGTTGCAGTGTCCCTAAAAGGGGAACATCCTGAGTTAATTTTGATTGCTCCTAATTTATAGGTTCTCAGGAGAGCATTTACAAGGGTGGGGAGTCAAAAACTAGAGGGCATTGGTTTAAGGTGAGAGGGGAAAGATTTAAAAAGGACCTGAGTGGTAACTTTTTCACAAAGCGGATGGTGCGTGTGTGGAACAAGCTGCCAGAGGAAGTGGTGAAGGTGGTTCCAATGACCACATTTAAAAGGGATGTGAATGGATACATGAATAGAAAGAGTTTAGAGGGATATGGGTCAAATGCTGGCATACGGCACTAGGTCAGATTGGGATATGTGGTCAGCATGAATGAGTTGGACTAAAGGGTCTGTTTCTGCGCTGTATGACTCTATGACTCCAGGCCAAGCTGACTATTAACAAGCCCAGGCATTATGCTTTGAAAGGATTAGATTAGATTAGATTAGATTAGATTTCCTACAGTATGGAAACAGGCGCTTCAACCCAACAAGTCCACACCAACCCTCCGAAGAGCAATCCACCTAGACCCATTCCCCTACATTTACCCCTGACACAATGGGCAATTTAGCATCGCCAATTCAGCTGGCCTGCGTATCTGTGGACTGTGGGAGAAACCGGAGCACCTGGAGGAAACCCACGCAGACACAGGGAGAATGTGCAAACTCCACACAGACAGTCGCCCAAGGCTGGAATCCCTGGCACTGTCAGGCAACAGTGCTAACCACCATGCTGCCCCTTGTTAGACCTCGTTACCTTACTCTCTTTTCATGGTTATGTCCACACTGGATATCCAAGAAAAGGAATGCGATGTCTGCTGGCATATTTGAGACCTTCTGGAAACTGTGAACTTTGAAACTATGCTTTGATTTAATTAGTTACTTTTTCTCTGCTTACCGAGTTGGGTGACGAAACATCTGGAAATAAGTCTTTCAGTGAGCAAACCTACATCCAGAGTTTTGTCAACAAGTCAGAGGATGCTGATAAATGGTTGGATGGATAGCCTCAGCATATTCTGTCATATTAAGTTGGATTTGACATTTGATCGAATTTTCCCTGGATTTTATTTTTGTTTTGAGCTCATTTCTTTATTTTGGAAAGCTGTCTGTTGGCCTCACATATGAGGCTCCATCAGTTTGATGAAATGTAGTAGAGTAATTGATTTCAAATGAACACATTGGTTTGAGCAATTGTGAAAAGATTATGATAAAATTGCAGGCAGACCCAACAGTCTTAATTATCATGTTCCAAGTTTGTCAAAGAATTGAACCATCAAATTGATCAAAATCTCCCCAGAGTTCATCCATTGACAAAGATAGTTGACAAGTTATTAATGCCTGGAAGGTACTCCGCATTATCAATGTATGAATCAGTTAGCAACTTACAATGAGGAATTCTGGTCGTCCTTCTGTAAGAAGGATGTGGTTAAACCTGAGACGATGCAGAAAACTTTTACAAGGATATTACTAGAACTTGAGGTATTGAGCTATCGGGGATGCTAAATAAGCTGGGGCTTTTCTCCCAGGAAGGTGGGATGACCTTATACAGGTTTACAATATCATGAGAAGCATGGATAGGGTGAATAACCAAGGTCTTTTTCCTAAGGTGAGGGATTCCAAAACTCAAGGACATAGGTTTATGGTGAGAGTGGAAAGGTTCAGAAAGGACCTGAGAGGTAACTTTCTCATGCAGAGGGTAGTTCATGGCTGGAATGAGCTGCCAGAGGAAGTTGTTGAGGATAGTACAATTACAATATTTAAATGGCATCTGGATGGGTACATGAATAGGAAGGTTTAAAAGGATATAGACCAAACGCTGGCAAATGGGACTAGGTCAGATTAGGATGTCTGGTCGGCACAAATGACCAAAAGGTCTGTTTCCATGCTGTTTGACTCTATGTTCTAAATATCCCATGAAATGTGAATCATCAAATTGATGAGCAGTTTAAAAATCTGCAGTCCACTCTTAACCTTCACATGATTTTTTTTTTGAAGATTCTGCATTTACACATTAATTTTCCACTAAATTGACAACAAAATGTTGTCTGGTACACAATAACGTAAGTCTCCTTTTGACAGTGTAATAATTATTAATGATTAATAATAAACCTCTCTTGCCCAGGAAGTGAATAATACTAGGTATGGGCAATCATTCCTTCAGGCAGTTCATTTTCTTTGTGAATTAAAAAATGATTACAAATCTTTACATCTTTCTTCTTTAACTTTTCAGTCTGATTCATTTTTCCTGATTAATTTTTACTGTCCCATTCTTAATTTCTCTTTCTGAACTTGACTTGACATTGAATTCACCAATCTAATCACTGCTTTCCTCTGTTTGAATCCATAAATGTCATTGTTTATGGAGCTGGACTGTTGATCACATTGTTTAACAAGATCCCAGTTTGCACCACTGGCAACTTAATGGAACATAATTTTTAAAATCATAACTAAGCATAAACAAGTCAAAATAATGAGGTACGACATGAGCTGCTCCAAAGATCAAAATCATTGTAATAGGGTTCAGTGGAATATTGGTTATATTTTCTCAGAACCAAGTCTTTCGAGGAGAGTCAATCAAGGTTTTGTCATGTCAGGCATTTCATATCCTTGAGTATGTATTTCACTCCAGTAAATTGTTAAAATGGTTGGCGGACTGATTATTAACCTGTTTCAATTATGTCATTAATGCACTTCCTCGGCCAATAATTCCTGGGGTGGGATTTGAACCTGGAGGTTCTAATTCAGAGTTGTGACTGAACTGTAAGACCTCCATTGGTAAGCAATGGAGAGGCAATTACACTGCACTCATCTCCAACTGAATCAACTGATGGCCTTAATGACCATTCATTCACTAGTTGCCTGTTGTTATTGGTCATTATAGAATCATATAGCCATACAGCACAGAAACAGACCAATCAGTTCAACTTGTCCGCGCTGACCAGACATCCTAATCTAACCTCGTCCCATTTGCCTATATCCCGCTAAACCCTTCCTATTCATGTATTCATCCCAGCTGCCTTTTAAATGTTATAATTGTACCAATCTCCACCACTTCCTCTGGCAACTTATTCCATACATGCACCACCCTCTGTGGGAAAAAGTCACCCCTCAGGTGCTTTTTAAATCTTTCAACTCTCACCCTAAACCTACATCCTCTGGTTTTGGAATCCCCCCTTAGGAAAAAGACTTTGGTCATTCACCCTATCTGTTCCCCTCATGATTTTATAAACCCCTTTAATGTGATTTTATAAACCCCTCAGCCTCTGACGTTCCAGGGAAAATATTCAGCCTCTCCCAATAGCTCAAACCCTCCAACCCTGGCAACATCCTTGTAAATCTTTTCTTCACTCTCTCACGTTTAACAACATCCTTCCTACAGAAGGGCAATCAGTATTGTACAGTTATAATTTGGAGGTGCTGGTGTTGGATTGGGGTGTACAAAGTTAAAAATCACTCAACATCAGGTTATAGTCCAACAGGTTTATTTGGAAGCACTAGCTTTCAGAGTGCTGCTCCTTCATCAAGTGATTGTGAAGTGTATAATGTAATACATGGAATTTATAGCAAACGTTTACACTGTGATGCAACTGAAATGATTCATTGAAAAAGACCTGGATTGTTTGTTAAGTCTCTCATCTTTTAGAATGACCAGGTTGGTTTCAGTTCTTTCATATCTAAATCCCAGAATTTAAAAAAAAATTTACATTCTCAAGTGAAATTTAACAATAGGTGCCATGTCAGCTCAGATAATGCATTAAGGGTGTGAGGTTAAAGTCTGTCTGTCTGTGTCCCAATGTTCAGACTGATTCTATTGCTACAAAAGAAATAGCCGGAGAACTTAATAAATACTTTGTGTCAGTCTTCACAGTGGAAGACATGAGTAATATCCCAACAATTAAGGAGAGTCAAGGGGCAGAGTTGAGTGTGGTAGCCATTACAAAAGAGAAAATGCTAGAAAAGCTAAAAGGTCCAAAAAATTGATAAATATCCTGGCCCCGATGGACTACATCCTAGAGTTCTGAGGAACTCTAGGATGAAATAGCGGAGGCATTGGTTGTAATCTTTCAAAAATCACTGGAGTCAGGGAAAGTCCCAGATGATTGGAAAATTGCTGTTGTAACCCCCTTGTTCAAGAAAGGATCAAGACAAAAGATGGAAAATTACAGGCTGATTAGTCTAACCTCAGTTGTAGGTAAAACTCTGGAATTCATTGTTAAGGATGAGATTTCTAAATTCTTGGAAGTGCAGGGTCAGATTAGAACAAGTCAGAATGGATTTAGTAAGAGGAGGTCATGCCAGACAGACCTGTTAGAATTCTTTGAAGAGGTAACAAGTAGGTTAGATCTGGGAAACCCGTTAGATGTTATGTACCTAGACTTCCAAAAGCCTTTGATAAGGTGCCTCACACGATGCTGCTGAGTAAGGTGAGGGCCCATGGTGTTCGAGGTAAGCTACTGGCATGGATTGAAGATTGGCTGTCTGACAGAAGGCAGAGAGTTGGGAGTAAAAGGTTCTTTTTTGGAATGGCAGCTGGTGACAAGCGGTGTCCCACAGGGTTCAGTGTTGGGGGCCGTAGCTGTTCACTTTATAGATTAATAATCTGGATGAAGAGACTGGGGGCATTCTGGCGAAGTTCGTCGATGATACGAAGTTAGATGGACAGGTAGGTAGTCCTGAGGAGGTGGGGAGGCTGCAGATGATTTAGACAGTTTAGGAGTGTGGTCCAAGAAATGGCTGATGAAATTCAATGTGAACAAATGTGAGGTCTTGCACTTCGGAAAAAAGTACACAGGCATGGACTATTTTCTAAACGGTGAGAAAGTTCCGAAAGTCAAAGTACCAAGGGATCTGGGAGTGCTAGTCCAGGATTCTCTAAAGATTGATTTGCAAGTTGAGTCCGTGGTTAAGAAAGCAAATGTAATGTTGCCATTTATCGCAAGAGGGTTGGAATATAAAAGTGGCAGTGTACTACTGAGACTTTGTAAAGCTCTAGTTAGGCCCCATTTAGAATACTGTGCCCCCACACCTCAGGAAGGACATACTGGCACTGGAGGGTGTCCAGTGGAGATTCACAAGGATGATCCCTGGAATGGTAGGCCTAACATATGATGAACAGCTGAGGATCCTGGGATTGTATTTAATAGAGTTTAGAAGGTTGAGGGGAAATCTAATAGAAACTTACAAGATAATGCATCACTTAGAAAGGGTGGGTATTGGGAATTTGTTTCCATCCGGTGGGGATACTAGGACCCGTGGGCACAGCCTTAGAGTTAGAGCAGGTCAATTTAGAATGGAAATGAGGAGACATTTCTTTAGCCAGAGAGTGGTGGCCCAGTGGAATTCATTGCCACGGAGCGCAGTGGATGTTAAATGTCTTCAAGGCAGAGAGCGAGGAATTAAGAGATATGGGGAGAATGCGGGTAAGTGGTGTTGAAATGCCCATCAGCCATGATTGAATGGCGGAGTGGACACAATGGGCTGAATGGCCTTCCTTCCACTCCTATGTCTTATGGTCTTATGGTCATATGAAGGAGCAGCACTCTGAAAGCTAGTGCTTCCAAGTAAATCTGTTGGACAATAACCAGAAGTTGTGTGATTTTTAACTCAGTATTGTAGAGAGTATTCTAAAAGTGGCCTCACCAATGTCCTGTACAGCTGTAACATGACATTCAAACTCTTGTATTCAATGTTCTGACCAATTAAAGCAAGAATGCCAAACACCTTCTTCACTGCCCTACCTACCTGTGATTTCACTTTCAAGGAATTATGCACTTGCACTCCCCGTCCCTTTGTTCAGCAACACTCCCCAGGGTCCTACTATAGCTGTATAAGTACTGCCCTGGTTTGCCTTACAAAATACAACTCCTCACATTTATCTAAATTAAACTCTATTGATCCTTGGCCTACAGGCCCAGCTGATCAATGTCCCACTATATTCAGAGAAAATCTTCTTCACTGTCCATTTCACCATCTATTTTTGGTGTCATCTGCAAACCTACTAACCATACCTCCTACATTCAAATCATCCAAATTATTTGTTTAAATGATGAAAAGCAGTGGACCCAGCTCCAATCCTTGTGACACATTGCTAGTTACTGACCTCCAGTCTGTAAAGCAACAGCATACCACTCTGCTTCCTACCTTCAAACCAATTTTGTACCCATCTGGCTGGCTCCCCTGGATTCCACGTGATCTAACCTTATTAACCAGTCTATGATACGCAATCTTGTCAAAGGCTTTGCTGAGGTCCATGTAGACAATGTCTCCCACTCTACCTTCATCTATCTTCTTTGTCACCTCTTCAAAAAACTTAATTAAGTTAGTGAGACATGATTTCCCATAGGTAAAGCCATTTTGACTCTCCCTAATCAGTCCTTGCCTTTCCAAATGCTGTCCCTCAGAAACCCCTCCAATAACTTACTCACCACTGAGGTAAAGCACACTAGTCTTTAGTTCTCTGGCTTTTCCTTATAACTTTTCTTAAACAATGGCACCACATAGACTCATACAGCACAGAAACTAACCTTTCAGTTCAACCAGTCCCATGCCGAACATCATCTGAACATAGTCCCACCTTTCTGCTCCTGGCCCATATCACTCTAAACCTTTCCTACTCATGTACTTATCCAAATATCTTTTAAATTTTGTAATTGTAACCCCATCCACTACTTCCTCAGGAAGTTCATTCCACACATGAATCAACCTCTGTGTAAAAGCAATTTACTCCTCGTTTCTTTTTTAAATCTTACTCCTCTCAACTTAAAAATGTGTCGCCTAGTCTTGAAATCCCCTATCCTCAGAAAAAGACAACTACCATTAACCCTATCTATACCCCTCATTATTTCATGAACTTCTATCAGGTCACCTCTCAACCTCCTACACTCCAGTGAAAGAAGTACCAGCCTGTCCAGTCTTTCTTTATAACTCAAACCCGGAAACATCTGAAACCTCTCCAGCTTAATATCCTTCCTGTAATTGGGTGACCAGAACTGGACATAGTATTCCAGAAGAGGCCTCATCGATGTCCTGTATAACCTCAAAATGGCTTCCCAACTCTTATACTCAAAGGACTGAGCAATGAAGACAAGCATGCCAAACCTCTTTTTAACCACCCTGTCTATATGAGGCGCAATCTTCAAAGAATTATGTACCTGCACTCTTAGGCCCCTCTATTCTACAGCACTACCCAAGGCCCGACCATTTATTGTTTAAGCAGTACCCTTGTTTGCTGTACCAAAATGCAATACCTCGCATTTCTCCAGAATGAACACCATCTGCCATTTTCCAGCCTATTGGCCCATTTAATCAAGATCCTTTTGTAATCTTAGAAAATCAACCTCCAGTCTTCCAGAACCTCACCCATGGCTATTGATGATACAAATATCTCAGCAAGTTGCCCAGCAATCTCTTCCCTAGCTTTCCACAAAATTTCAGGAAACAAATGTGGGGTGCTGCACTTTGGAAAGGTAAATCAAGGCAACGCTTATACACTTAACATTTAGGTCCTGGGGAGTGTTGCTAAACAAACAGACCTTGGAGTACAGGTTCATAGTTCCTTGAAAGTGGAGTCTCAGTTAGGTAGGATAGTGAAGAAGGCGTTTTGTGTGTTTTCCTTTATCGGTCAGAGTATTGAGTATAGCAGTTGGGAGATCATGTTGCAGCTGTACAGGACATTGGTTAGACCACTATTGTGAACGTTGTCTGGTCTCCCTCCTATACAAAGGATGATGTGAAACTTGAAAAGGTTTAGAAAAGATTTACAAGGATGTTGCCAGGGTTGGAGGATTTGAGCTATAGGGAGAGGCTGATCAGGCTGGGGCTGTTTTCCCTGAAGTGTCGGAGGCTGAGGGGTGACCTAAAAGAGGTTTACAAAATCATGAGGAGCATGGATAGGGAAAATAGACAAGGTCTTTTCCCTTGGTTGGGGGTGTCCAGAGCTAGAGGGCATAGGCTTAGGGTGAATGGGGAAAGATTTAAAATGGACCTAAGGGGCAACTTTTCCACGCAGAGCCTGGTACGTGTATGGAATGAGCTCCGGAGGAAGTGGTGGAAGCTGGTACAATTACAGCATTTAAATGCCATCTGAATGGGTGTATGAACAGGAAAGGTTTGGAGGGATATGGGCCAGGTGTTGGCAAGTGGGATTAGATTAATTTAGGATATCTGGTCGGCATGGATGAGTTGGACTGAAGGATCTGTTTTCGTGCTGTACATCTCTATGACTGTATGACCTGATCAGGTCTTGCATATTTATCTACCTTTATGCGTTTTAAGACCTCAAGCGCCTCCTCCTCTGTAATATGAACTCTTTTAAAGACATCATCATTTATTTCTCACATTCCCCAGCTTCCATGTCCTTCTCCATAGTAGTCATGATTTGGAGGTGCCGGTGTTGGTCTGGGATGGACAAAGTTAAAAATTGCACAACACCAGGTTATGTCCAACAGGATTCTTTGGAAGCACTAGCTTTCGGAGCGCCGTTCCATCACCAGGTGGTTGTTTTCCATCTGAGGTTCCACCTGCTCCAGAGTGTGTGATAACATCTCTGAAACGTTCAATTAGGAAATATCTGGTAGTTTGGTTGGGAGCTAGGTTAGTCCGGTAGACTGGAAAACTCACGTGTGCGTCGGAATAATGCCAACAGTGTGAGATTCAATCCCAGCTCTGGCTGAGGCAGTCGAGGGACCTGCCTCCTCAATCTGCCCTGGACAAAAGCTACCTTTGTATAATTGAGGGTGTTACCTGAATGAAAAAGATTCAGAGCAAGTATGGACCTTGACCAGCCAAAGCAGATGCAGGGGCTAACAATCCAGGAAATACGAGTTCAACTCTCCACTCGCAAAACCATGGCTTTTTAACTCGGCTATTCTAACTTCCTTGAAGCCTAATGGTTCTCAAGCTGATTCTGACTTGCACTGTAAAACTAAACTTGGAAAAGATTTGCCTGTTGGATTGCAACTTGACCCAAATTCCCAGTTACTCACTCTGTCTCTGTCTCGCTGTGGCGAAGCCTCTATTATTCTGACCATGAGGCTTAATCTCAGGAAACTCTGCACAACGTACATGACAAATTATTTCAATTTCCACCACTTCTTCTCTCTGATTCATCATCTCTCTTGCTGATCTGTTCCCTGCCACTTGCTCCCTCTCTGACTCACTGCCTCTCCAGAAAGCTGCTGCTCCCACTCGCCATTCCCTCTTGCTCCACTCTCCCCTCAACCGTCGTCAGTGAGGGCTCAGGAGAGGGGCCAGCAAGAGGGAGCGATGGCGAGGGGGCTACGAGTGGCAGCGAATAGGGAGGTCTTCTGGCGGGGGTGGTGGGCTAAAGGAGGGAAGGATCCGCAAGCAGAGGGTTGAGGGATGTGTGGGGGGCAAGGTTGGTGACAAGAGGGTTGGGCAAGGCCGTGGTGATCGAGAAGGTTGGCGTCCTGACAAGGCAGTGAACAGGGGTGTAGAAGAGGTGGCAAGTCAGGGGCTGTAGGGAGTAAGGCAGTGAGCAACAGACTGTGTAACTTCCCTAAAATCAAAAGAGGCAATAGCGCTATTGGAGGATAGTTTTAAAGAAACACCGATAAAATGCAAAAGATGTTGTAAGAACCCAAATCAAGCAGCCCAAAAGCATGCAGTTATTTAAGACACAGTTAACATCTCCCTGGGAATGAGTTAAATCTGTCGCCATTTCACAAGAATCTTGTTAGGAGGGCAACGACCAATATGTGTCCAGTGGGTTACAACAAGAAGCTGAAAAGGGTAGCAAAACTCCACCCTTGTGCGGATTTGAATGTTTTAGAGAACTAAGGGTCACTGACAGGAGCCAGGGATAATTTTGGCTCATTTGTAGACTTGTTGATTGGCCATTCAACCACAAATCCAAGGAGAACCACCTAAATGTCGGAAAAGTATTGCACCAGCTCATTGCCAAGTGTATCATGATTTCATCAGTAAGTTGCAGCCACGTCATCTGTGCACCCAATGCTCCCAACTAGACACAGTTGCCTGGAAACAGAAGGGGAAAACAAGTGAAAGTGGAAGAGAAAAAACATTAGTCTTGGTTCAATGTTCAATGGGATTACTAACCCTTCTGCAGCATGCATCAAGAAGCACAAGTAGTTCATTTCGTTTGGCTCGAACCCAAGGTATTTTGAACTCAGATACATCCATAAATTGTGCAAGACTAGGAAAGAAATTGAGGCAAACTGTCATTGGTGAGACTAATGTAATGGAATATTCCAAGATTGGTTATTCTGGCCCGGCACAGCAGTGGTGTAATAGAGTAGTCATCATCACAGTTCTTCTAATGTGGCCAAATATTGAAAGAATACTGAAGGAGAGAGGGAGCTGAGTGCTACTTTAAGCGGCTTTGATCAGAATGAACTTTAACGAGCATTATTGCTTCCTGTCACACCGATCACATCTAACAGTTGGGTTAGTTTGTCACCTTATTGAAAGCCATTTTGAAATCCAAATATATTTGCATGTACTATTTCTTCTTTATCTACCATACTTGGTACCTCTGCAAATAATTTTAATAAATTTGTTAGGTGTGATTACTCCTTCATAAAGCCATGCAGACTCTCTTTGATTATATTATGTATTCATAAATTCTCTGTTTTTGTACCCTTTATAAGCAACTCAAATGTTTACCCAAGCACAGCTGCTAAGCTAACCGGCCTATAGTTACTTCAATTTTGTCTCCCTTCTTTTTGAACTACGGGTGTTTCATTGACAGCTTTCTAAACTTCTGGAACTGTTCTGACATTGAAGAATTCCTGTAAGATTGCTACTGGTGCACCCATTACCGCTGGAGTTACTTCCTGTTATTATCCTAAGGAGTAACCCACTGAATCCAGGGATATTACCAACATTTTACCTCATTAGTTTCCCTAGTGCTTTGCCTCTTGCAATAGTCATTGTACTTATCGTCTCTCCACCTTTTCCCCTCGATTATGTAGTAATTTTGGAATGTTAGTAGTGTTTTCTACCATGAAGACTGACATTAAGTACTTATTCAAATCCTCTGCCATTTTCTAGTTCGCCATTTTTATTCCCCAGATTTGTCCTCATTGTGGCTTCATCTGTCCTTTTTATATATTCAAAGAAGCATGTGTTGTCTATTTTTATATTACTTACACATTTGCTCTCATAATATATTTCTCTCTTTTTTTGGTTATCTTTTACTGGCTTTTGATATTTTCCTATCATCTGGATTACCATTAATCCTTGCTAAATGCATGTTTTTTCTTTCAATTTGATGCGATAGGTAGTTCTTCTATAATGCAATGCTCATGTTCTCATGCAATCTCGCATTGTAGAAAAATCGTGCTTTAGAAACAGTGTTGGTGATGTAATCGTGTTACAGCCAAGACACATTTTGAAAGTTTGCGCTTTAGAAACAGTGTTCCCAATTCATCAATCATGTTATAGCAAATTTGCGTTAACAAAATGTTTGTTATAGCAGAACAACCTTTATTCATAATTTCCCGGTTAACCATGGTCAGTTTACGCCCTTCTTCCTCACTGGGTATATCTTTGTGTGAGTCATAAACTATTTTCTTAAAAAATTACCATTGTTCCTCAACCACCTTTTCTGCTAAACTCCTTTTTCAGTTCACTCCAGCCAATTCTGAACCTTAAGTAATTTCATAATTTAAGTTTAGCACAGTTGTTTATCACCCAAGTTTCTCCTTCTCAAATTGAATATTAAATTTTATCTTGTTCTGTCCCATGTTCCGAGACTAGATTCCCCACAGTGTGAAAACAGGCCCTTCGGCCCAGCAAGTCCACACCGACCCTCTGAAGAGTAACCCACCCAGACCCATTACCTCTGACTAATGCACCTAACACTATGAACAATGTAGCATAGAACATAAAACATAGAAAAGTACAGAACAGGACAAGCCCTTTGGCCCATGATGCTGTGCCGAGATTTAATCCTAATGTAAAATATAGTAACTTAATCTACGCACCCCTCAACTCACTGCTATCCATGTGCATGTCCAGCAGTCGCTTAAATGTCCCCAATGACTCTGCTTCCACCACCACAGCTGGCAACGCATTCATTGCATTCACAACTCTCTGCGTGAAGAACCTACCTCTGACGTCTTCTTTACACCTTCCCGCTAATATCTTCAAACTATGACTTCTCGTACCAGTCAATCCTGCCCTGGGGAAAAGTCTCTGGCTATTGACTCTATCTATTCCTCTCATTATTTTGTACGCCTCGATCAGGTCTCCTTTCTTCCTCCAGAGAGAAAAGTCCAAGCTTATTCAACCTTTCTTCAAAAGGCCAATTCACCTGACCTGCACATCTTTAGTCTGTGGGAGGAAACCGGAGCACCCGGAGGCAACCCACGCAGAGATGAGGAGAATATGTAAACTCCACACAGACAGTCACCCGAGGCTGGAATCGAACCTGGGTCCCTGGCGCTGTGAGGCAGCAATGCTAATCACCATGCCACCTAGCAGATCTTTTACCCTGAGATCACTTATTAAACCTCCCCATTACACACCACCTGATTAAAAACAGCCTGATTCCTGGTTGGATTCACAACATATTTCTTCTTCTGCAAATTGGCTACCCCTTGCCAATTTGACCACCCCAATCTACATAAAGATTAAAGTCATCCATGAATAACATGCTGCTGATTTTTGCTTTCCTTTATTACCTCTTGATTTAACCTCTGATCTATAGATCAACTACCCGCACCTATCAACCCTACCACCGCTCCCACTCTGCTGAGGACATGCAGGTCCTCGGCCTTCTCCATCGCCACTCCCTCACCACCCAACGCCTGGAGGAAGAACGCCTCATCTTCCACCTCGAAACCCTTCAACCCCATGGCATCACCAGTTTCCTCATTTCCGCATCACCCTCCCATTTATCTCTCCACCCCTGAGGCTCCCAGCCTCATTCCTGATGAAAGGCTTTTGCCTAAAATGCCGATTTTCCTGCTCCTCGGATGCTGCCTGACCTGCTGTGCTTTTCCAGCACCACTCTACTCTTAACTCTAATCTCCAGCATCTGCAGTACTCACTTTCGCCCCCTCCTCCCAGTGTCCACTTCCCCTTATTATGTCCTACCTTTACCTATCTGGATTCATCATCATCTGATCTAAGATTATTTCTTGCTATTGTAGTTATTCCATCTCTATTAACAAAGACACCTCACAACCCTTTCCTTGCTGTCTGTTCTTTCAAAAAGTCACCTACCCCAAAACATTTGCAAGGAGATCAAAGCTGAGAAATAATCATGTCTCCCTAACACCAATAAGATCAGACACTATTGCCTCTTTTTGAGCTATAAATTCATTAATTTTGTTCTGAATACTTGGCATATTTAAGTAAAGAGCAATTAATTTTGTTTTTTTCCGCCTTGTGACGCTAATTGCTGTGTTTTTTGTTTAATGCTATTACACTCCACCCCTTCCTGTCTCAAGCTGGTTCTCATCAAAATAGTTGCCTTGCAATAGCACCATATTCTTTTGCTTTGTAAGCCCATGTGTCCCTCATCCTCAATACTTCCCCACACTTAATTGTTTTAAGGCATTCTCTAACACCCTAATTATTCAATTCACCAGGAAACTGGTCCCAATACAATTGAGGTGAAGCCCAAACCACTGGATTAGCTCCATTCTACCCCCTGAACTGCCCCATTCCCCCCACACCAATTGTGAAGCCACATATTTAACTTCTTGACTTTATTTACACAATGCCTGTTTGCACACAGTCCCAGGCTGCAAACGATGCTGGTGTGTGTGCTCTCTTAGAAACCAAACTCCAGATTCTCGGCGATTCTTTCTCTGACGCATATGAGGAAATCGGGCCTTTCACTAAAACCTTGAGAACCTCCATCCTCACACCTTCTGTATCTCATCTGTAAGTGCTCTGTAACATTCATTATCCAACTACACATGAATCATAGAGTCATAGAGATGTACAGCGCGGAAACAGACCCTTCAGTCCAACCCGTCCATGCCGACCAGATATCCCAACCCAATCTAGTCCCACCTGTCAGCACCCGGCCCATATCCCTCCAAACCCTTCCTATTCATATACCCATCCAAATGCCTCTTAAATGTTGCAATTGTACCAGCCTCCACCACATCCTCTGGCAGCTCATTCCATACACGTACCACCCTCTACGTGAAAAAGTTGCCCCTTAGGTCTCTTTTATATCTTTCCCCTCTCACCCTAAACCCATGCCCTCTAGTTCTGGACTCCCCCACCCCTAAATAACGATAAGACAATTTTTTTTTTCTGCTGCCCTCCATTATACCTTCCAGAAGAGGTTTGTTTAGCCATTCAGAAAAGCTGAAATACTGACCCTGTCTTTTCTGGGGATCATGTTTTAGAGTTATCTTTGCTCTTGCAGTTTCAACGACCTCATCATTTGTCTTGTGCTCTGTGTATGGAATTTTCAGCACATGACTCCGCACCTACATCTCAAAGGTCTCCCTTTCCTTCCAAAGATCTTTACCCGTTCTCCTGGTTTCTGTGAAGTACAGGGAAGTGGATAGAAAGCAGCAACCAATGAGCTTTTCCCTTGTTTGAAGCTTGAGTTTTCCATTGTGAGCACATCCTTCATCTTCCTAACATTAAATAGACAAATGTATCAATTAGTCCCAGTGTGACACCATCCAGTTCAATCATAGGATCCTTACAGTGTGGAAGCAGGCCAGTTGGCCCATTGAGTCCACACCGACCCTCCGAAGCCCATCCTGCCTAAACCCACCCCATCCCTGTAACCCTGCATTGCCCATGGCTAATCCACCTAGCCTGCACATCCATGGACACTATGGGCAATCCACCTAACTGTGCGTTTTTGGACTGTTGGAGGAAACTGGAGCACCCGAAGAAACCCACGTAGACACAGTGAGAACATGCAAACTGCACACACAGTCGCCCGAGGGTGGAATTGAACCCAGGTGTTGTGAGCTGGCAGTGCTAACCACTAAGCCACCATGCCACCCCTAAAACACAACCTCCACTCTCATTTCTTCTCATGTATCATATTTCTTCCAACCATCATTGCTTTTTTTTTGTCTTTTTGATGTCCAAATGCAATTCACATTCTCCAATGATTGGAGTCTAATTGGGCTGTCTTTGTCATTTGCCACAAAACATTAAATGTTGCTGAATTATCAAGACCACCACTAAAGTGATCTCCCACTGATACTCCTCCCCAGATTCATTCTCTCAGGCCCATAACTACCTCTTATTGTATCGGGTTTGCTATGTATTCGCGAGAAAGGTCCTCGTGAGTTCATTTCAAGAATCCTGTGTCCTCTTCTACACCTTTTATATTAATCCTGACCCCTAGTCATATTAGGATACCTCAAATTCCCTACTATTACTGCCCTATGGTTTCTGCATTTCTCAGCAATGTGTTCAATTATATTATCTCCTATGTCCCTCTGACTTTTGCTGGAGTCTCTATAATCTATCCCAAATATGACATTTCCCCCATTTAATCCTGGGTATGGCCCTCCTGACATAATATCCTCCCTCATACCAGTATTTTGTTTTTAAAGTTGATTTTGAAACTCCTATGTTTTATCCCCCTTTCTATCACCCCATGAAAATCCTGTAACCGTGACTACTGAGTTGACATTCCTGATCTTTCTTGAAGGAATGGTGAAAGCCATGTGATCCAAGAATCTTTCTGTGCACTCAGTCCAGCTGCTGACTTCACTGGGTTCCTTCCGGCATTGATCAGTGAACAATGCCGTGCACTCGCTGCCTTTGTCTCCATTGTATTCCTGACTCGCTCACTAATTTTCTGCCTTTGGCTTCCATCTTTGCTCCTTCCACTTTTTTGACTGTAACCTCAGTTTCCCTTTCCTCACTAAACTTGTGTAATCCATTTTCTGGCAGAACTCCCTGGCAAGCTGATTGACCTCATTCTGTTCAGGTGCGACTTGCCCAGGTCCTACTTCTCCTCAATATCACTGCTGAATTGTACTCTTCTACTTGTGGTTGCTTCCCAAGCTCTGAATCTCAGGTGCCTCCAAACCGATGACAATTCCTCCACATGTGGTTGTCCGTGAGGTGAGAAACGCCCAGAGTTCCCACATGCTGCAGCATGTGCAAGCCACAGGACTGAGGTACCCCACCATGCCCTCTTTCTCAGTGACCAATTATATTCTGTCATTTATCCCATTGCCCCAATCTTAGAAAGAGAAAGCATTTACTTTCTAATCAATCGCTTACCTTCTGACCCATGACATGACACTTTGATTTTTGTTGACCTTTTGTGGACTTGTTAAGGCTATTGCTTAGAAACATGCACTGACCCAGGTTTCCACTATTTATGCTTAGCTTATAACTTTAATTCCTTTCACCTGGTAGAGTCTGAACTGCTATCTAAACTGGCAGTAAGTGTTAGTTTTGTGCGATGCACCTTTTTCTGATCAATTAATTTCCAAAACCCATGTTCAGCCCAACCTGCTTGCCCTGGGAAAGTGGCCAAAGTCATCAAAGACTCCTCCCACCCCAGTTACTTTTGATTAGATTAGATTCCCTACAGTGTGGAAACAGACCCTTCAGCCCAACCAGTCTACGCCGACCCTCTGAAGAGTAACCCACCCAGACCCATTTCCCTCTGACTAATGCGCCTAACACAATGGGCAATTTAGCACGGCCAATTCATCTGACCTGCACATACTCTTTGCCAACCTGTTCCGTTGGGCAGAAGATACAAAAGTTTGAAAACATGTGGCAACAGGTTTAAGGATAGCTTCTTCCCCACTGTTACCAGACTTATGAGCAGACCTCTCATATATTAGAGTTGATCTTTCTCTGCACCTTCCCTGCACCATATACTGCATTCTGTTCCTTTACCCTGATGTACTCATGTAAGATACATTTGTCTGGTTAGCAGGGAAAACAATACTTACCACTAGATCTTAGTACATGTGACAATAATAAATCAAATCAAATGAGAATGATCTCTGGTCAGATGAAGTGAACATGAGTGTGTGAAATCCCATTACCTGTCTTCCCTCTATTGCAGGCAATTCCTCAGGGAGTCCAGTCCAACACAACAGAGATGAAGCAATAGTATCCATTGTATCAACAGATTATTTTTTTCTCTAACAGGGCAATAGTGAAAGAATAAAGAGAGGGAGATGGGGCAGAAGTGGATAAAGATGAATGATATTATTGATTGGAAGCCTTCAGAAAATCTTTCAGTGATCAAAGGTCACCTATAACTCTTTCAAGTTGCTTAGCACGGTTTGTTCAACTAAAGGGAAACATCAAAAATGAGCTGCATACTGTAAACCATTGGAGAAGAGGTGTAAAAAATCACAGCTCCAAAGGACATCATTTTGGTCCATTGGGTCTGATCAGATGCTTGGGAAGATTAGTTAATCTCCTTACACTTTCTACAAAATATTCCACTCTGTTCCATTCATGCTCCACTCAAAAACAGTTCTGGGGCTCATTGCTGCTTAATGCTCCATCCCGAACATTTTCCTTGGCACCTTTAGTCAATGCTTAGTTTGCCATTGCCTTACAGTCTGAAGGACCGGAAGAGGAAACAGGTTCCAAGACTGTATCAGACTGAATGAGAATTGAGTGGGTGTATATTGATGGCATTGCTCTGAACCACATACTGACCACCTAACCATCTGATGTAACTGGCACCTCTCAAAACATTGACCCATTCCCCTTTTCATAACTGTTTGGCTCTTTTTGTGGTAGGACATTCAATCTCCCATCAATCCTTGCTGGTAAAGTAGTTTCATGAAGTGCTTTCAGCCATGTTCTTGGCCTTGAAATCTGGTCTTCCACTCACTTGAAAGATTGAGCCCTGTCTCGTTCTCACTTGGAAATTGGCTCAGGTATTAGCTCTATCTAATTTGGACAGTGTTCCATAGTCTTTGTCAGCCAGTAAAAGAACACAAAGTGTTCTGTCAGTGACCTAAGTTTGAGACTTGGTGAGGGCCTGATGGATGATTCAGTGATTTAAAGTGTCATTATATTAATCATTGCTTTGACAAGCATAGAATGGTATATAGTCACTCACAGGAGGAAGCCAGTTGATCCTTCAAGTTTAGATATGTTTGACTTTTAGAATTTGCACAAAAGGAACTTGGTATATGCTTAGTGAGCCAATAATATCCTTCTGTGTCTCTCTCTATAAGTGAGCCTTGTATTGTTCCCTTGTTTCCACTCTGGGCTAATTGCTGCGCCAGATATCAGTCAACCTCTGCTGGTACGTTCAAAAGGAAATTTGGAAAACTCAAGCCTTTCATTTCCTGTCAGCTGCTTATGCAACACTCTCATCTGTTTGCTATTAGTGCATCCTGTCAACTTGGAAGTTTCCAAAGCAGGGCAGTCAGGGTAGTCTATTGTAGCATAATCATTGGAATAATATGGAAAACCGTTATGGGCAATTTTCAATGTCATCACAACACAAGGAGAGGGGACATAACCACGTGGGAATGTGACTTACATTGGCAATTTCTTGAAACTCACAATCCGCTTTCAGAAAGTAATCAAATGTCAGGCCAGAAAGAATTGAATCTGTTGACTGTTACATGATAAGACCATGGGTTTAAATCTCTTTCCTCATACATGCCGAGGTTGGCACTCTCCATGTGGGAAATGCAAGACTGCTTTTCAGAAGAGCCAGTGAATCAGCGCTATACCTGCCCTCCCAGGGGCACATAGATGATTCCAAGGAGACTTCCTGGGTGTTTCGACAAACATTTATTCATCAGTGAACATCACTGAATCAGATTAGTTGCTAATGATCACCTAGCTGTTTGTGGAAGCTTGCTGTGTATTAAGGTGTTTGTATTTTCTGCAGTACAATGATGATGTCATTGTTTAGAAGAAGTACTTATTTGGACATGAAGCCCTTTGAGATTGTAAAGGTTCCTACGTAAAATCAAGTCTTCTTTTCTTATTATTCATGTGCTGTCCTCTTGCTGGTTGGTCAGGCTAGAGTGCCAATGATAGAAATTGACTTGTTGTTTACGATTTTGTTTTGTGTATGCCCCAGTCACTCACTGGGAAAACTGCCTCTTCAATGACATTCCATTGCAAAGGTATTGGGGGAGGACAAACATCCAACTTGTCCAAATTTCTCCCTCTGTCAAAACCAGTCAAAACAGCTTATCTGGTTATTATCACAGTGATTATTGTGACATTGGGACAGCATGATGGTTAGCACTGCTGTCTCACAACGCCCCAAAGACCCGGGTTCAATTCCACCCTCAAGCGACTGTCTGTGTGGAGTTTGCACATTTTCCTCGTGTCTGTGCAGGTTTCCTCCGGGTGCTCTGGTTTCCTCCCACAGTCCAAAGATGTGCAGGTTGGGTGAATTGGCCGTGCTGAATTGTCCATAGTGTCCAGGGATATGCATGCTGGGTGAATTAGCCATGGGAAATGCAAGGTTACGGGGATAAGGTAGGGGGTTGGATCTGGGTGGGAGGGTTGGTGTCTACTGAATGGACCAAATGGCCTGCTTCCACCCTGTACTGATTCTGTGATCATAGTGCGGGTTTTGGGAACATGCAAAGCACGAATGTAGCTTTTTCTTAATTTCTTCTTTCTAACTCATGAACAAACAAAACAAGTAATATAAAGCTTTGGTAGAACATGAAAATACAATATTTTGTCACTCTCTCTGTCACTTTCCACGAGGATCAAGCACAGATAAGAATTTTTTAAAAATTCACTGGTGGGACATGGGCGTCTCTGATTAGCCAGTAATCAATGTCCATCCCTAGTTGTCCTTGAGAAGATGATGGTCAGCTGCCTTGAACCGTTGTAGTCCATGTGCTGTAGGTTGACCCTCAATGCCCTTAAAGAGGGAATTCTCGGATTGTGACCCAGTGACTCTGAAGGAACGAATGTCAGGAGAGTGAGTGCCTTGGAGGGGAACTTGCAAATTCCTGTGTACCTGCTGTCCTTGTCCTTCTAGATGGAGGTGGTTGTGAGTTTGGAAGGATGCTGTCACAAGGGGCTGAGTGTGTTGCTTGCGGATAGTACACATCGCTGCCGCTGAGCTTTGCGGGTGGAGGGAGTCAATTTTATGTCCTGATGAAGTTCTGTTTATTGAGTGATGTTGGAGCTGCACTTGTCTAGGCAAGTGGGGAGGTATCAAATCCTACTCCTGACTTGTACCTTGTGGATGGTGGACAGTCTTTGGCGAGAGGGAGGATAAAGTTACTCACTACAGAATTCCTAGCCTCTGGCCTGCATTCATAGCCATTGCATTTATACTGCTAGTCCAGCTCACTTTCTGACTGGTAATGCCAGGATGATGATATCCTTAATAAAAGCAAATTACTGCGGATGCTGGAATCTGAAACCAAAGGAGAAAATGCTGGAAAGTCTCAGCAGGTCTGGCAGCATCTGTAAGGAGAGAAAGCTTTGACAAAGGGTCAGTTAGACTCGAAACGTCAGCTCTTTTCTCTCCTTATAGACGCTGCCAGACTTGCTGAGATTTTCCAGCATTTTCTCTTTTGGTTGTTGATATCCTTAGTTTGCCAGGTAGACATACATAAAATATACAGCCGAGAAACAGGCCATTAAGCCCAACTGCTCTGAGCCAGCATTTCTGCTCTCGATAAGCCACCTCCCGCCGTAAACCCTTCTCCTCATCAGCGTGGCATTCCATCCTCTGTCTCTCTTGTATTTCTGCAGCTTCCATTTTAATGCATCAAAACTTTAAAGATGGGTTTTTGTGAAAATGCAGATGAGCCTCTGAGTCATGCTGTGATGTAACAACACCCTCAGTAGTTGTGTGAGAGAGAATCTGAGAGTAGGGTGGAGCTGGAAGAGCTGGGGGTAGAGATGTCTGCGGCACGACTGTCATGTGTATTGTGTTAATAAGGAACACATAAAGAAATAACTTGAGGTATGGTCTGAGCTGATCTGAACAGACACATTCACATACTACATGCTTCAAATACTCAGTGCGGTGGTACATTGCTCATTTCTCTTCAGTCGCTGAAATGACAGTCCCTACATTCAGACAGCCTATTTCACACTGAAATCCCTCAAAGGGTTTCCTCACCACATAGACAGGTGTTGTGTTATCACCTTCAGACTGGTATCCCTTTAAGAACTCAACATGTACAAGAGATAGTACCAGATGTTGTCACATGAGCACAGACCCTCTGCACTGCAGCCCTTGAGACACAGGGTGTCTCTGGGGATCCCTCCGTACTGTTTTTATTAGTTGTGAATCAAATCTCTGAAGATCTTCAAGTAAACCAGATCGGCAGAAGTCGTTTAGATAACACAAGACTATAATTACACGCAGCTGGGATTTTAACAAACCATTGAAGCAACCAGCCTTGCAGGCTAGCAGACTAAGGCAGCACTCGAAACATAACGGAAATCCAGAACTTCCCACCATATCGAGAACAGAAGGAAATGAGAATTTTCTGCAAACTGAGAGTACCTATTGTTGGCCAGGTTCATGCAGAATTTCTCAAATCTACCATATCTAAAGATAGTTTCAAATTTGAAGCGCTGTTTGGAGTCAGCCTTTGTCTGAGCTAATAGAAAACACACCTACATGTAAACGTGATAAAAAAGGGGGCTGTTTTCAGGAGTAGTGCAGAGCCAACAGAATAAGTTGCTAGCCAATAATAGAAAGGAACCTCAAGGGTAGTGCTAAGTTCACAAACTTAAACACAGAGTAAAAAGCCAAAAGGAAAGCAGAAGGATGGATTTTTAAGCTCCCCACCTTGAAGTGGAAAGCGATGGATCTGATATGCAAGTTCAAACTGTTTAAACAAAGAATCCGGCCATGTTTCAGAAGCAGTTGAACAAGCTGTGACCAAAGGGGTTGCACAGAGTCAAAGCCTCAGGCATATTTGAAGAGGAGAAGAAAGATTGTAGAAGGCTATGGAATGCCCTAGAAGGCAGGTTGTATGTAGGAGTCACCTTTAGAATTTGTCGTTTAGAATTGATGTCCTACAGCTGAAAGCCACAGGAATCAATGCACAAGTTCAACAGTAGATGATATGACATGTGCAATGAATGTGACATTTCAGATGTTGAGCTGTTAGTGTGGATTATGGAGTAAGTGTTTACCTCAACGCCTGTCAAAGAGTTGCAAAGAGACCTAGTGTCATGAAGTGATAGAGTCATGCAGCACGGAGACAGACCCTTTGGTGGCCACCTGTCTATGCCGACCAAGTTTCACAAACTAAAGTAGTCACATTTACCAGTGGTAAAGAAGAGATGTCACAGCTTTGTTTATTGAGAGCAGTAAATACTTAGCCATTGGAGCAGACACAGATCCTGCAAGCATTAGATTCATCCAACTGTATTAATACAGCGGCCAGGCTGCAAAAATCAAACAATCGATATGGTAAGTGCAGTCTACTGCACCCACAAAGATCTGTGCAAAGAGTACGGTACAAAAGGACACTGGATTTGCTGATGCAAAAAATCTAACTCCAGAGGTGGAACAGAGATTGAACAGGGTTCAACCAAACAGGTAACAGGTTCAGCATTATAGCAACAGCAACACAGACATTCACATTATAGGAGGGCCCTGAAAGTGCTGGAGAGGAGGCACGGTGGCACAGTGGTTAGCACTGCTGCCTCACAGCGCCAGAGGCTCAGATTCAATTCCCGCCTCAGGCGACTGTCTGTGTGGAGTTTTCACATTCTCCCCGTGTCTGCATGGGTTTCTTCCGGGTGCTCCGGTTTCCTCCCACAATCAAAGATGTGCAGGTCAGGTGAATTGGCCATGCTAAATTGCCCGTAGTGTTAGGTGAAGGGGTAAATGTAGGGAAATGGGTCTGGGGGGTGTGGACTTGTTGGGCCGAAGGGCTTGTTTCCACACTGTATGTAATCTAATCTAAGATTAATTTTAGATTTTAGAATTAGGTTTAATGTAATATGTGCTCACATGAGTGCAGTGAATAGTTTACAAAGTCACCACTTAGAGCAACGTCTTTGGTACAAAGGTACCTAAGTACAGAATCTTGGGAATTAATTAGAAAAATGAAGAAATAAAATGTTCAGCATTATAGTTCTTTGCACCGTCTGTTCCAATTATAATTCATTGCTGCCTCTTAACTTGCTACTCTCCATTTTCTGAGATCCAGCATTAACATTGTCAGCAAAAAAGAGTGGTGCTGGGTAATGATTGGTGAGATGACATCTGCTATCAAAATCTGACTTCTATTTTGGTCACAGATACTCCTGCCCAGAATTTACCTCTGAATGCACACCACTACTCCACCGAGTTAAATGCCCTTCACACCTCCAATCTAATCATCAGCAAGAGCAGATTATTCCCCCCCGCCCAACCATTGTTTCAGCCTGCTACTATCTCACTGAATAGATATTCCCCTTGTCCAGTCTCTAACCAGCCACAATTGTGACTACTTCTAATGCCCAGCACTGCAGACAATTTTCCGTGGCCAGTCCACCTAACCTGCACACCATTGGACTGCAGCACCGACAGGGAACCCATGCAGACACATGGAGAATATGCAAACTACACACAGACAGTCACCTGAGGGTGGAATCAAACCCAGGTTCTTGGCGCTGTGAGGCAGCAGTGCTTACCACTGAGCCACCAGACCAGTCAAACAATCTTATGTCTGGTCATAGGCTTCCTCTTTGGTTCCTTCTCCTTTTCATTCACTGGAAGCCTACAACATCTCGAACTTTTCCCAGTTCTAATGAAGGGCTATCGGCCTGCAACATTAACTCTGCTTTCCCCTCCTCGGAGGCTGCCAGTGAGGGCCTGCTGTGTGATTCCTGCATTTGCTGTCTTATTCAGAGGGGTGGGAATCAAACCCACACTTTCTGAATCCAGAGGATGAATGTGAATGAAGCCTGGCTTTGTCAAGGCTAACAGGGAGGAACTGATACTTGTTGATGTAATCTATTTCATTCATGCCATCAAGCAAAGGATTTGAGAATTTGTAAGACTGGATTCTACCCTTGCATTGTGAGACAATCTGTTTAGTAATTCAGTCACTAGATTATGGCTGTCTCTCTGGCACTGTAAAGGATATGAGCTTGGCTACGCTTGTGAAAACACTTGCCCCCTCAGGCAAGACTCCATTTTTATAGACCTTTGGCTGAAGTCCCACTGGTTCACAGCCCATTCAGGCACGGTAAACCATCGCAAATTTTGTTATAAACTTCTGCGACTCAGGCAAGTTCAGGTTTATTTCCCATTCCAAATTATAGAGTCACAAAACATGGAAACAGACCCTTTGGTCCAACCAGTCCATGCTGAACGTATTCCCAAACTAACTTGCCCGTATCCCTCTAAACGTTTCTTATTTATGAACTTATCCAAATGTATTGTAAACATTGTAACTGTACCTGCATATATCATTTTCACTGAAAGCTCATTTCACACATGAATCACAGTCTGTGGAAAAGAATTGCCCCTCATGTCTTTTTAAAACCCTTCTTGCCCCACCTTATATATATAGCCCGTATTCTTGAAATTCCCCCATCCTAGGGAAAAGGCATCTGCTATTCATCTTAACTATGCCCTTCATGATTTTATAAACCTCTATAAGGTCACCCCTCAATCTCTGTCAGTCCAGTGAGAAAAATCCCAGCCTATCTAGCTTCTCCTTCTAATTTATGAGTCATAAATTGCTCTGAGAGTCAAAGATATGAGAGAGTGGAGTCACACATATGCCTCACCAGGTAAGATGGCGAGGACCTCTTTCCTGAATCACTTTAATGAACCACCTTACCTGATGATGAGGTGTGGCATCATGTACTAGCTTTACTACATTGGCTTTTACCACTTTATGAGATTAAGTTGAAGTTATAATCTCAGATGTTAGTAATCAGTTGCAAAACAGTTACAGTACCACCTGTAATGTATTAGACTCTTAGAATTCTCCATTCACCCCATCCCAACATACTATTAAGAAACTATATACAACAATTTCTAGCAGCTTCCCCTCCCCCCCCCGCCCCGGGCCTCCTCCATCGCCACACCCTCACCACACGTCCGGCTCACAGCCTCATTCCTGATGAAGGGCTTTTGCCCGAAACGTTGATTCTCCTGCTCCTTGGATGCTGCCTGACCTGCTTTGCTTTTCCAGCACCACACTCTCGACTCTAACATGCAGCATCTACAGTCCTCACTTTTGCCGAACCAAACCTCATACCTGATCTTCCTGATTCAGTGCATGTGGAGGGATACTGATAGAGTTATAGAGGCCTACAGCGCTGAGACAGGCCAGCTTTGCTTTTCCAGCACCACACTCTCGACTCTAACTTGCAGCATCTACAGTCCTCACTTTTGCCGAGCCAAACCTCATACCTGATCTTCCTGATTCAGTGCATGTGGAGGGGTACTGATAGAGGCCTACAGCGCTGAGACAGGCCCTTCGGCCCAAATTGGCTCAATGCCAAATAAAAGGTCCATCCACGCTAACCCCATTTCCCCGCACTTGGCCCATATCTTTCTAAACCTTTCTTATCCATGCCTTTTAAATGTTGTTAATGTACCTGTCTCAACCACTTCCACTGGCAGCTCATACCATACCACCCTCAGTGTAAATAGGTTGCCCCTCAAGTTACCCTTTATTCTTTCCCCCTAACCTTAAACTGATGCCTCCTAGTCCTCAATTACCCAATCCTGGGAAAAAAGACTGTATGCATTACCCTATCCATGCCTCTCATGATCTTATACACTTCTATAAGATCCCTCCTCAGTCACCTACGCTCTAAAGAAATATGTCCTAGCTTGTCCAACCTCTTCCTATCTCTCAGACACTTGAGTCCTGGCAATGTCCTTGCAAATTTCTTCTGCACTCTTTCCAGTTTAATAACATCCTTCCTATGACAATGTGACCAAACCTGAACACAATACTGCAAGTGCTGCCTCACTAGCACCCTGTATAACTGCAACGTAACTTCCCAATCTCTATACTCAATGCCCTGACTGTTGAAGGCCAGTTTGCCAAAAGCCTTCGTCACTGCCCTATCTACCTGTGACTCCACCTTCAGAGAACCATGCACCTGAACTCCAAGATCTCTCTGTTCCACTGCACTCCTTCAGGCCCTACCATTCACCATGAAACTCCTACCTTGATTTGACTTTCCAATTGCAAGACCTCACATTTGTTTATATTAACCTCCATTTGCCATTTCTCAGCCTACTTCCCCAGCTGGTCAAGGTCCTGCTGCAATTTCAGATAACCTTCCTCACTGTCCACGATGCCGCATATTTCAGTGTTATCAGCAAACTTACTAATCATGCCTTGTACGTTCTCATCCAAATCATTGATAGAGATAACAAACAGCAATGGGCCCAGCACTGACCCCTGAGGCACTCCACAAGTCACATGTCTCCAGTCCAACAAACATCCTTCCGCTATTACACTCTGTTTCCTGCCCTCAAACCAATTGTGTATCCAATTTGCCAGCTCCCCCCTGGATTCTATGCGGTCTAACCTCCCAGAGCAGCTGAACATGTGGAACCTTATCAAAGCCCTTACTGAGATCCATATGGACTACATCTACTTGCCTGCCCTCAGTAACCTTCCTGGTCACTTCATCTAAATGCTCTAACAAAGAGGCAAAGGGGCAACTAGAATGTGTACTACATCATGAAAAGGGGCCATGTGGCCCATTCTCTCCAAGTATTTAAGATTGACAACAGCCTCCTCTACCTCTACCTCATCAAACCCTTAAATATCCCTATGCTGTCGCCTCAGTTATCTCAGAGAAAAGTGCTCACATTCTTACCACAGTGTGAGTGTGAAATGAGTGCATAGAGGTCTGTATCCCATCAGCCAAGCCACCCTTTATTTATATCTGCTCAGTACATTGATTGTCACCAGCCAGCTCAAACCCAGTCCTGAGACTGAGGAGACCTTCTGACGTTCCTGTTTATACCTGTCAGCCAGGGCTCCCAGATTGGCCCAGCTTAACAGCCCCAGTCAAGGATCTCATAGTCCTGGTTCAAATCAGTACAAAGTGCAAAGGTTCCTTCTGAATTATTTACATGATTTATTTGAGTCCATCTTACATTGATTTGTTTTAGCTCCCCTATAAGTGGAAACATATTTTTGTTTATCCTGTTAAAATTTTAAAGACCCTACAAGGTGGCCCCTACCTTTTATTTTCTAGTGTGGGAGGCTCAGATTTGTTCAATCTTTTCACAGCACCAGTTCTTAGAAGTCTTGTACGGTATTTGTGTGTCTTTTTCATAACTCTGTGACCAGTGCTACGTTGGATTTCCTGAAATGGGTATGTTCTTCAGAGCTGTTTAGACAGCAGTCAAGTTGAGTGGCATGGTGGCTCAGTGGTTAGCACTGCTGCCTCACAGCACCAGGTACCTGGGTTCGATTCCAGCCTTGGGCGACTATCTATGTGGAGTTTGCACATTCTCCCCGTGTGTGTGTGGATTTCCTCCAGGTGCTCCAGTTTCCTCCCACAACCCAAACGTGTGTAGGTTAGGTGAATTAACCAAGCTAAATTGCCCACAGTGTCCAGGGATGTGCAAGTTAGGTAGGTTAGCCATGAGGAAATGCAGGGTGACAGTGATAAGGTTGGGGGTGGGTCTGGGTGGGATGCTCTTCAGAGGGTTGGTGTGGACTCAATGGGCCAAATGGCCTGTTTCCACACTGCAGGGATTCTATGATTCTAAATACCTCTGGATAACAAACACAGAAACCGTGACAGACCCTGAACTGGTTGCCATGCAGGGAAGAGCCTGCTGGTTCCTTAGAAAGTGTGTGAGACAGCCTTCCAGAGGTTAAGAACATCCTTCACAAATGTGCAAGAGGTTATCACTCATATAAATTAATGGAATGGTTTGTCAGCTAGTTATTTTTAAATTAATTGCATCCTTTAAATCAATTAGATGTAACAGAGATTCGATTAAGCTCATAAGCCAAGCATTTAAAGGACAACATGATTTTATGACATCTGTCCAGTTGGAACTGTTTCTTCTAGGAATTAAAGATTAATCTCCTGGACATTATTGTGAGGAAATTAAAATCTCAGGGACATTAAGAAAACATGTGTGATTTTTTTATTTTCTTTAGGAGAAATAGTCACAAGTGAATCATTGACATTTACCCTCTCCAACAATGGTCCTGAGCTCAACTCCAGCCCATACATTGGCAGATGGTCTCCAGAATGGGGTGACCTGGGCACTGAAGATCATAAGCTCACATTCAGGCTGAAGGAGACCCAGGCCCCACAAAGCAACCTTGTTAAATCAGCAGGATGCTAATTCAGAGCTAACATAGGGAATGTTTTTCCAGGCTCAGAGGTCTCAAAATTGACTTCAATAACTTCAGAGACTGATCACTTAAGACATTCTCATTCTCTTGCTCCATTTTCTGCCAATCTCATGTGAGTTTTGTGCCTTGTTTTGTGCTTAGTAGAAAGGAACGATTCTGTCTCTTTCACTCCTTAACCTACACCTTATTTGCATGACTCTTTTTTCCAGAACTAGTGCCTCCAGAACCAATCCCTGTCGAAATAATCCCTGTCGAACCAATCCCTGTCGAACTAATCCCTGTCGAACCAATCCCTGTCGAGCCAATCCCTGTCGAGCCAATCGCTGTCGAACCAATTCCTGTCAAACCAATCCTTGTCGAGCCAATCCCTGTCGAGTCAATCCCTGTTGAACCAATCACTGCACAGCCAATACCTGTAAAACCAAACCCTGTAGAACAAGAGGGATGTGAGGTCTGCAGTTGCTGGAGATAGTAGCTGGGAATGCAACAGGTAGAATGCGAAGGTGTAGAACAAGAGCCTTTGGAGCTAATCCCTTTAGCACCAATTCTTGCAGAATCCATGCCTGTAGAACCAGTGTTTTTGAGTTGCCATAGAAACTTATAAGAGATGTGATCGCTTAAAGGTACAGTTAAACCCTACTGTGGCCAAATATCTTTGAGCTAACTAAACCAACTCCGGGTCACAATTTAAGCATTGTCAGCAAGAGAGCTGGGAGTAAGGTGAGTAGAAATTTCTTCACTCAGAGAGTTGTTTGGGTTTGGAGTGCGCTGCCTGGCAGAGTGCTGAAGATGGATTCCATTGGAGCTTTCCTGCACATATATTTCAAAGTGATGAATTTGTTGGCTACACAGATAGTTCTGGAGAATAGGGATAGCTGGTAGCTCCTTCAGGAGCCACGACAGGCACAATGAATCAGATGGGTAAAATTCTTTGATTTTAGATTAGATTCCCTACAGTGTGCGAACAGGCCCTATGTCCCAACAAGTCCACGCCAACCCTCCAAAAAGTAACCCGCCCAGACCCATTTCCCCCTGACTAATGCACCTAACATTATGGGCCAAATTAGCATGGCCAATTCACCCTAATCTGCACATTTTTGGATTATGGGAGGAAACCCACGCAGACACAGGGAGAATGTGCAAACTCCACACAGCCAGTCGCCTGAGTTGAGACTCGAACCTGGGGTCCCTAGCGCTATGTGATAGCAGTGCTAACCACTGAGCCACCATGCTCATTTTGTAGACGAATGGATGGAAATTTGGAGTCACTGCTTCTGGTGATACGTTACAGTTCAATGAGGAGTCTGTGTTGCTATGGCATTGCATCCTTTTCCACGTTTGTGGTCTTCCGGAGCTATGGATAGTGATAGCAGAGTCTGCAACATCACATGGTTAACCAGTTGTCTTTCCTGTTCTTACCACCTGCCCGTGGAGTGTGTTGGATGGATTTGCAGGTTGATGCTCAAAGTGTTTGGGCCAGTATGCACCAGTATGACATACTGGTGGGACCCAGAGCTTCTGGGCATGGTCAGGCTGACTACACACTCTGTGCCTCAAGGTCTCCTGCTCCGGTGAGAAGCTTGATAAATTACATTCCCAGCAACATTTTAACGGCAATGGGTCATTGCAGGCAGTGCTGTGATTGAGCAAGGAACTCTATCTTATCTCTGATTCATGAAGACCGACAGTCCCACACCAGAGAGCCGGATGTCTCATCCAGCTGGACACTGCACTGTCAGTGCTGCTACCTCTTTAGGTAAGATATTAAATCCAAAGCCCTGGCTGCTTCTACTCTCTCTTGGGTAGACTGAAAAGATCCAGCCGCATTGAAGAGGAGCAGGAAGGTTCCTTCTGTGGTCCAGGTCTACCATCATCCCTCAGCCAATCTCATGAGACAGATTGCTATTGATGGGATCTTGCTTTGCACATTGGGGTGGTCTTTATTCCTATGCGACAATGGTAACAATACTCCAAAAACCCTTTGTTGGTGCAGAAGCAGTTAGGATCACCCGAGGACGTTGCTGCAGAAATGTTAGAAATGTCAGATTTGTCAGAATTGTTAGAATTTGTTAGAATTGCCCTCTGCTTTTTCATTGGCTGATTGGTGTTTGTGTTGGGGGCAGTGGAGCCTGGGGCATTGCCCAGAGAACTGGCACTGTCCAATTCACAGGGCAGCTAGGTTGGAGTTTGCTTGTTTTCCTCATTCATTCATAAAATGTGGCCCATGGGGCAGAGGTCATTTGATTTGGAGGTTGCCGTCAAAGGTCCTGCTCTGATCTTACCGTGTAAACCAGCACGTGGGCCCTGGTTTGGAAGGTCAATTTAATTCACTGAGCTCGAGAGGGCTGCACCATGGAGAGGTCAGGCAGTTGCAGTCACAAACGGAGCTTTCGTTTCAAGTGGGCTTTGTAGACATGACAATACGGTAGGGCAGTGTGCCAGACGGGAAGGCTAATGGACACCAGATGCTTAGCTGGTCGCTTTCTCTCTCTAGCTCAGTCTCATTTCTATTTACAGTCTACATTCAGCTCAGGTTGAGGGCTGGATGGATTTTAAATTTAGGTTTTTATTGTTACGTGTACTCAAGTGGAAAGTGGACAATGTCGCCAAACATAGCGCCATCTTAGGAACAAGGTACCTAGGTACCGAATTTTTGTTACAGCAGTAAGTTTAAAAAGTTCAGCACTACAACCTTCTCAGCATAACTGTGGAAAAACAAAGGATTAAAGTTAAAATGTCAAACATTACACTCCTTCCTTAAGCCCTGGGCCTACAGACCCTCCAAGCTGGGTTTTCCCCAGGGAGGGCTCACTCTCCCCCATGCTGGCTTCATACCTGCCCAGGCATGCCAAGAGTCACTGCCGCTCACATGGCTTTGGCCCACCAGCTGCCTCGTCACTGCTACCATCTCTCACCGCCACCTCATCGCTGACCCACCACAGACCGCCATTTGCCAACTGCTGCCACGTTCCCTCGCTGCCACTGCCTCCACAGATCCAGTTTTACAAACACTCGAGATCTGTGCTGAGCCTGCTCCTCTTGAGGTGAATGGGGATGGAGCTCATGTTTTGGGTGAAGAGATGTTTGCAATCATTAGGCTCGTGGCTCTCCCACGGATAAAGGTTAGCCCGAGGTAGGGAGGTGAGGAGCTGGTGGGCGGCAAGTCCTCATTGCACTGCAGGCTGGCCCAAAATTTCAACGGGAGAAAGAGATTAGGCAAGAGCTCAACTTCCCCCTTCCACCTCACCCCATTCCAAACACAAGTTTTATTACAGCCCAACAACACTGGCAAGAAACAGACATCAAAGTGATTGACATGGCCATTCCCAATAATCAGTTGGGAAAGAGATGTGGAGGAGGGATGCTGGTGGTAGTAGGGAGGGATTTACACAGTGAGTGTCAAATCTTGGATCTGACTAATAGGGTGTGAGATTCCGTGGAAGGGATGTTTAAAAAGACGGAGTATGTATGTTTGTGGGCGGCACGGTGGCACAGTGGTTAGCACTGCTGCCTCACAGCGCCAGAGACCCGGGTTTAATTCCCGACTCAGGCGACTGACTGTGTGGAGTTTGCACATTCTCCCCGTGTCTGCGTGGGTTTCCTCCGGGTGCTCCGGTTTCCTCCCACAGTCCAAAGATGTGCAGGTCAGGTGGATTGGCCATGCTAAATTGCCCGTAGTGTTAGGTTAAAGGGGTAAATGTAGGGGTATGGGTGGGTTGCGCTTCGGCGGGTCGGTGTGGACTTGTTGGGCCGAAGGGCCTGTTTCCACACTGTAAGTAATCTAATCTAATCTAAGCTAATCTAATCTAATGTCCTGGGAATGTTGAGATGGGCACAGGGTCCCTTTCTGTATGTCTGACTGACACCACCTCATGCAATAAAAACCACCAGGTTACCCCAACCCCCACAGTGGACACCCTGCCCTCCACGTTGCCATGGATAAATTAACAGCAGGGGGTAGAATAAGGCATCTCAATGGTCATTCTTGGGCCTCTCAGGACCTCAATAAACTTGAGTGGGGGCAGATTGCCTAACCCTTGAGCCCACACTGTAAAATGTGAGACAGATTGGGGTCGTGGGGTTGGAGGTGGGGGAGAAGCAGGGAGTGGGAATGGGGGACGGTGTGGAGGAGTGTGAGGGGATACATACTGCATTTGAGAACCTCCCCTCCAACCTACAAACACACCAGCATCAAATCCAGCTCCGTGACTCTCTAAACCTCTCTCTATTCACCTTCCTACTCCCTTCCACCAGCAACACTGCTTCAGAAAAGGAACCGCGGGCTGAACACTAATATCCGTAATTATCTTGTGGCTTCCTGCACTCTTACCTCGAGCACAGCAAATCCGTGTGGATAATCCCGATTGATTTCACATCGAGTGAAAAGGAAGACCCTGCAGCAACTTTACTGTCCATTGTGAAGTGCAATCACTATTTCAGCGTTAGGAATGATGCAGTCAACTTGCACACAGTCAGCTCCCACGCAAGGGCAACGCAAAAATGGCCAGCTAATTTGTTTTTGTGGTATTAGTTGGGTACTACTACTAGGGGCAGCATGATGGCGGAATGGTTAGCACTGCTGCCTCACAACAATTCCACCCTCAGGTGACAGTCTGTGTGGAGTTTGCACATTCTCCCCGTGTCTGTGTGGGTTTCCTCCGGGTGCTCCGGTTTCCTCCCACAGCCCAAAGATATGCAGGTCAGGTGAATTGGCCATGGTAAATGCAGGGTTACAGGAAAAGGGTAATAGAAATTGGGTCTGGATGGGATGCTCTTCGGAGGTTCCGTGTGGACTAGGTGGGCCAAGTGGCCTGGTTCCAGACTGTAGGGATTCTAGTTGAGGGCTAGCTATTGAAATCACCCATTCTTCTGGAATTGAATGACCTGTGTTTACAGAAGTGGACACCCTTGGGGAAAAAACAAAGGTGCCTCTGACAATGCTGAACTCCTTCTGTTGGTGTTTGAAGGCAAATTTTGTCCTTAAATGTGTGAGACAATGAAACTGTGACATGTCCGTCTCAGCACCCCCCCCCCCCCCCCCCCCCGAGCCTTGGTGGCCATTTTAAAATCAAGATTGACCCCTCGTAATAAGGAAGCCATCCAATGACTGTGCTCAGAGTCTAGAAGAATTTAGAATTCCTGCAGTGTGGAAACAGGCCCTTCGGTGTAACAAGGCCACACCGATCCTCCGAAGAGCAACCTAGCCAGACTCGCTCCCCTCAACCCTACATTTAACGCTGTCTTATGCAGCCAACCTACACATCCCTGGACACTATGGGCAATTTAGCATGGCCAATTCACCTAGCCTGTGCAAGGAAGCCCACGCAGCCGTTGGGAGAATGTGCAAACTCCACACAGTCGCCCGAGGCTGGAATTGAACCCAATCCCTGGTGCTGTGAGGCAACAGTGCTAACCACTGAGCCACCGTGCTGCCCGAGATTTGCGGTTCATTTCATTGGTACAGAATGAAGGCCCAGCAGGACCAGGAGTGTTGACAGGGATACACAGAGGTACCTGGCTTACCTCCTGGATGCAGTCTTTGGCTCTCTCTACCCGTGGCGATTCAGGCAGTGCATCAATTGTGAGTGTCTGCTCACTCTGACTGGCCTCATCAATGTCAACTGGCAGCCCTGGCACACAGGAAGGGCATCAGTCACCTTGGGAAAGCACATGCAGGGCAGCAGGACTATTGCACAAGCTCCCCACATTCACAAAGCTGCTCCCCTCCATCTGGGTAACCCTGCGATGACTGCACCTGCTATCTTCAGGCTGTTATCCCCTGGTAGCTGGGGAAAGGGCTGCTGTCATCCTCCACTTCCTCAGCGGTGTTTAAGCTAGCATCAACTCCTCTCAGGTCTCAGGGAAGACTGAACACAGAGAGCTCAGCCACAGATGAAAGTCAGCTACTGCAAGGAAGCTGAAATGAACTCTCGAGTTAAATGCTGTCATTTAGACAAGAGTGCAACTGTCTTCATTCAGTATTTAAAGACTTTCCTGCCTGTCATAGAATCCCTACAGCGTGGAAGCTGGCTATTCGGTCCATTGAATGCACACTAGCCCTGTGAAGAGTGTCTCACCCAGACCCATCACCCCTACTCTAAACCCTATAACCCTGCCTTTCCCTTGGCTAGACCACATATCCCTGGAGACTATGGGCAATTTAGCATGACTAATCCACATATGTTTAGACTATGCAAGAAACCCACGCAGACATGGAGAATATCCAAACTCCACACAAACAGTCACCCAAGGGTGGAACCGAACTCAAGACCCTTGTGCAGTGAGGCAGCAGTGCTAACCACTGAGCCACCAGGCTGCCCCATCCTCATGGTGCAATCCTCATGGTTCTTATCTCATTGATGCTATTGACTCCTGCTTGCTCACGCTGCAGAGCTGCCAGCCAATGCAGGTCAGCGAATACCTGGTGATCGTTGAATGGGATTTGGTGCATATTACGGCACAGGCTGCAGAGGCTTGGATTAGCTGAGGTTCACAGAGGGTAGGAGATTTGAGATCAGCCAGGAATAAATCAGAGCATGGATAGTTCAATGAAAACAGGACAACCTGCACATGTGCTTTCCCCAGGGACAAGCAACGCAGCGCAGAAATACCCAGGTTCAGATCCTAACTATGCCAGTTGTCTTTTCTCAGTGCGAGAGGTGCCACTTCTGGTCAAGATGGCATCAGTGTAGGTACTCCAACCAGAGCTTCTCTGCTGCTTCTGTTTCCTTTTATTTTTTCCCTCTTTGACCTCTCAGCAGGTCTCAGCCTGGTCTCCCACCTGCCCATGGTGGGCCCCAGCTTAATCTCTCAACAGCTCGTGGCAGCTCTTTGCCTGGTCTATAGGTGGTGTGGCGGTTCTCAACCTAGTCTCTCGGCGGCTCACGACAGGTCCTGACCTGGTCTCTCGGCATCTCTTGGTGGGTCCTGATCTGGTCTCTCAGCATCTCTCGGTGGGTCCTGACCTGGTCTCTCGGCAGCTCTTGGCAGGTCCTGGCATGGTCTCTCAGCAGCCCTGGTGGTTTCTTGCCTGGTCTCTCAGCTGCTTCTAGTTGGTCCCGGCCTGGTCTCTCAGCAGCTCCTGGTGGGTCCCGGCCTGGTCTCTCGGCAGCTCCTGGTGGGTCCTGGCCTGGTCTCTCGGCAGCTCCTGCTGGGTCCCGGCCTGGTCTCTCGACATCTCTCGGTGGGTCCTGGCCTGGTCTCTGGCAGCTCCTGGTTGATCCTGGCCTGGTCTCTCGGCTGCTCTTGGCGGAGTCTCAGCTTGATGTGTGGCTGAATCCTGCCCAGGTGTGTTCCTGGGGCACAGGAGGAGACCGGGGAGGTGACAGTTCCAGCAGCAGTTTCAGTGGTGGTGGCGTCAAGAGCAGACAGCAGAGCAAGATAAGTGGAGGACTCATTAACGACCGTTAAACTTTTAACTCATTCCTTTATTTTCTTAGTTCAAGATGCGAAAGACTTCAATGTAACCTATCACCTATTTCCTTATTTTTCTACTATTCTATGAAGTAATACTTAACTTTATAGCTCTCTTACTACATTTTACCTAAGCTTTTTTTGTACTTGAATGCACATGCTAATAAAATCCAAAATTTCAATATCTAAATCAGGTGGCCTCGGATACCCCAGCTTTAAGGCAAGCATGTTCCAATGGGCTTGCTGCTGATTACTGCATGTGGCCCAACCTTATGAAAGGTGCCCCTGTGATTACCTGGGGTTTGGCTTTGACATATTTGCAGTTGAGGCCAAGCTCGACCACTTGGATCAGACTAAGCAGCTCCTGGGATGGCAGCTCAGCAAGTGTCCCCACTCTTGGGAGCTGAAGGCTGGGAGAGCAAGGAAAGGGAGTGTAAGAGCTGGGTGTGACCCAGACATTGATCATTGGTATTCCCCTCTGCCCAACGAGGTTTGAACCACAACTCTATGAGCAAACTCCATGCGAGAGTCACTGAAATGGATTCATTCATAAAGCAGAATGTACAGAAGCCAAAATAAACCCCCTGTCAATCTACACACATTAGTCATTTCTCTGGAAAGGGCAATCAGGAAAATTTGAGCTGGTAGCCTTGAGAGTGCCGGATATTCAACTGACGATCACGATGTTGAGGTTCAAGTTAAAATTGTCAGGGTAATGCCACCAACAGCTACATTACAACTGAATGATCCCAATTAAATACCAATTAAATGCCATTCAGCTATATATTCATCATAACAATTATAGTGTTTATTCTGTAATAACATGTGGGTATAGGCCCAGTGTTCATCATCAAAAGCCTGGTGGAGTGAGCCGAGAGTTCATTCATTAATAGGCTGTGGGAATAGGCCCAGTGTTCGGTAATAAGTTGCTGGTGTAGGCCCAGTGTAATCACTTAAAGGTACAGTTAAGCACTACTGTGGCCAAATATCTTCATTCTCTAAAGGCCTGTGGGAGTAGGCCCAGAGTTCATTCTCTAATAACCTGAGGGAATAAGTCCATTGTTTAATAGATAATCACTTGCTGGTGTAGGCCCAGTGTCCATTCTCTAAAGGCCTGTGGGAGTAGGACCCTGTTTATTCTGTAATAACTTGTGGTGTAGGCCCAGTGTTCATTGTCTGAAGTCTGGTGGCATGGACCTATTTGTTCTTCGGCAATACCCTTCATCAGAATGTGATGCTACCTGATTTGCTGAGTATTTACAGCATGTTATCTTCTAATATAGGTTCAACTGCCTTTTGAAGTTTCTCACAGAATCTTAAATCAAGACTGCTCATGGTAGTATGTTGTGGATCATAACAACCTTATGTAATTTCTCCTCAGTATGGTTCCAGATTTCAGATGTGTCGTGTGGCTGGGGAATATGGCAGGGAATGCTTGCCACCTCCCCCCGCACCCCCCCCTCAACCCCGGTGAGTCTGTTCCTCTGTCATCTGCTCTTGGCACAGGCCAAGCTGAGTGCCATCTTTCAAAGGGCACTCAATCCAAATGGGACAGAACTTAATGAGCAAATGGGTGTCAGAGGCTGAGGGCTGACCTTATAGAAGTTTATAAAATCATGAGGGACAGAACTGGGGTGAATAGCCAAGGTCTTTTCCCTGGGGTGGGGGAGTCCAACACTGGAGGGCATAGGTTTACCGTGAGAGGGGCAAGATTTAAAAATGGGCAACTTTTTCACGCAGAGAGCCGTGCATGTATGGAATGAGTTGCCAGAGGAAGTGGTGGAGGCTGGTATAATTACAGCATTTAAAAGACATCTGGATGGGTAAATGAATAGGAAGGGTTTAGAGGGATATGGGCCAACTACTGGAAAATGGGACTAGATTAATTTAGGATATCTGGTCGGCATGGACAAGTTGGACCGAAAGGTCTTTTCCATGCTGCACAACTCGATGACACTAAGTCAACTTGACAAAGGAAACAATATTTTACCTACTTGATCCCATTTCACTTTGAAAATGCATTGGTGCATTCTCCTGTCAGAGTCGAGAGCATGGTGTTGGAAAAACACAGCAAGTCAGGCAGCATCCGACGAGCAGGAGAATCAACGATTCGGGCATAAGCCCTTCATCAGGAATAATCCCTTCCTGATGAAGGGCTTATGCCCAAAACATCGATTCTCCTGCTCCTCGGATGCTGCCTGACCTGCTGTGCTTTTCCAACACCACAATCTCAACTCTAATCTCCAGCATCTGCAGTCCTCACTGTCTCCTACCTTTCTCCTGCCAGCTTGGTTAATGTTCACCCCTTTTTAACAGCCATTATTAAAACAGTTCATCTCATCTCTTCTTATTGTGCATGAACTGATGGCTGCACTTCCCCACAAAACCTGACGACTGCGCTTCAGGAGTATTAGGGTAACACAGTGGCTAGCACTGCTGCCTCACAGCACCAGGGATCCGGGTTCGATTCCACCCTTGAGCGACTGTCTGTGTCAAGTTTGTGCTTTCTCCCTGTGTCTGTGTGGACTCCCTCAGGGAGCTCCAGTTTCCTCCCACAGTCCAAAGATGTGCAGGTTAGGTGTATTGGCCATGCTAAATTACTCCATGGTGTGCAGTCTCGGTGGAGTAGCCATGGGAAATGCAGGGTTGCAGGTTAGGGGACTAGGTATGGGCAGGATGCTCTTCAGAAGGTTGGTGTGGATTTGATGGGCCGAGTGGCCTGCTCTCATACTGTAGGAATTGTATGATTTAACGGGTTCAAATGTTACCCAGAGCTCATGAAAAATGTGACATAAATGTAAGTCCCCCTTTTGTAAGTGGGACAGACCCAATCCTAATTTCCTGATGCATGAGTCATAATAAACTGTGGCAGTAATGGGTGGAGAGTGAGAGAGAGCAGCAAAGAGATGAGGGATAGTGGCGGTGTGGGGAAGAGAAAGATTCCTACAGCTGCTAGGTAGGAGCCATTTGTAACGGAAGCGGAAATGAAAAGAAAATTAAAGGAGCGCACGTAATTAAGTTCAGCAGAAGCGACAAGAGCCCTCTCAGAATGTGCCTCAGTGGACTGGTACATCGGTTTAAGGGGAGAGCCCGCTCTTCACATGAGCAGTATCTTGCTGACTGGTAGAGTTTGCTCTGCCCAGCCAGGCTGACTGCTAACCCTGTATTAGCAGGAATACAGTTGCTGCTGCTCCAGACCACATTACATCACCGTAAAATGATGTAGGCTGGAGACCCTCCAGGAAACACTGGGCAAGCCGCCTGGAAAAATATTAAATTTTGTTTTTTTTTTGTCTGAGTAAGAGAGAATGCCGAACGCCACGAGTTTGGATGCATTCGGCCTGATCTGGAGCAAGGGAACTCGTTGTCCGTTGGATCGAGGGACCTCTGTGCTTCCAAACCCCTATAAATAGTATAGATGTCGTCTTGGCTCAGCCGGGAGAATTCTTGCTTGTGAATCAGAGAGCTGTAGGTTCAAAGGCAGGGTTCAAATTCAAGGGGGAAGGGATCTTGTGGGGCAGTGGTAAAGTCCCTACCTCTGAGCCAAGAGGCCTGGGTTGAAGTCCCACCTGCTCCAGAGGGGTGTCACAATATCTCTGAGCAAGTTGATTAGAAAACAATTTGGAATTCATGGGTGGCATTGGCAGTGCCACCTCTGCAGATGTATCATCAAACCAATCCCACATGCCCATTCAGGTAGCTGTTAACAATCCTACCCTGTACCGTATGCAATGGCAGCCACAATTCAGTGACTGCCAGCCAAACATCTCCACACATCCATTCAAAAGCCACAAAGGTATGCCACATCTTATATGTTATCTTCCGTGGAGGGAAAAGGCAAGGACGACTCTATTCCCTTTGATCACTGACTGGCCCTTCCCCGCTCTCTTACTTACCATTGCCGTCCACCAAAAAGGCCGAGGCTTGAGATCAAATGATATCGGAACAGAAGTAGGCCATTCAGCCCATCGAGCCTGCTCCACCATTCAAAAAAGATCATGGCTGATTTGAAAAATCCTCAGCTCTACTTTCCTGTTTTCTTTCCCCCAACCCTTGATTCCCTCACAGATTAACTATCCGACTACCTCAGCCTTGAATATAGAGTCATAGAGATGTACAGCATGGAAACAGACCCTTCGGTCCAACCTGTCCATGCCAACCAGATATTCCAACCCAATCTAATCTCACCGGCTAGCACCCGGCCCATATCCCTCCAAACTTTTCCTATTCAAATCCATATCCAAATGTCTTTTAAGTGTTGCAATTGTACCAGCCTCCACCACTTCCTCTGGCAGCTCATTCAATACACGCATTACCTTTCTGCGTGATAAAGTTGCCCCTTAGGTCTCTTTTGTATCTTTCCTCTCTCACCCCAAACCTATGCTCTCTAGCTCTGGACTCCCCCACCCCAGGGAAAAGACCTTGTCTATTTATTCTTTCCATGCCCCTCATGATTTTATAAACCTCTATAAGGTCACCCCATGGCCTCCGATGCTCCAGGGAAAACAGCACCAGACTATTCAATCTCTCATTGTAGCTCAAACCCTCCAACTCTGGCAACATCCTTAATATACTTAATGTCCCAGCCTGAACAGCTCTCTGTGATGAGGAATTCCACAGATTCACAAGCCCCAGGAGAAGAAATTCCTCCTCATCTCTGACTTAAATTTGCAATCCTTTATTCTGAGGTTCTGCCCTCTGGGGACTGATTGTCCAAAATGAGACTGCCCATGAGTGACATCTCCGTTCAGGGATGGGATGGCTGGCCTGGGGCAATGTGACGCCTCCATTGTTAGCTCATGGGGTCAAAAGGTGTGGAGGCTTCAGCAAGAGTTAGTCCCTGGTGAGGTCCACACAAGGACTTCGGCTAGTGGGCAAAAAAGGGTGAGCTTGGCATGGTGGCTCAGTGGTTAGCACTGCTGTGTCACAGCACCAGGGACCTGGGTTCGAGTCCAGCCTCTGATGACTGTCTGTGTGGAGTTTGCACATTTTCCTCCGGTTTCCTCTCACTGTCCAAAGATATGCAAGCTTGAGTGGATGGGCCAGGGGAAATGCAGGGTTACAGAGATGGGGTAGATGGGATGCTCTTCAGAGGGGTAATGTGGACTCGATGGGCCAAATAGCCTACTCCCACACTGTAGGGATTCTAACAATCTCTTGTCCTTCCCAAGGACAAGTAAAATGTGCTACAAGGAAGCATACAGGCATCAAACAGCGAAGGTGTGTGTGCCACAATCCTCACTGTCTGGATGAAGAGCATTGTGAGTTACAATCTCTTTGTTAAAAAACTCATTCATAGGATGTGGGCTTCACTGGCTAAGCCAGCATTTATTGACCATTCCTAGTTGCACATGGCAATGTGGGTCTGGAGTCACGTGTAGGCCAGACCAGCAGATTCTTTCCCTAAAGGGCCTGAATGATCCAGATGGACTTTTCCCAACAATCTAGGTTTTTTTTTATATTTCCCCCACACTACCACCTAACTGCGGTAGTGCTTATTTTTTCCCCACACCCATGTTGTGTGTGTGCAGGTGTGAGACACAGTGAGAGATACAAGGTGCACAAATCTTTATTCAGTTTTCAACACCAGGAAGAAAAGAAACACCCAAGTGGCCAGTGACAGGCCAGTTACAATCCAGGTTTTATCCTGTTACTGAGTTCAAATTCCACCATTTGCTGTGGCAGGATTTGAACTCAGGTCCCCAAAAAATTACCGATATCGCTGAATTAACAGGCCAGTGATAATATCACTAGACCATCACCTTCTTTTACTGAGAAGAATTTAGGAGCTCTCACAGACATGTAGGCAAGTGGTGTGCATTAGGATGACTCTCAATCATTCTGTTCATCTGTAAGGTTAACTGGCTTAGTGAGTGAGTGCACTAAAATTGGGGGGTTTAGTCAATCCTCACCCTTCTTTGAGGAGGCAGCCACGAATGGTTGGGAATGACCAGGATAGTGCCTAGGAGTGGAATATCAGAGCAATGCACTGAGGTTGCTTCCAGTGTGCTTTTGCTCATTGGAATACAGGAGTAATGACTGGAACTTTGTTGAGAAAAGGGACTATGTAGAACCCTTAGCTCATTCTCTGCATTTTCCACTGCAGGCCCTGGCTACAAGACCAGGAAGAAGGAGGAGTTTTACCCCCACTCCATCTCCTTCACCAAGGGGGAAGACTTTGAATCCTCTGGGGAATAGTGCAGTTGCACCCTTCCCCAGCACCATCACCTCAGTGACTGCTCATTGTAGGCTAGGATGGGGGCTCATGGTGAACATATCACTGACATAGGTCCACAGCCAATGGAAGATGTGAGACTTCAGATCTCTAACACTTGGACAATACTGGATACCAGGTCTCTGCTGAGTCCCATGCGATGATAAGCCTCTAATCCCAGACATTGGACAGACAGAGAACGTGGAATATAGAACAGTACAGCAGAGTACAGACCCTTCGGCCCTCAATGTTGTGCTAGCCTTTTATCCTACTCGAAGATCAAACTAACCTACATACCCAACATTGTACTAATGTCCATGTGTCTGTGCAAGAGTCGCTTAAATATCCCTAATGTATCTGACTCTACTATCACTGCTGGCAGTGCATTCCATGAATGAACCTACCTCTGACATCTCCCCTGAACCTTCCCCCAGTGACCCTAAAATTATGCACCCTCATGATAGCCATTTCCACCCTGGGAAAAATTCTCTGGCTATCCACTTCTATCTATGTCTCTCCTCATTTTGTATATCTCTATCAAGTCACCTCTCATCCTTCTTCAGTCCAATGAGAAAAGCCCTAGCTTCCTCAACCTTTCTTCATAAGACATGCCCCTCCAGTTCAGGCAGCATCCTGGTAAATCTCCTCTGCACCCTCTTGAAAGTTTCCACATCCTTCCTATAATGAGACAACCAAAACTGAACACAATATTCCAAGTGTGGTCTAACCAGGGCTCTGTAGAGCTGCAGCATAACCTCACGGCTCTTAAATTCAATGCCCCTTCTAATGAAAGCCAACACACCACATGCCTTTTTAACAACCCTATCAACTTGGGTGGCAGCTTTGAGGGATCTATGAATGTGGACTGCAAGAATCCAGCTGTGAGCCCTATATTCTGCATTCAAATTTGACCTTCCAAAATGAATCACTTCATACCTTTCCAGGTTGAACTCCATCTGCTACTTATCAGCCCAGTTCTACATCCTGTCAATGTCCTGTTGCAACCTTCAACAGCCCTCCACACTATCCACAACTGCCCAACCTTTGTGTCATCGGTAAACTTACTAACCCAAGCTTCCAATTCCTCATCCAAGTCATATATAAAAATCACAAAGAGCAAAGGTCCCAGAACAGATCCCTGTGGAACACCACTGGTCACCTAGCTCCAGGCTGAGTACTTTCCATCTATTACCACCTTCTGTCTTTATGAGCCAGCCAATTCTGTATCCAGACAGAATTCTGTATCTGTATCCCTGTATCCCATGCCTATTTCTGAATGAGCCTTCCGTGGGGAACCTTACCAAATGCCTTGCTAAAATCCATACACACCACATCCACGGCTCTACCTTCATCAATGTGTTTTGTCACATACTCAAAGAATTCAATAAGGTTTGTGAGGCATGACCTGGCCCTCACAAAGCATACTGACTATCTCTAATCCAGATATGGTTTTCCAAATAATCATAAATTCTGTCTCTCAGAACCCTCTCCAATAATTTGCCCAGCTCCAATGTAAAACTGACTAGACTCTAATTCCCAGGGTTATCCCTATTCCCTTTCGTGAACAAGGGAATAACATTTGCCACTCTCCAATCGTCTCGAGTGGAGTAGAGACATAGAGTCATAGAGATGTACAGCACGGAAACAGACCCTTCGGTCCAACCCATCCATGCCAACCAGATATCCCAACCCAGTCTAGTCCCACCTGCCAGCACCCGGCCCATATCCCTCCAAACCCTTCCTATTCATATACCCATCCAGATGCCTCTTAAATGTTGCAATTGTACCAGCCTCCACCACATCCTCTGGCAGCTCATTCCATACATGTACCACCCTCTGCGTGAAAAAGCTGCCCCGCAGGTCTCTTTTATATCTTTCCCC
>NC_057716.1:27807629-27818047 GCF_004010195.1 Chiloscyllium plagiosum | reverse complement strand
CCCCCCCACCTTACTAGTTTAAATCCTCCCAAGCAGTTCTAGCAAATTTCCCTGCCAGTATATTAGTCCCCGTCCAATTTAGGTGCAATCCATCCTTATTGTACAGGTCACTTCTAACCCAAAAGAGATTCCAATAATCTAAAAATGTAAATCCTTCTCCCATACACCAGCTCCTCAGACATGCATTCATCTGCTCTATCCTCCTATTTCTGCCCTCACTAGCTCGTAGCACTGGGAGTAATCCAGATATTACTACCCTTGAGGACCTCCTTTTTAAATTTCTGCCTAACTCTCTGTAATCTCCCTTCAGAGTCTCAACCTTTACCCTTCCAATGTCATTGGTTCCAATGTGGACACTGACCTCCTGCTGGCTCTCTTAAGGTAGCCAAATGCCTCGTCATCTAATTAGTGACGCGCATGAATGGATGAACGAGATTCCCACTGTCCCTACCTACTATCTAGCGAAATCACAGCCAAGGGAACGGGCTTGGCAGAATTAACCCTCTCCCCCATGAGAACATTCTGCACCCTCTCTGAGACATCCTTGATCCTGGCACTAGGGAAACAACACACCATTCTGCTTTTTCTCTGCTGGCCACAGAAACGTCTGTCTGTACCTCAGACTGCAGAATCCCCTAACACAATTGATCTCTTGGAAGCTGACTTACCGCTCGTTGCATTAGAGCCAGTCTCAACACCAGAAACTTGGCTGTTTGTGCTACGTTCCCCTGAGAATCCATCACCCCCTACATTTTCCAAAACAGCTTACCTGTTTGAAATGGGTATATCCACAAAAGACTCCTGCCCTAGGTACCTCTTACCCTTCCTGGAGTTAACCCATCTATGTGATTGTAACTGAGACTTTGCCCCCTTCCTATAACTGCCATCCATCACAGTGAACAATGATCATCACCAAAGGTGCAGCAATCTCTTCTCTCACTTCCTGCAGTAACCCAGGGTATATCCTGTCTGCCTCAGGGGATTTATTTATCCTTATGTTTTTCAAAATTTCTAGCACATCCTCCTTCTTAACATCAACCTGTTCGAGTGCATCAGCCTGTTTCACATTGTCCTCACAAACGACAAGGTCCCTCTCACTAGTGAATACTGAAGCAAAATATTCATTAAGGACATCCCCAACTTCCTCTGACTCCAGGCGCAAGTTCCCTCCACTATCCCTGATCGGCCCTACGCTACACTTGTTCCTCACATAAGTGTAGAGCGCCTTAGGGGTGTTCTTATTCCTACCCGCTGAGGGTTTTTCATGCCCCCTTCCAGCTCTTCAGTTCCTTCCTGGCAACCTTGTAACCTTTGAGAGCCCTGTCTCCTCCTCAACCTTAAATTAGCTTCCTTCTTCCTCTTGACTAGATGTTCCACATCCCTTGTCACCCAAGGTTCCTTCACCCAACTATCCCTTCCTTGCATCAGTGGGACCAACCTATCCAGCACTCGCAGCAAGTGGTCCGAAAACAATCTCCACATTTCTGTGGTGCATTTCCCTGAGGATATCTGTTCCCAGTTTATGCTCCACAGTTCCTGCCTAATAGCATTGTAATTCCCCCTCCCCCAACTAAATACTTTCCCATACCGCCTGCGCTTATCCCTCTCCATGAGTATAGTAATGCTCAGGGGGTTGTGATCACGATCACCGAAATGCTCTCTTACTGACAGATCTGACACCTGACCTGGTTCGTTGCCAAGCATCAAATCCAATATGGCCTCCCGTTTCATCGACCTTTCTACATGTTGCATCAGGAATCCATCCTGGACACACCTGCCAAAATCTGCTCCATCCAAACTGTTTGCGCGAAGGGGGTTGCAATCAATATTAAGGAAGTTGAAGTCACCCATGACAACCAACCTAGTACTTCTGCGTATTTCCAAAATCTGCCTCCCAAATCCGCTCCTCCGTGTCTCTCTTGCTATTAGGGAGCCTGTAGGAAACTCCCAATAAAGTGAGTGCTCCTTTCCTGTTTCTGACTTCCACCCACAATGAATCTGCATAAAAAACCCTCCTCGACGATCTCCCTTTCTGCAGCTGGGATACTACCCCTGATTAAGAATGTCCTCCCCCACCTCTTTTACCTCCCTCCCTATTCCTTTTGAAACATCTAAACCCTGGGACATCCAACAACCATTCCTGCCCCCGTGATATCTTAGTCTCTGTAATGGCCACAACATCGTAACTCCAAGTACAGATACATACTCTAAGTTCATCATCCTTATTCCTGACACTTCTTGGTTTAAAATAGACACACCACAACTCATTACACTGACTGTAACTTTGCCCTGTCAACCGTTTATCTTTCCTCACAGACTCTCTGCACGCTGTCTTTGCCTATTCCCAAGCTATCCCATCCTCTGATCCATAGCTCCGGTTCCCATCCCCCTGCCAAACTAGTTTAAACCCTCTTGAAGGGAGTTAGCAAACCTCCTTCCCAGGATATTGGTGCTTGTCCAGTTCAGGTACAACCTCCTTGTACAGGTCCCACCTTCCCCAGAAGGTATCCCAGTAATCCACATATCTGAAACCATCCCTCCAACATCAACCCTGCAGCCACGTGTTCAGCTACACTCGCTCTCTGTTCCTAGCCTCACTAGCCCGTGGGAGTGGTAGCAATCCTGAGATCACTACTCTGCTCATCCTGCCTTTTAGCTTCCAACCTAACTCCCTATATTCCCTTTTCAGGTCCTCATCCCTTTTCCTAGCTATGTCATTGGTACTGATGTGTACCATGAATTCTGGCTGCTCACCCTCTCCCTTAAGAATCCTGTTGACTTGATCTGAGACATCCCTGACCCTGGCACCCGGAAGGCAATATACCATCGGGAGTCTCGTTTGCAACCACAGAATCTCCCTTCTGTTCCTCTAACCATTGAATTTCCATCACTATCGTTCTCCCAGTCTCCGACCTTCCCTTCTGAGCCACAGCACCTGGCTCAGTGCCAGAGACCTGGACACTGTGGTTTTCCCCTGATCGATTCCCCCTGCCCCATAAACAGTATCCAAAGTAATAATAAACAGTATTCCTTATTATTGAGGGGATCCCTGCACTGTCTGCCGATTCCCTTTCCCTCTCCCGAAGGTCACCCAGCTACCTTTATCTTGCAAGTTAGGTGTGATATCTCCCTATAACCCCTTCCTGTCACCCTGTCACCCCTCCCGAAGTTCATCCAGTTCCAGTTCCCTAACACACTCTGTGAGGAGCTGGACTTGGGTTCACTTCTCGCAAGTGAAGTCAACAGGGACACTAATGGGGATCCTTCCACATCCAGCAATTGTCCAAGCCTCCATCCCCTATGCTCTAAATTGCCAAAATAGATTTTAAAAAACAGCCTTCCCTTAGCAACCCTCCACATGGAGTAATTTTTGTTTGGTTAGAGGAGGAGGACGGGTGGGAGACACAACCCGTGTAGTGTTTTGGGTTTAGCCACTGCCCGACTGTATGAGCTCACTTACCCAGCAGTTCCCCGTGTCCGCATCCATTCCTGTTCAGCCTTCGCTCTGCTGATTCACGAGGTAAATATTTAATATTCAAATTTACCTTCCCGGCTGGCCACTGGCTCGTGTTCTCTCGACTCCCGCTGCTGAAATGGAGGCTGCTGGTTCACAAGGAACACCAGACAGTAGTGCCCGAGAGCATGCACAGACAGGAGCTAAGGATGGAGACCTTCCTCTGGGTTTGGACTGACCTGATGGTCCCAGCATGGCAGTTCCAGGCTGCCTTTGTGGGGACACTGGAGACTGCCTTGGATTGTCAGATTCAGCAGGATGCCCAGAGACTCCCTTCTCTCCTCAGCCAGCCTCAAGCAGCGAAGGATCTCCCTCGTCTCAACAAGCAGGCTTCAATCCCCTTCAGTGCATGTGGACAATCCTCACCGGGATATTGGCATGGACAAGGCCCAGTACAGCCAGCTGGTGTACCCCCAACACTTACCTGGCTGTAACCGTAGAAACCCTGCCCAAACTGCAGGGTACTCTAATACCCCCTGAGCCAACGTTGAGGATGACATCCCGGGATAACACTTACCCTTCAGCAGTAAGACTGGAGAGGCACCATTAAAACCATAACGACAGCTTGGGTTCTGAGAAGGCTGGATCGGTTGTCATACAGCACGGAAGCAGACCATAATCACAAACTAACCTAGTCCCACTTACCTGCGCTTGGTCCATTTCCCTCCAAACCTTTCCTATTCATGTACTTATCACAATGTCTTTTAAACATTCTAACTGTACCGCCATCCACCACTTCCTCTGGAAATTGATTCCACATATGAACGAACTCTCTGTGTAAATAAAGTTGCCCCTTATGTCTTATTTAAATTGTTTCTCTCTTACTTTAAATACACACCCCCTAGTCTTGACATCCCCCACCCTAGGGAAAAGACACCTGCCACGTACCTTAAATGGTATGGTCTTATAAACCACTATAAGGTTACACCTCAACATCCTACTGCCCAGTGAAAAAGGTACCAACCTATCCAGCTTCTCCTTATAAGTTTTGTAATAAGTTTGCAATAAGTCGTGAGGTTTTGTATCACAGTTCCCTCCTGAAGGCCTGTGGTGTACGAGGATAGAGCAAACCTTGATACTGGGTCAGTCTTCTGTTGAGTGTCTGGCATACACTGATGCAGGGGAATCTTGGAGCCACTCACACAGTCACGTGTTTCACATTGCAGACCTGCTGAGCTGGGAGGGGATAAGGCGCTCTGAGATGCAGCAACCAGCCTCACACACTCTCTAATTCATTCAGATTTACCTCGCTGCTGTGCTGTCATCATCACGTGTTTCTCAATGGGTTGGACATGTGAGTGTCAGTTCACGTGTCTGTCATCTCTGTTATTATATCAGGGCTGAGCAGCCTCAAGAATACTATGAATAGTCACATGCACAGCATGCCCAGCCTAATGCACTATGAACTGGGCAGTTGCATAAGCTTGACCTTTATTCCACACTAACATCTACATGGAATACTTCACCTGGGAGTACTTGGCAAGTAATGTCAAGGCAACATTGTTCCACTGTTACACAGTTTGACCAGCACGAGCATCACACAGTGTAATTTTACAAACTTCAGTTTGTTGATAATATTAATGGTATCTTAATTGTATTGTTAAGATACACAGACCATGGCCTTTTGCAATGGATGGACACTTCAGCAGCTAGAGTGCACCACCTCTCTTGCAAACCAAATTTCAATTTATATTCATTAAATTCCCTTTAAGTTTTGAACCTCAGATTTGTTACAGTGCATGTTTAAGGTGCTTTCAATTTTATCTTGGTTTAATTTTCATTATTTTATTTTCAGTCGCTCCCAAAAGGGTATTAATAGTCTACCCTCACCCTAAATAGTTCAGTTGGGAGAGCGTTTGGCTGAAGTTCTGATGATTCCCTGGTTCAATTCAGGGTTTCTGCAATGTGTGTTGTGGTGCAATGGTAATGTCCCTACCTCTCGCCCCAAGTTCAAGTCCCGCTCTGCTCCACGGGTATGTCACATTGTATATGAACAGCAATATCTATAAAGACAGTCAAGGTAAATCTCTGTTGGTGCAGTGGTAGTGTCTGAGCTGGGAAGCCTGGACTCAGGTTTTACTTGTTGCAGAGGTATGTAATAACCTGTCAAAACAGGGACACGGGGTAGGAATACCGCATTCTACAAATAAATTGATTATGGAGGAAATGGATCAGCATCCTGTTTCAAACATCATGAACTGGATTGGAACTGCATTAACAAACAAAACGAGGGTAATTTTCACCTCGATATAGTGAGACTACCAACATGAAACAGGGAGACTTAACTTCCGTGAGTTATCTCGAAAAGTCTCCCATTAGAAGATAGTTTAATAACTAGGTTAGCCTGAGGGAAGCATAGCTAAGTGCTGCACCACAGGTTGTTGAAGTGTTAGTGACTGGCAAAGTCAATTCCAATAGCTTGAGCTGTCAATGCTTTTGTGTTAGCTTCTAGTCCGGTAACAAGTTGACTTTAAAATTTTTATCTTTGAATTCCAAACCCTACCTTTGATCATGCATCCAAACCCATCTGCAGTGTCCCCTCGAATTGGCACTCAATAGTTTACCACCAGCCCAGCTGCTACCATTCTGGTGACTCTGCACAGGGACACTAAGGCTGGGTAAAGGCACCACAGGACAGGCACTAAGAGAAATCTCAAGGCTGATGAATGGGCTGTTGGATGTTGGATATTGTGATGGCTTTAATTTCAGGAACGTAACTAAACTGGGAAGCTGTGCAACTGAAAGAAGGTAATCTGTTAGACAATGGAGATCTGCCATTGAGTTCATGGAAACTGGAGATGAACGAAGCAATGGCGGACAGCCTGCCTGGAAGGTGGATGAGAGGTTTGGCTCCAGTTCCAGTTGGTTTCATTGTCCAGTGGTCCTCACCACTCCCTGGGAGTGAGGGCTGTTCCCTCACAGTGGTGACCATTTGCTGGTGAATGTCAATGGATTCCCCCCCCAATCTCCCCACCCCAGGAATCAGGATCACTGCTTCATCAAGAAGCATCTCAATCATTGCCTGACCATGGCAGCACAGCTCATATAGTCTATATGCTAGCCTTGTGTGGCTGGGTGACAGAATTGAGTCACGAGATACATGAAGAGCCCAGATGCTGCCCCTTCTGGTTTGACAGGGTGGCTGAAAGATTGAAGGAACAAGTGGAAAGCTACTGAAAGCTGGTGCCAGGATAGTGGCTAATTCCTTGCTAGCCATGATGCATGTAATCATACTCAGTGAGTGCTCACTTTCTGTGGTTGTGAAACATTGAGATGTGACTCTACAAAGGTATCATCCTGTGCCAAAGGATAATTCTTGCTAAAGGCATGTGTGCACCCCACCAGTGTATGTTGCTTGGGTTCTCTTTTTGTTAATCTTTGCTTACATTTTCTCTCTGCCTTGCTTATGACCTTTTCCAAACTCTCGCTGCATTGTATCTGCCTGTTTTGCAACTGTACTCTGCACCTGATGTTTTAGTAAACTTCCAGTGCCTTTGTCATCAGGGGAGCTAACTCTGGATGTCCCCATCTTTTATTTCCCGTGGGAATACACTTTGTACCTGAACTGTCTTTGTCACAAAGGTTTTAACCATCGTTCATCTCCATTGTTTCCAGTCCCCCAGTGCTGCATTGTGGCACAAATCACTGCGGTTTGCTTTATCCCAGTTGCTAGCTATATCTTTGATTTTCCCTTATCCCTCTCGTAATTATTTCAAAGCACATTATATTATGATCCCTGTTATGCAAATGCTCTCACATCAGAACACACTCCACATGCTAGCTCTATGACTGTATGACTCTATGACATGTCACAGAGATATCCCAGCACTGTCTTTTTCATTGCCCAGTACTGCCTTTTTTCACACTGGGATAGAAACACCTGCTTATGAAAATCCCCCTGTGTGTGTTGTAAGATTTTGACAATCCCCTTCCTCTTTACTCCAGTAATTGAAATCCCCTTGCATTACTGTTGCATTATTGTTCTGGGCAGCCTGTATACCCAGTTGTCTCAATGTCTAAGGCAAGGTTCAGAAGAAGGTCAGTTACATCTAGTTTGATCCCAGTTCTGACTGAAGGTGCCATGGAACCTACCTCCTTGCCCTGTCTCTGACAATACCTCTGACTAAAGCTGCCCAAAGAGTCAATGGAGAATGAAGCAGTGAAACTTCAGGCGGAATACATGAGAAGAAAATTGATATATGTCTTAAATCTGCCAACAGATTTTTCCTTCCATCTTCTTCAAACTATAGTAAACACTGCACCAGATGCATGGTCCTTTTTTTTTTCTCTTCCTTAATTTGAAGCAAACAATTTCAGCCTTAGAAGTGTGCATTATATCATCCCAACTGTAACATTATCCTGGATTAATATTGTCACAACCCTTCCCCCATTATTTTCCTTCCTTATCCTTCCTGAGCACATTGCAGCCAGAAATGTTCCGTTCCTCCCCATGTCCATTTCTACGCCAAGTTTCTAGATAATAACCTTATGTGGCAACTCAAGCTTGTCAACCTCTTTTGCAACACTCCTCCCTTCAATGCAGATGCTTCTGATATCAGTTTGGTCTATTTTGTTTTCTTCTTCAATTTAATTTCTGCCCGTTCTACATACCTCTTTAATTTGCTGGGGTTTTTTTGACCCTCCTCTTTTTCTATGTTGTCTTTTCGCTGGTGTGACATGGGCCTTTCTCTTCTCCCCAGTGCATGGTATCAGGAGCATCTTATTAACTTTTCAGTTTCTGAATTTTGACTGAAGTACCTCAGTCTTTTCTCGTCTGAGTTGTTGGATCCAGACTGGACCATGGTTTATAGAGTCATAGAGTCATACAGAACCAGTCCAGTCTGACCATGTTCCCAAACTAAACTAGTCCGATTTGCCTGCGTTTAGCACATATCTCTCCAAACCTTTCCTGTTCATGTACTTAGCCAAATGTCTTTGAAACATTCTAACTGTACCTGCATCCACCACTTCCTCTGGCAGTTCGTTCCACAATTTGAACCACTCTCTGTGTAGAAATGTTGCACTATGTTTCCTTTTTAAAACTTTCTCTTCTGACCTTAAAAAGATGTCCCCCAGTTTGAACAACACCACCCGAGGGAAAAGACCTTTGCTACAGGAGGTCATTGTACACATTGGAACCAATGATATAGGGAGGGAAAAGGATGGGACTCGAAAGGGAGAATATAGGAAGTTAGGCAGGAATTTAAAAAGGAAATCCTTCAAAGTAGTAATATCTGGATTACTCTCGGTGCTGTGAGCTATTGAGGGCAGGAATAGGAGGATAGAGCAGGTGAATGCATGGCTGAGGAGCTGGTGTATGGAAGAAGGATTCACATTTTTGGAATTGTAATTCCAAAACAGGGAGATAGTGAGAAAGGAGATCAATTTGAGATTGGTATAGTTGAGAAAAGAAGCGAGTCAAACAGTCAGGGCAGGCAGGGACAAAGCAGAGAACAAGGTAGGACTGATAAATTAAACTGCATTTATTTCAACGCAAGAGGCCTAACAGGGAAGGCAGATGAACTCAGGGCATGGTTTGGAATATGGGATGGGATATTGTAGCAATTACAGAAACATGACTCAGGGATGGGCAGGACTGGCAGCTTAATGATCCAGGATATACATGCTACAGGAAGGACAGAACCAGAACCCCTCAGTTTCTCTGCTCCGTCACACTACAAAGGGTCCTGCCATTAATTGGTTCTGGTCATTCTCCTCACCTACATGGAAGTTCCAATTCATTGGTGCTTGAGAAACAAGCTACGATTCAGCTCTCACCTCTGCAGTCCCATGGACTCCCAGCCCCAACCCCCCCAACCCCGCATTACTGCTGCATCTGGGTCTGACACAGGACAACAGATTTATATTTGACTGTAATTCCTTGAGGTACCATCTCCCTGACTGGCACTCAACAGTGAATGCCAGCTTGTGGGTGCTACAGTCCCCAACAATTCCTTCCTGTTCCTCCAAATTTGATGCTTGTTATCTGCTTTCTCTCCTGTAGAGCACTCAATGGCTGTGGTGGTGAACCCCTCCTGAGACCTGGAGTCCATAAAACTCTCAGCTTCCCCTCTTCACTGCAGGGATATCAGAGGCCTCTCCATCCCAGGGACTCTTGGAATATTAAGCCTATATCTGTGCATGCCAGGATACAGGAATTGTTCAGGAGTTCCCACAAGGGACAGGAAACGGATATGACAGGCCCTGGCTGTCTTGATATTTATCGTTCATTTGCTTTAAAGCTCATTGAATACAAACAACCAGCCTTGAACTGTCTGACCACTAAAACCAAGTCACTCAACACCATAAGTATTAATCTATAGTAGGAGGAGAGGGTCGTCTGGTCTAGGAAGGGAGAAATCCTGTTAGTTTGTGGGCAGACAGAACTCAACAGGGAGCAAACCTTTTAAGATTAAATAAGATTAACTGAGAGACATGTACAATTCGAGTGACGGAGAGGAAAGGAAAGGACAAAGATCAGCTTAAAGGGTGGTCACTAATCCGCAGGGAATAAGCTGCAAAGGAACATTAAGGTTCAAGTTTGAGAGGTGATAGTTTAGACTTCTCCAAAGTATGTTTATGTATGAATGTTCCGGCTCTCAGCATTTCGGCACAGGGAAACCTAATTTCCAAACCTCGCTCATGATCTTGCAGAGATTGCACTATTGGTTTTGTACTAGACAAACACACACACTCACAAACACAATTACACACACTCAGACACACACACATTCAGACACACACACACACTACGATACACATACGCTCAGACACACACACAGACAAATACACACACACAGACAATTACACGCATTCAGACACACACAGGCAAACACACACTCAGACATGCACAAATATACACTCAAACACGCACAGACAATTACATACACACTCAGACACACAG
>NC_057716.1:27779695-27805027 GCF_004010195.1 Chiloscyllium plagiosum | reverse complement strand
AAGATTTGCTTTCCCAAAATGCAGCACCTCGCATTTATCTAAATTAAACTCCATCTGCCACTCCTCAGCCCATTGGCCCATCTGATCAAGATCCCATGGTAACCTAAGGTAACCTTCTTCACTGTCAATTTTGGTGTCATCTGCAAACGTACTAACTCTACCTCTTATGCTCACATCCAAATCATTTATGTAAATGACAAAAAGTAGAGGAAGCAGCACCGATCCTTGTAGCACTGCACTGGTCACAGGCATCCAGTATGAAAAACAACCCTCCACCACCACCACCTTCTGTCTTCTACCTTTGCGCCAGTTCTGTATCCAAATGGCTAGTTCTCCCTGTATTCTGTGAGATCTAACCTTGCTAACCAGTCTACCATGAGGAACCTTGTTGAATGCCTTACTGAAGTCCATACAGATCACACTACCACTGTGACCTTATCAATCCTCTTCACTACTTCTTCAAAAAGTCAATCAAGTTCATGAATTATGATTTCCCATGCACAAAACCATGTTGACTATCCCGAATCAATCCTTGCTTTTCCAAATACATGTAAATCCTGTCCTTCAGGATTCCCTCCAACAACTTGCCCACCACCAACATCAGGCTCACTGCTCTATAGTTCCCTGGCTTGTCCTTACCACCCTTCTTAAACAGTGGCACCACGTTAGCCAACCTCCAGTCTTCTGGCACCTCACCTGTGACAATCGATGATACAAATATCTCAGCAAGAGGCCCAGCAATCACTTCCCTGGCTTTCCACAGAGTTCTAGCATACACCTGATCAGATCCTGGGGATGTATCCACTTTTATGCGTTTTAAGACATCCAGCACTTCCTCCTCTGTAATATGGACATTTTTCAAGATGTCACCATCTATTTCCCCTCATTTTATATTTTTCATATCCTTTTCCACAGTAAACACTGATGAAAAATATTCGTTTAGTATCTCCCCCATCTCCTGCAGCTCCGCACAAAGGCTGTCTTGCTGATCTTTAAGGGCTATTCTCTCCCTAGTTACTCTTTTGTTCTTAATATATTTATAAAATCCCTTTAGATTCTCCTTAATTCTATTTGCCAAAGCCATCTCATATCCCCTTTTTGCCCTCCTGATTTCCTCCTTAAGTATACTCCTACTGCCTTTATACTCTTCTAAGGATTCACTTGATCTCTCCTGTCTATACCTTACATATACTTCCTTCTTTTTCTTAACCAAACTCTCAATTTCTTTAGTCATCCAGCATTCCCTATATCTACCAGCCTTCCCTTTCACCCTAACAGGAATATACTTTCTCTGGACTCTCATTATCTCATTTCTGAAGGCATCCCATTTGCCAGCCGTCCCTTTACCTGTGAACATCTGCCCCCAGTCGGCTTTTGAAAGTTCTTGCCTAATACCATCAAAATTAGCCTTCCTCCAATTTAGATCTTTAACTTTTAAATCTAGTCTATCCTTTTCCATCACTATTTGAAAACTAATAGAATTATGGTCACTGGCCCCGTACAGTCTGGGCTGTCATCACTGTAGCTCACTCCACTCTGCTCCCACTTTTACCAACCCTTGCTCACCCACTTGGGGATACTGTTGATTTTTGAGCTCATGGTCTTCCTCCAGGTCCTGCTTTGCTCCCCCTGCTCCCTCCCACTCCCCGCCACCCCACCCTTCCAACATATTCCCTCACATAGTCTCGGATCCTGCCTAGGATAAGGGGTCCTGAATCAGTTGTCCGTGAAATGACCCTCTGCTTCAGGTAGTTTCACTGTTCAGTCTGTAATTAACCGGAAGAGGATGAATCTAGTAGTTCGGTTTCAGGGCAGTTCACGGGCACAAGGCTGTGCCAGGCAAGACCATTGGCCAACCTTCTCTAGTTTCCCAGACTGCTTTGCACTGGCTGTTTTAAATGATCTCCCACCCAAGAGCTCTGAGGGTGCTATTGTCGATAGGATTCCTGCTAAATTTGGCTGCCCACTCCCTTCATGGTAATGAAGTGTGCACCCTGGTCCAAATCGGTTTGTGTTGGACACCCCTGCCTTAGTATTTCTTCCATTCGGATTTTACCCATTGTCAAGGGAGAGCAGTCACTGGTCAGTAATGCCCCTGCCCATGTAGTAAATTGATTGGTTATTATTGAGCGATACCTCTTTCTCCTTGATGGGGTTAATAACCTGTATCTACTCTGAGGTCCTCTGGGATGAGATTGGAGTGGTGGGTTTTATTTTTACTGCCTTTCCAGTGTTGTATTGGGCACAGGGTGTTGACAGAATCGAGCTATGTCCCTTCCTAGCCTCTTCCACCGCCAACATAAGATCCAACATATTATTCCATCTGGTACGTTATATACCCTGGTCAATCCCTAATAAAAGTCCCCTGATGCATTTCTAGGCAACTAGATTTCCTGCATTTCTCCACACCCCATCGCTATTCGGAGACAATCCCTATTTCTTCCACTCTTATTCCTCCTTCTGTTGATCCAGTGTATAATTTGAGCATAATCACCTCATTCTCTTCTCTCATGATAGAGACAGATGAACTATCTTTTCTTTCCCACTTGATCATTATCTAAGTGTTTCAGGGCTTTCAATTTTTCTAAGGGCTCCCTGGTTTCTAGGTAATTTTAGTGGCTCTATCAAAATATCTATCTTCGCTACCTGAGCTGATTTTCTGCCAGGCCCGATCTCAGCTTCACATCAAGTATCCTCTGGGATCCATCCACAGGTATTGTTAACTCCGATCCTTCTAATGGCTCCTCCCTAACTCGACTCAATTCCTCATTTTCTGCTTTTGCACATCATGTACATGATACTTTCTTTCAACATTCATGCACCTTGTTGGGTTATTCCCATCATCCCTAACCCCTATCTACGGTGGCTCAGTGGTTAGCACTACAGACTCACAGCTTCAGGGATCCAGGTTCGATTCCACCCTTGGGCCACGATGTGCTCCAGTTTCCTCCCACAGTCCAAAAATATGCAGGGATGTGCAGGCTAGATGGATTAGCCATGGGAAATGCAGGGTTACAAGAACTGGGCATCAACTGGGTCTGGGTGGGATGCTCGTCAGTGTGTCCTTGATGGGCTGAATGGCCTGCTTCCACTCTATGTCAATTAGAGGAACTCGCCCATTATTAGGGGGATAAACACTCTCCCATTAAGTCTGTCAGATGCAATCTTCAACCTTCCTGCGTTTACAATCTGTGTATTCCTTGTGGTGAAATCGCTTCCCCGAGCATCGTGATTGGCTCTCTCACTTTAATTACCCAGACTGCTCGATCTAAGACTTGGAGGCATTGTCATAGTCCTGCAACAGCTGCAGGTTGTTGTTTTTTTGAGAATTTATTATTGTCTGTTTTGGTTTCCAAAAGCAGAGCGTTACAACTGCTAGACAGTAGCTTCGTATTATCATGGCAGTTCTGTGTGGGAGCAGCCGCATCAACTCTGGTAGTCCCAGTGGAAGACACTGGTGACTGTGGAATATGAGTAAAGGCATTCTCATACTTCTCTGCCATTCTAACCCGTGTATCGTTTTACTCAAAGCCTGCCCCCCTTTCCCCAGCTCCTGAATTGGGTTTACAATTTGCAATTAGTTGCCCATAAAATTTCAACAACCATTTTTAAAAAAAAAGTACTTGTTGCACTCCCTGGATTCTCTGGAGAATTGGGAAGGCCAGTAAAGCTTGGCTTTGTTTGCCGGAGAAAGTGTTTTGATTCCCTGTCCTTTGGCATTGTACATTGTGCTGGGTATCCGCACAGACTGTACTTCTAACCACCAACATTCTCTCTTATATTTCGCCCAAGCTCCTGACAATAATAAGCCAAACACTCCAAACCTTCATTTTTGTTCCCAATCCACTCTGATCTTTTCTGCAGATCCCATAGTATGCCAGTATCGAGGGTACAGGGATGTATTCATCGCTTCTTTCCCAGATTAAGGTATCGTTGGCTGAATCTATTACAACACCAAGGATTCAGAGAGTTTCATTTCCTCAGTGTTAGGATACACCAACAAAATCGGAGGGGATTTGCCATGCTCTCTTACCCAATCTGACCCCAAACCCACAGCAATGTAGTTGACCCTTAACTGCCCTCTGAAATGGCCTTGGCAAATCACTCGGTTCAAAGGCAATTAGAGATGGGCAGCAGGTGCTGGTCTTGCTACCCATGCCGACATCCAATGAAAGAACAAAGAAACTTGATTGAGCTGTTCAAATTCCTGATGGAGTTTGTACGGAAAAAGCGGGAAGCTTGTGGCAGAAGATTTTGACCAATGAGGACGCTGATAGAGCCGTTTGGCCAAAGAACTAAACATGACCAACGACATAAATCCAAAAGAGCTGCGGATGCTGGAAATCTGAAGCAGAAATTGCTGGAGAAACTCAGCAGGGCTGGCCAACGTCTGTGGAGAGAAATCCGTCAAGAGATCCCGTGACCCTTTGTCAGAACTGATCCGACACAGAGCGGGATCCGAAATGCACCAACTGAGAGACGGGTGGAGGCAGGTTCGATTGTGACTTTCAAAAAGGAATTGGATAAACAGCTGAAGGAGCTTAAATTGTGGGGCTACAGGGGAGGGCAGCATCCAAGGAACAGGAGAATTGACGTTGCTTATGCCCGAAACGTTGATTCTCCTGTTCCTTGGATGCTGCCTGACCTGCTGCCCTTTTCCAGCAACACATTTTCAACTGCTAAACTGAAAGTCTATAACATAAAGGTCTTGTCCATACAGCTCTGCACACTCTATGCCAGCATCATGCCAAGGAGCTCAGCCTCTTTCACTTCAGCTGCCTTCAGAATCTCCCAAGGATCAAATGGCAGGGGGTTACATTGCCAGGTGCTAGCTGGCATGCCAAGTGTGCACAGTCACAATTGGCCTGACCAGAAAGCAAATCTCTGATAGCAATCTCATGGTGGTCCAAGGAAGCCCTGCAAGGCGCATCGCAAGGACCCTCTTCACAGTTGGCTTACCCCTTTCGGGTCCTGGGTGGAACACATCCTTCAAAAGCAAGTACCCCTCCAAAGCAGGGAGATGACACAAGGAGAGGAAATCCCGAGTCGGCAGATCGACCCAAACTCAGCCACCTACGGCATCCTGCCACATTTACGGTGGAAATGGCCAGACGTGTGTCAGCCTCAGCAGTAGGCTAACAGAAGCCTACCAAACACCCAAGCTCATGGTTATCTTCACCCCAAAGCAGTTAAACGGATTGCTGGCGCCTTTAGCTAACTCCAGTTGGAACTAACTCTATTCAATGTCTGTCAGAAACTCAGGATGTCTAAAAGCAAGCTACAGCCAATGGAGGTATAATGTTGTACAGCACAGAAACGGACCCTTCAGTACAACTCGTCCATGCCAACCAGATATCCAAAATTAATCTTGTCCCATTTGCCAGCATTTGGCCCTTATCCCTCTAAACACTTCCTATTCAAGTACCCATCCATATGCCTTTTAAATGTTGTAACTGTACCTGTCTCCACCAATTCCTCTGGCAGCTTGCTCCATACATGCACCACCTTCTGCGTGAAAAAATTACTCCTTTGGTCCTTTTTAAATCTTTCCCCTCTCACCTTAAACCTATGCCCTCTAGTTTTCGACACCCCCACCTTAGGGAAAAGACCTTGTCTATTTACCCTATCCAAGCCCCTCCTGATTTTATAAACTCTGTAAGGCTACCCCTCAGCCTTCAGGGGAGAAAAGCCCCGGCTTAGTCAGCGTCTCCCCATAACTCAAACCTCTAGTCCTGGCCATATCTTTGTAAATCTTCTCTGCACCCTCTCGAGTTTAACAATACCCTTCTTATAACAAGGAGACGAGAATTGGACACAATATTCTAAAAGTGACCTCACCAATGTCCTGTACAGTTGCAACATGACCTCTCAACTCCTATACTCAATGTTCTGGCCTTCAGACATGAGGTTACAATTGTAATGTAGACAATTTGCCCACAGCAAGCTCTCGTGAAATGTGACAATGAACGTAACCATTTCATAATGTTGGTCGAGGGGGATATATTGACCAGACCAATAGAGAACTCTGAGTTCTCTTTTACAATTGTACCATGGGATCTTATGTATTCGACAACAAACAAATTCTTGGCTTTAGATGAGTTACGCCGAACCCTTAGAAGGTTTTGAAGTTAACAGACTCTCAGCGGGTTTTGTTTTAGTGTTTTATTTTCATGTTTCTCCCGTTTATTTGAGGACGACTTTTAATCGAGGCTAGTCACCAGTTTGCTGAAAGCAAGAGGTATTCTAGCAAATCTCAAGTTGTTTCTTGTTGCGAGACTTATTAAGGCAAGTGGAAAATTCCTCAGAGATCTGTGGTTGGTAGTCATTTCCTTTCTACGTTAAGTGGATAAATTGACTGAGTAGGCTGTTGAATCCTTGTCATCTGGTTTCCCTCTCTGTAATATATTGTCGGTTTTAGTTGTGGGAATTCATTCTGCATAAAGTCTCAATTTTGTGACCTTTGTCTTGGCGATTGGTTGAATTTGAGTCATCTGGCTGGGGTTTCTTTTATTCATTTTCAGACTGTGGGCGTTGCTGGCTCAGCCCAGCATTTATTGCCTATTCCTAACTGCCCACACAGCAGTTAACCACCTTGCTGTGGGATTGGAGTTTCATGTAGGCAAGACCAGGTAAGGATGGGGGATTTCCTTCCCGAAACGACATTAGTGAAGGAGATGGGGTTTTCCAACAATTGACAATGGTTGCATGGTCATCATTAGACTCTTAATTCCAGCTTTTTATTGAATTCAGATTCCACTATTTGCTGTGGTGGAATTCGAATTCAGGTACCCAGGACATTATTTGTATCTCTGGATTAACATTTGAGTGATAATACCATCACCTCCTCTAAAGATAAAGTCAGCCTAGTCTCTGAGGACCATAGGGCTGCTTTCTCATGAGGAAAACCAACTGGTGGTGGTTTACCATAAGGGCACCGTACATCAGGCAGGGGCCAAGGTTGAGTAGGGTGCACCTGTGGCCAGTACAAGAACTGAATCCACACTGTTGGCATCACACTGTATCACAAACTAGCCATCCAAACTAACCGATACTCGACCCAACTGAATGAAGTCACTCTGGTTTCTTTGCTGGTTTCTAGAAAACGGATTCTCTCCTCAGACATAGTCGTTTGCAAGTGCATTCGTGTTCTAGGTCAGGCTTCTGTCTTGTTAAAATATTTCAAAGTACACTGGACACATATTGGGAATGAGTTTGAAAGTGGATCAGCAGCCTTGTTGCACACAGCATGATCCCATGAGATCAATCAGCTTGCTGTCTATCTTTAACAGCATTGCCTGAGGGACCACAAGACCATAAGGTCCAGGAGCAGAATTAAACGATTCAACCCATCGAGTCCGCTCCACCGTTTGATCATGCCTGCTATACTTTTCAATCCCATTCTCCTGCCTTCTCCCTGTAACCCTTGATCCATTTAGTAATCAAGAGCCTAGCTACCACTGTCTGAAAGAAATTCATGACTTGGCTTTCACAACCCTCAGCAGCAATGAGCTCCACAGATTCAACACTCTCTGGAAAAAGAAATTCCACCTCATCTCAGCTGTAAAGGGTCAGCCCTTCACTCTGAGGCTATGCCCACAGATCCTTCCTGAAGAAGGGCCTGTGCCCGAAACGTCGAATCTCCTGTTCCCTGGATGCTGCCTGACCTGCTGTGCTGTTCCAGCAATAAAGTTTCAACCACAGATCCTGACCTGCACATCTTTGGACTAACATGTAGAGTGAGTATAAGCCAGACCCGTTGTATGAGACCTAGTTGTGGCGACGCTGCGGGGAATAAAATGCCCATATTCTAGCAGACTCGCCTCTTGGTCGTTTGTTCTGTGTCAGACTACTCTCCTACGAACCTGACCTTGAGAATTTTTTAAAACAGGTCCCTTTTATATCTTTCCTCACTCACCCTAAACCCATGCCCTCTAATTCTGGACTACCCCACCCCAGGGAAAAGACTTTGTCTATTTATCCTATCCATGCCGCTCATGATTTTATAAACCTCTATAAGGTCATCCCTCAGCCTCCGACGCTCCAGAGAAAACAGTCTCTCCCAATCCTCCGACCCTGGCAACATCCTTGTAGATCTTTTCTGAACCCTTTCAAGTTTCACAACACCCTTCCGATAGGAAGGAGGCCAGAATTGTACACAATATTCCAAAAGTGGCCTAACCAATGTCCTGTACAGCCGCAACATGACCTCCCTGCTCCTGTGCTCAATACTTTTCACAACATCTTTCCAATAGGAAGGAGGCCAGAATTGTACACAATATTCCAAAAGTGGCCTAACCAATGTCCTGTACAGCCACAACCTGACCTCCCTGCTCCTCTGCTCAATACTCTGACCAATAAAGGAAAGCATACCAAACGCCTTCTTCACTATCCTATCTACATGCGACTCCGCTTTCAAGGAGCTATGAACCTGCACTGCAAGGTCTCTTTGTTCAGCAACACTCCCTAGGACCTTACCATTAAGTGTATAAGTCCTGCTAAGATTTGCTTTCCCAAAATGCAGCACCTCGCAATTATCTGAATTAAACTCTATCTGACAATTATCAGCCCATTGGCCCATCTGATCAATATCCCGTTGTACTCTGAGGTAACCTTCTTCGCTATTCAATACACCTCCAATTTTGGTGTTAGCTGCAAACTTACTAACTATACATCATGTTTGTATCCAAATCATTGTTATAAATGATGAAAAGCAGTGGACCCTGCACCGACCCTTGTAGCACTCCACTGGTCACAGGCCTGCATCTTAAAAACAACCCTCCACCACCACCCTCTGTCTTCTACCTTTGAGCCAGTTCTGTATCCAAATGGCTAGTTCTCCCTGTATTCCATGAGATCTAACCTTGCTAACCAGTCTCCCATGAGGAACTTTGTCGAACGCCTTACTGAAGTCCATATAGATCTCGTCTATTGCTCTGCTGTTATCAACCTTCTTTGTTACTTCTTCAAAAAACTCAATCATATGATTTCCCATGCACAAAGCCATGTTGACTATCCCTAATCAGTCCTAGCCTTTCCAAATGCATGTAAATCATGTCCCTCAGGATTTCCTCCAACAACTTGTCCACCACTGATGTCAGGCTCACCAGTTTATAGTTCCCTAGCTTGTCCTTACCACCTTTCTTAACTAGTGCAGTTGGTTCAAATTCTCATCCCTTGTGTTGAAGTTAACATGAGGCTTGCTCAGCATTGGTTTAAACAGCTAAATGGACCTGGTTAAAAGGACCTGGTTAAAAGGCATTTGGATGGGTATATGAATGGGAAGCACATATGTCAAGGTGTTAAAACTGTCTGTAGACTCTGAAATGTTCCCTTTACTGTTGAAAAGTGCACCATCTGGCTCTGAGGCCATGCAAAATAGGCTGAGGATCGAAAGTGGTTTCAATAAATTCCACCACAACACAGATGAGAAGTGGCTGCCAAAATGTTCACAAGAAAATGATAGAAGTTGAAAAACTGAAGTGAAGTCATAAGCGATATCTTTTGAAGTGGTCTGTCCCCATTCTTGTAAAGTATTTACTGAAAATCATTCGCCAATCGCAAACATGTTACGCCAAGCGGCTTGGATCTTTCTTGCTCTTTGATTTTTCTGTAATTTCCTCATGGGATATGGCCAGCAATTACTGCCCATTCCCGATTGTCCTTGAGATGGTGGCAGGGAGCTGCTTTCTTGGGCCAGTGCAGTCCAGTGTAAGGTAGGCCCAAGAATGGCGTTTCAGGACTTATGCCCAGTAACAATGAAGGAACGGTAATGTACTTTGCAGTCAGCATGGTGCGTGATTTGGAGGGGAACTTGCAATGGTGATGTTCCTATGTCATTGCTGCCCTTGTCCTTCTAGATGGTAGGGTTCATGGCTTTGGAAGGTGCTGTCTGAGGATCTTTCGTGAATTCCTGTAGTGCATCTTGTAGTTGTACACCCTGCTGCTACTGAACATTGGTGGTGGAGGGCATTGATGTGGTGCCAAACAGGCGGGCTGCTTTGTGCTGGACTGTGTCGAGCTTCTTGAGTGTTGTAGGAACTGCACCCATCCAGGTAACTGGGGACCATTCTATCCTGAAGAAGGGCTTATGCCCGAAACATCGATTCTCCTGTTCCCTGGATGCTGCCTGACCTGCTGCGCTTTTCCAGCAACACATTTTCAGCACCATTCTATCATACTCCTGACTTTTGTCTTGTAGATTATGGCCAGGCTCTGGGGAGACAGGTGATGTGTTACTCACTGCTGGATTCCGATTCTGTGATTGCAAGAGTCGTGACTGTTTACAAACCCTTCCAACTGGATATTTCCTTAGGGCAGCAATGCAATGACTAAAGAGGTAGACGCAGACATCACAAAATTAGGCCGAGACTTAGTGATTATGTTACATCAAATCCACAGTACCAAGTCAGGCCATTCATCCAGATGGCCTATGCTGCTACTTACACTCCTTATCAGCCTTCCCTCAGCCTGCTTCATCTCATCTGGATGTTGACTATTCCTTTCTGCTTTGTACAATTATGTAGCTTCATTTTAAATGCATCCGCACTGGTCACATCAACCACTCCATGTTATGGTGAGATCCGCTTTCTAACCAGTCTCTGGATAAAGAGGTTACTCCTGAATTTCCAAAGGCATTTCCATGGAATCCCTATAGTGTGGAAGCAGGCCATTCAGCCCATTAAATATACACCGACCCTCCAAAGAGCATCCCACCCAGACTCACTCCCCTACCTTACCCCTGTAAGCCTGCATGGCTAACCCACTTCACCTGCTCATCATTGGATTGTGGGAGGAAACCGGAGCACCCGGAGGAAACCCACGCAGACACGGGGAGAACGTGCAAACTCCACACAGTCAGTCGCCTGAGGCGGGAATTGAACCCGGGTCTCTGGCGCTGTGAGGCAGCAGTGCTAACCACTGAGCCACCGTGCCGCCCCCGATTACAAATGACGATCGCACTCATCATCGTTCCTTTTGCTTGAGCCTCACAAGTAAAAGGCTATTCTTTGTATTTATTGAACCAGTTATAATTTCGACATCTGCTACTGGGTCCTCTCATATTCTTCTCTTTTCCAGCAAAAACAGCAATAACGGAAAGCCATAATTAAGTTGGGAAATCATTAAATACCCTAAGGCCTGACATTTGGGATTCTCAATACTTTTTTATTCAGGGAAATCACAGTTCGAATTCCAGACCTATGTTTCAAATCTCTCCGACGTTTCCCAGGATAATTATAGCCAGCAGGATTTCTAATTGAAAGAAGGTGCCATTGCCCTTTACAGCATCTGATGCTCGCCCCCTTCCCCCAATGCACATTTCAAACATGCCTTCATATTTCTTTTTGCCGGAGTTGATCATTTGATGGAAAGTTGAAAGCAGAGTGAGTAACATCAGTTCCCAACTTAAAAGTGCAGAAAACAAGCTGTAAAAGGACAATGAGATGAAGGTGACCATTCACTGTCTTCAGAAAGGTCAGAAAATTAACTAGACAAAGTGTGCAATGGCAGTAGATGTAGCGTCAGTTAAACAGCTGTGATGATGGCAGATCGCAATGAAAAGACATCCGTAATTGAAATTTCAACAAAATGTTTTAATCCAGTGATAGGTCTAGAGTTCAGACAGAGCAGAGTGAATACAATGAGACCAGAGGGATTAGAAACAGTGTGTAGAGGGAAAGTGAGAGTTCAGTCAGGACCGAGTGAGACCAACGATGACTATAAATAGCGTGTAAAGGGGAGGTGAGAGTTCAGTCAATGCAAAGCTTTACTTCCAAACTAATCTTTTGTGACTCATGAATTGGAACATCTAAATCCCTCATCACCTCAGAACGCTGCAGTCATTCTCTATTTAAGTAATGTTATGCCTTTCCTTTCTACTGTTCATGCCAAAGTGAACAACTTCACATTTTCCCACTCACTCAGCCTACGTGTCTCCACCTGCATCCTCCTTATAAACCTCTTCTCAATGTATATTCATGTCCGTCTTTGTGCATCTGCAAATTTAGCCACCGTGCCTTCAGTGCTCTCATCATTGATATAAATTGTAAAAAGGTGTAGTCCCAGCACAGTCCCCTGTGGTAATCCACAAGACACACTCAACCAATCAGAAAAAAGACCTGTTTCTGCATATGCTCTATCTCCTGCCAGCCAGCCAATCTCCTATCTGTGCTAATATGTTATCCCCCACACCATGAGCTCTGTCTTCAAACAAAACCCTTTCATGCGGCATCTTATTAAAAGCCTCTGGAAACCTCAGCAGAGTACAGCTACAAGTTCCTCTTTATCAACAATGCGTGTTACTCCTTAAAAAAAACTCTAATAAATTAGTTAAACATGATTTCCCTTTTCCCGAAACCATCCCGATTACTTGACACCTTTGTTTCTGACACCTTTCGCGTGGCAGCTAACTGGCCTATGGTTTCCTGTTTCCTGCCTGCACTCCTTTTTTGAAAAGAGGGATTATATTCACGACTTTCTCAGTCCGATTGAATGTTTGCTGAATCTGGGGAATTCAGAAACAGTATCACCAAAACATCTCCCACCTCATTAACAATTTCCTTTGAGATCCTGCAACAAAATTCATCAGCACTCGGGGATCTGTCAGACCACAGCTCCCTCAGTTTGTTCAAAAGCACTTCCCTCATGATTGTAATTTCAAACTACATGTAAATTCCCTCATATTGTGATTGTTGCTACCTGGGGGTGCCTTTATCAAAGTCATTAATTAATCCTGTCACATTACATAATACCAAGTCTATTATAACCTGCTCTCTAGTGAGTTCTAAAATGTGATTTTCTTAGAAACTCTCTCAAAAGCATTCTTTGAACTCCTCATCCTGGCTATTCTTGTCAATCTAATTTGTCTAGTTTATATATATTAAAGTCACCTATGATTATTGCTGCCCCTTAAGAAAGAGCACCAAATCTTGTTTGTTCGTTTGTATATTTTCTCCCACGTTATGTATGTCACTGGGGGGCTGTAGATGACACCTATCATGGCTATATAATGGACAGTTTCTGCACATGTCCCACATAGCTTCAAGGTATTGATGAAGGAGAGCATTACAGTGCTGGAGAGAGAGAACGTTCCAGAGTGCTCGAGGGCAGAATCTATCTGGAAAAAGCTAAGGGGCAAGCAAGATGCTCAGCTAGAGGGAAAGATATAGACAACACAATTTGCAACAAAGTTACAGAAATGTAGAAAACATAGTGTATTGTAATGAGGGTCTTTAATTATTCAGATATAGACAGGGATAGCAGTCATGTGAAAAGCAGCAGCATGTTTCCAATTCAATGAGGAAGGAGCCGCTGATAGACATGATCGGGAGTGAGTTGAGCTAAGTGGATCAGGTACTGGGAGAGTTTAGGTGTCAATGGGAGGACATTTCAGGGTCAAAGATCAAAGGCTCAGGTTGCCAATAGAAAAGGACAAAGAACAAGACAGAAGCAAGAATGAGTAACCGGAGGAAAAGCCAGCTTAACTGAAGTCAAAATGGACCTGAGCCAAACATATTGGAATTATAGGTTGGCAGGAAGAACAGTAGCTGTACAATAGACTGCCTTTAAAGATGAGATCTTGGGCCCAGTCCAGGTACATTTCCAGGAAGTGAAACTGAAGGGAAAACAAATCCAGAGCTCCCTGTGTAACAGAAGGGTTGAGATGAAGAAAAAAAGGTGTCCCTATGATAGCTGTTAGGTGGCTATTACAATTGAGAGCCAGGCTGAGTTTAGAATGCTTAGAGGAGAATTGAGAAAAACAAGCAAGAAAAGCAAGTAGAAGTCTAACAAGAGAATGGCAGCTAATGTAAAAAGGAAGCCAGAAGTATTCAATAGCTTGTTGTGTTGAAGTGGGGCCAATTAGGGGCCAAAGGTTGTCTTATGTAAGGGGCCTAGTTGAAGTATTAAACCAATACTTTGCTTCAGTGTTTACAGAATCATGGAGAAACACAAGGTAATTCTAGAAGGATTTGAAGTGGATGAAGACATCTTGGATGGGCTGTCTGTTTTAAATGTGGATAAGGTGCATTCAAGGATACAGAGTTGGGGAATGGGTGGCATGGAAGCTGTGGAGGCATTCACTATAATGTTTCAATCTTTCTTGTACTTCGAGAAGATGCTGGAGAATTGCAAAACTCAAAAAATCTGACGGAGCAAGCCTGGTATATGTGAAATGTTAAGAAGTCACTAGCCTTCTTGAAAAGATCACCGCAGGCCTCTGTGATGCAGTAGTATGTGGCAGCTCAGCTGGCCCAGCATAGGTTCCTGCTGCGTGGTATTGCAGTCCAGCACAGCTGTAAATTTGACATGGCTGGCATGGACTTACCACTGTGGCACCCAATAGGCAACTTCCCAATTATAGAAACAGAGAGAAACATGGAACAGGAAGAGGCCATTCAGTCTGTCTAGTCCATTCCACTCCTCAGCACAATCAGGAACTATCCTTTATCTCAATACCATTCCGCTGTTTTCTCCATAAATCCTTGACACTCTTGACGTCTATCCATTCAATAGCTTTATCTCCATAGCTTTCTGTGGTAGAGAATTTCTCAGGTTCACCACTCTCTGAGTGAAGGCATCTCTCCACAGCTCAATCCACGATGGCCCACTGCATATCTTGAGACCGTGACCCCTTGTTCAGTTCCTCCCCTGGCCTGGGGGTCATCGCTCCTGCCTCTAGTCTGCCCAACCCTGAACTGTAAATATTTCATATGTTTCACTGAGAGGAGGTTATCAACTGTGCTACCAAGCAGCACCTGCTCAGCAATAACCTGCGCAGAGGTGCCCAGTTTGACTTCTGTCAGGGCCACTCAGCTCCTGACCTCATTACAGCCTTGGGGCAAACCTGCATAAAATAATTAAATCCAGAGGTAAGGTGAGAATGACAGCCCTTGACTATATTCAACCAAGTGTAGCATCAAGGAGCTCTAGCAAAACTAGAATAAATGGGTATCAGGGTCAAACTCTCCACTGGCTGGAGTCATACCTGGGACATAGGAAGTGGGCGGCACGGTGGCACAGTGGTTAGCACTGCTGCCTCACAGCGCCAGAGACCCGGGTTCAATTCCCACCTCAGGCGACTGACCGTGTGGAGTTTGCACATTCTCCCCGTGTCCGTGTGGGTTTCCTCCGGGTGCTCCAGTTTCCTCCCACAGTCACAAACATGTGCAGGTCAGGTGAATTGGCCATGCTAAATTGCCCGTAGTGTTAGGTAAGGGGTAAATGTAGGGGTATGGGTGGGTTGCGCTTTGGCAGGGCGGTGTAGACTTGTTGGGCCGAAGGGCCTGTTTCCACACTGTAAGTAATCTAATCTAATCTAATGGTTGTGACAGTTGGACGTCAGTCATCTCAGCTCCAGGACATCTCTGTAGGGGTTCCTCAGGGTAGTGCCCTAGGCCTAACCATCTTCAGCTGCTTCATCAATGACCTTCCCTCCATCATAGGGTCAGAAGTGAGGATGTTCACTGATGACTGCACAATGTTCAACACCATTTGCAAATCTTCAGGTACTGAAGCAGTCCATGTTCAAATGCAACAAGATCTGGACAATAACCAGGTTAGGGCTGACAAGTAGCTAGTAATATTTGTGCCACACAATTACCTGACAATCACCATCTCTGACAAAAAAGAACATAACCACCGCCCCTTGACATTCATGGCATGACCCTTGAATCCTCCACTGTCAACATCCTGGGGGTTATCAGTGAACAGAAATCAAATTGGCCTAGCCATGTAAGTGCAGTCACTACAAGAGCAGGTCAGAGGCTAGGAATGCTGCAGTGAGTAACTCACCTCCTGACTCCTCACTACGTGTCCACCATCTACAAGGCATAAGTCAGGAGTGTGATGGAATACTCCCCTCTTGGCTGGGTGGTAGCAACTCCAACTAAGCTCAAGAAGCTTGACACCATCCAGAACAAAGAAGCCCATTGAATTGGCACCACACCTACAGACATTTGCTCCCTACACCACCAATGCTCAGTAGCAGCTTACCATCTATAAGAAGCACTGCAAAAAGTCACCAAGACTCCTTACACGTTCCCTGGTTTCTATTTGCACCAATGAGCAACCAATCCAGCACAGGTTTCCCTAAAGGGGGATAGACTGGCTTTAAGTACTGATGTTTAGATGATCCTGCATAACCTTGGACCCCCTGTTGAGCAGGCCTTGTGTCACAATCCCACCCTATCAGCAAGAAAGCAGCACAATATTTGCCCACTGCCTTACTCCTTGGCAGTGGAGAGTGGGCTGGTCACAAATCATACCTCCTGCAGGCAAAAGGCGACATTTATCTGGGCCATACAGGAATCTGCCCTTGTAACACAGATCCAGCACTGAATAGATGATGCCATTTCAGCCAGGTGGAGACCATACTGAGTCTTCAAGGACCTATTGGTATAACTGGCCCGGAGATTAGCAATGGTACAGGAAGGACATGTTTGCAATGTTGCTGACAGGTTCCTAACTCACTTTGCCAGGCTGGTCATGCTTGCCAAATCCAAAGCAGGCTGTTGGCAGAATTGCCCTCAATGTGTTTAATGGCACACTAAACTGCCAAGACCAATATGGAGTGCAGCCGAGCCAGGCAACGGTGAATGTATGGCAGCCAAGCAACATTGGAGATGGAGTGCTGCCAGTAAGGACCTGTTTTCTTTCCAGGACATAACTTGTTACTAAAGGGCCAGGTTTTGGCCTCTGTTGTATAGAGCTCTTTGTTTCAGGAGGTCACACTGTTGGATGCATTATACACATATATGTGGACCGGCTGCTCACTCAAGACTCGTGATTTAAATCAATCCAGATTCTTTTAAAGAAAAAGGCATCATTTTACACCAAAGGAAATGCTTGAAATGATGTTGGAGGGATTTAGAATCATAGAACCCCTATTTTGTAGAGGCAGGCAATTCAGCCCATCAAGTCCACACTGACCCTCTGAAGAGCACCCCACCCAGACTCACTCCCCTACCCTGTAACCCTGTATTTCCCATGGCTAACCTAGCACATCCCTGGTCAATTTAGCATGGCCAATCCACCTTTGGACTGTGGGAGGAAACCCACACAGACACAGGGAGAATGTGCAAACTCCACACAGACAGTTACCCAAGGCTGGAATTGAATCCAGATCCCTCGTGTTGTGAGGTAGCAGTGCTAACCACTGAGCCACCGTTAGGTATCACTGCTATGAGTGATTAACTCGCAGTCAAAATGGTATCGAGGCATGGATAACCATGATCTAAAACCAAAACTTGCTCATTACCCTGTGCTCACAGACGTACATTAATGACCCAGTCTGGAAAACGTCTCGATTTTATCGGACAAAGAGAGAGAGAGAGAGACACACACACACTCAGAAAGAGAGAGAAAAAAGACAGAGAAAGAGAGAGTCAAAAGGGGCTGGCAGATGAAGCACAGTTCCGGATTTGATCACGTTTCATGGCATAGCTCAAATTTAGGAGAAAGTGAGGACTGCAGATGCTGGAGATCAGAGCTGAAAATGTGTTGCTGGAAAAGCGCAGCAGGTCAGGCAGCATCCAAGGAACAGGAGAATTGACGTATTGGGCATGCCCGAAACGTCGATTCTCCTGCTCCTTGGATGCTGCCTGACCTGCTGTGCTTTTCCAGCAACACTATTTCAGCATAGCCCAAATTTAGCTGAGATTATCCACTTTCTTTCACCACTTCCCCATCCCATCAATGCCCCTCCATCTCTCTGATTCCCTTGTTACACTCAAGGGAGGTGAATAGTGAACAGCCCTGTGCTTACTGACTCACACTGACCTCAAGCCCTTAAACTATAAATTATGATTCTCCAATTCAAAATGTAAAGATCCTCCTAAGAAGCCCTCGCTGGGTCAGGTGTTCTGCAAAATGCCCTCTTCCCCTTCCTCCACAAAGTTTCATAAATCCTCAACATTTACTCAATTTCACCATCAGAGAGGTTGTGACCACGGGTCCCATAACCCGGTCATCAAATCCTGTATCGTTTATGATTTTAAGCTCCATCTCTCGGATAGAAAAACCCCCCCAAAAACGCAAAGTGGCATTTCCATAAATGTGACCTAAAGCAAACATAAGGCAAACATAATTTCCTGGAAGTTGGTGTTTGGGCTCTTGTAATTATCTTTAATGCATGAATATCCATTTGCATCATTAAAGCCAGTAATCTGTGGATATTACAGCCAGTGAATAGGGGTTTCCAAATGATTGTTCTATTTGACTGCTCCAAATATGTATTAGTTGCATTTAATTCTGCCTAGGATTAAAAGTGGGTTTTATTATGAGGTTTTCAATTGGACACACATAACGGTTCAAGGGTTGCTGAACTATTCGGTCAGCGATAGTGAGAGGGGAAGGTCTTTTAAGAGTCAATTTCTCTGGAGCAATTTCTTTTCCACAGTATGCGCAGGCTAGATGGATTAGCCATGGAAAATGCAGGGTTAGAGAGGTAGGGTGCAGGGGTGGGTCTGGGTGGGATGCTCTTCAGAGGATTGGTGTGGACTGGATAGGCCGAATGGCCAGCTTCCACACTGTAGGGATTCTCTGATTCAAAATGCAGCTATGTATTGGGGTTAGGGATCAGGAAAAGCTGTGGGTTCTCAGAAGAAGCTGTGCACCATTAATACTGCTGACATTTATGGTAAAGTGGGCTCACGAGCAGCGTGTGCTCTTTGCAGCTGAGCAGGAATGGTGTTATGAGGGGCAGTATCAGGTCGGTGAATCTAGCCATCTGCGGACAAGCTGAAATGATGTCTGTGAGTAACTGCTGGAGCGCAAGTTCCAGAATCCAGTGAATCACAGTCCCAACGGAACAGAGTCCCTACCAGAATGCGAGCAGTCTGTGACCAAGCACTTTTGAGGAGTTTCAGAATTGATCGAGGAGACTAGGACCCGTGGACACAGCCTTAGAATTAGAGGGGGTAAATTCAGAACAGAAATGCGGCGACATTTCTTCAGTCAGAGAGTGGTGGACCTGTGGAATTCATTGCCGCAGAGTGCAGTGGAGGCCGGGACGCTAAATGTCTTCAAGGCAGAGATTGATAAATTCTTGATGTCACAAGGAATTAAGGGCTACGGGGAGAATGCGGGTAAGTGGAGTTGAAATGCCCATCAGCCATGATTGAATGGTGGAGTGGACTCGATGGGCCGAATGGCCTTACTTATGGTCTTATGGTCTTATGATCGTAGTTAGGAAAAGGGTGTTTTTTAATGTAGAAGATAGGTTGGGGGCAAGGGGAGGAGTAAACAATAAGTGGAGATAGAGAGAGAAGAACAGTTGGACAGATACAGGAGTGAATAAAGACCAGCTTAGGAGAATGAATAGCTGCTAATGAGGACTCTTAGTACCTGACAAGGGGTATATGTTGTAGCAACCCATATGATGACAAGGCCTGATGTATGGGAATAGAGGGAAGTATGAGGAAAGGTCCTTAAATCCTAAATGTGTTGAACTTGACATTAGGTCTGGAAGGCTGCAGACTTCCCAAGTGGAAAATGAAGTGCTGGCAAAACAGAGTTCCATAGAAGGGTCACTGGATCCGAAACGTTAACTCTAATTTCTCGCCACAAATGCTGCCAGACCTGCTGAGATTTTCCTGCAATTTCTGTTCTTGTTTCTGGTTTCCAACATCCACGGTTCTTTCACTTTTTATTGGACAAAGGTTTGCTGGATTAAGATTTTTTGAGTGTGGGGTGTTGATGTGATTTGTGTACCTTTCTTATTGTATAAGGTAAAGTAAAATTATTCTCCGGGAAAGGAGCCTTGTAAATTTGGAATTGTTCCGAAATTGCCTATTAGAAATAAAGATTTGGTAACAGGAAATGATATCGAGGACAGTATGATTTTCTAACCATCTGGGAAGGAGTACCCTAATTCTGAAGTTGTCTCTGTGAGCATAGCCTCTTTGCCTATTTGGAATCCAGAAGTATTGATTGGTCCATGTACAAAGAACAAAGAAAATTACAGCACAGGAACAGGCCCTTCAGCCCTCCAAGCCTGCACCAATCCAGATCCTCTATCTAAACCTGTCACCTATTTTCTAAGAGTCTATATGACTCTACTCCCTGCCCATTCATGTATCTGCCTAGATACACCTTAACTGACGCTATCATGCCCACCTTTACCACCTCCGCTGACAATGTATTCCAGTAACCCACCACCCTCTGCGTAAAGAACATTCCACACATATCTCCCTTAAACTTTTCCCCCTCTCACATTGAACTCATGACCCCTAGTAATTGAGTCCTCCACTCTGGGAAAAAGCTTCTTGCTATCCACCCTGTATATACCTCTCTTGATTTTGTAGACCTCAATCAGGTTCCCCCTCAACCTCCAACTTTCTAATGAAAATAATCCTAATCTACTCAACCTCTCTTAATAGTTAGCACCCTCAATGGTAGGCAACATCCTGGTGAACCTCCTCTGCACTCTCTCCAAAGTGTCCACATCCTTTTGGTAATGTGGCGGCCCAGAACTGTATGCAGTATTCCAAATGTGGCCAAACCAAACAACGGCAACATGACCTGCCAACTCTTGTACTCAATACCCTGTCCGATGAAGGAGAGCATGCCGTATGCCTTCTTGACCACTCTATTGACCTGCCACCTTCAGGGTACAATGGACCTGAACATCCAGATCTCTCTATTCATCAATTTTCCCCAGGGCTTTTCCATTTACTGTATAGTCCACTCTTGAATTAGATGTTCCAAAATGCATCACTTCGCATTTGCAAGTTTTGAACTCCATCTGCCATTTCTCTGCCCAACTCTCCAATCTATCTATATTCTGTGACAGTCCCCTTCACTATCTGCTACTCCACCAATCTTAGTGTCATTTGCAAACTTGCTAATCGGACCATCCATACCTTCATCCAGATCATTTAAGTATATCATAAACAACAATGGTCCCAGCATGGATCCCTGTGGAACACCACTGGTCACATTTCTCCATTTTGAGAAACTCTCTTCCACTACTACTCTCTATGTCCTGTTGCCCAGCCAGTTCTTTATCTGTCCATCTAGCGTGTACACCCTGGATCTCATGTGACTTCACTTTCTCCATCAGTCTACCATGGGGAACCTTATCAAATGCCTTATTGAAGTCCATGAATACACTTGCTCCCTCCTTATGCCAACTTGACCTAGAGTAATCAAACATCTGTCCCTAACCTCAACATCCATCACTTCCCTCTCCTCGGTGAATACCGATACAAAGTACTCCTTAAGAATCTCACTCATTTTGTCTGACTCCATGCATAATTTTCCTCTTTTGTCCTTGACTGAGCCAACCCTTTCTCTAGTTACCCTCTTGCTCTTTATATATGAATAAAAGGCTTTGGGATCTTCCTTAACCCTGTTTGTTAAAGGTATTTCCCATGACCCCTTTTAGCCCTCATTTCAGATTGGTCGTACTTTCCCAAAGCTTCTTCCAAAGCTTCGTCTGTCTTCAGTCACCTAGACCTTGTGTATGCTTCGTTTTTCCTCTTAGCTTCTCACACAATTTCACCTGTCATCCATGGTTCCCTAATCTTGCCATTTCGATCCCTCATTTTCATAGAGGCATGTCTGCCTGCACTATAATCAACTTCTCTTCATGGTGTCTCAGTGGTTAGCACTGCTGCCTCACAGCACCAGGGTCCCAGGTTCAATTCCAGCCTCGGACAACTGTCTGTGTGGAGTTTGCACGTTCTCTCTGTGTCTGCGTGGGTTTCCTCCGGGTGCTCCGGTTTCCTCCCACAGTCCAAAGATGTGCAGGTTAGGTGAATTGGTCATGCCAAATTGCCCGTAGAATAAGGTGCATTAGTTAGGGGGAATGGGTCTGGGTGGGTTACTCTTCGGAGGGCCGGTGTGGACTAGTTGGGCCGAAGGGCCTGTTTCCACAATGTAGGGAATCTAATCCAATCTAATCCAAAAGCCTCCCACATATCAAATGTGGATTTACCCTCAATCAGCTGCTCCCAATCTATGTTCCCCAGCTCCTGCCGAATTTTAGTATAGGTAATCTTCCCCCAATTTAGCACTCTTCCTTTGTGGCCACTCTTGTCTTTATCCATAAGTATTCTAAAACTTACAGAATTGTGATCACTATTCCCAAAGTAATCCTCCACTAAAACTTAAACCACCTGTCTGGGTTCATTCACCAACACCAGGTCTGGTATGGCCCCTTCCCGAATATCATTGAAGAATAGCACAGAGACAAATAAGGGCCCGCTAAATGACCAAATAAGGTATTGCAAAGGTAAGGACCAAGACTATAAAATGACCTTGAAGGGTTAATGACACTGGACAGCAAATTGAGAGTCCTCGCCTTATAAATATCATTCTCCCGAAATACTCAAGCCATTCATGACTTGTGATCACAACAGGGCCTGGAGTGCAACATTTCCCTCAAAACTGAATCTTTATTCAATTTTGCAAATTTCCTAACAAGTTTGATTCTGTTCCAGTGCCTCTTTATGGGGTTGCCAATTAATTAATCGGAGCAGATTATTAGTTCTTTATTGGTTATTCAAAATGCCAAATAAAATGCCTACAAGCGCAGGTCAAAGGCTGGGAATCCTGCTCAAAGCACTCATAATTTTTGATACCATCCAGAATAAAGCAACCCATTGGATTGTCACCCCATCCACCACCTTCAGCACTGATTCCCTCTGCCACTGATACAGAGTGGCAGCAGCGTGTGCCATGCGCAAGATGCCCTGCGGTAACTCAGTGAGGCTCCTTCAATAGAGCGTTGAGAACCCAGCACCTCTACCACCTAGAACGATGCGGGCAGCAAACATAAGGGCAAAGTACCAACTCCACTTTCCTGCCAAGGCACACACCATCCTGACTTGGAACGCGACCGCATTCCTTCACTTAAAATCTTGGAACTCCCTTTCCAACAGCACTGTGGGTGTCCCTACTCATGGAAAGCAGCAGTTTGAGAAATGAAGCTCATCATCATTTTCTGAAGAGCAATTTTGAATAGGTGAGCAATGCTGGCCTAACCAATGGCACCTTTACCCCATGAGCGAAGAAGCAAAAATTCAAGAATAATTACAAAACAAGCTCTAACATTAAGATTACCAGACAAGTGGTTACCAACCCTGATAAATGCTTTATTAAAATTAGAATTAGGTGTTATTGTCATGTGCACTCAAGTACAGAGATATAGGAGGAAAGTGAAAACTGTATAAAGTCATCATATCCAGCACTATTTTGGATCCAATGGTACACAGGTACAGAATTTGAGGTATGAATTAGGAAAAATAAAGAAAGAAAGTTCAAAGTTCAGCATTAGTCCTTGTAAAGCAGAGGAAGAGAGAAAAGCATCAGAGCAGACCGAGCAGACGAGTCCGTGCTGGGCTTCACCTCGAGGTCAGGGGTCAGCGCCATCTTGAGGCTGGGAGTCTGCGCTGGGCCTCACCTCAAGGAGCAACTGAGATCTGAAGCCTAAAACATAGGAAGGAGAGAAGACCACTCCACCCTCAGGAGCCTGTTCCACCACTTAATTGGTTCATATTGCAGCTGCGCCTCAGTGTTGTCTCATTCCCTTCGTTCTGGCCCCCATTAAGGCCTTCTCTAACAAAAATTAATCTATCTCATGAAATTGAAACCTCACGGACTTCTGGACCCGAAACATTAACTCTCCTTTCTCTCTTCACAGATGCTGTCAGACTTGTTGAGTGTTGAAACTTTATTGCTGGAACAGCACAGCAGGTCAGGCAGCATCCAGGGAACAGGAGATTCAACGTTTCGGGCACAGGCCCTTCTTCAGGAATGAGCAGAGAGTGTTCAGCAGGAGAAGATAAAAGGTAGGGAGGAGGGACTGGGAGGAGGGGCGTTGGAAATGTGATAGGTGGAAAGAGGTAAAGGTGAAGGTGATAGGTCGGAGTAGGGTGGAGGCGGAGAGGGCAAGAAGAAGACTGCAGGGCAGGAAGGCGGTGCCGGGCGGGAGGGACCCGGCTGAGACAAGGTGGGGGGAGGGGAGATGAAGAAACTGGTGAAGTCCAAGTTCATCCCCTGCGGTTGGAGGGCTCCCAGTCGGAAGATAAGACGCTCCTCCTCCGACCATCGCGTTGTTGTGGTTTGGCGGTGGATGAGTCCAATGACCTGCATATCCTCGGTGGAGTGGGAGGGGGAGTTGAAATGCTGTGCCACAGGTTGGTGGGGTTGGTTCGTCCGGGTGGCCCAGACGTGCTCTCTGAATCGCTCCGCAAGTAGGCGGCCTGTCTCCCCAATATAGAAGAGGCCACACCGGCTGCAGCGGATGCAGTAGATGATGTGGGTGGAGGTGCAGGTGAATCTGTGGCGGATATGGAAGTTTCCTTTGGGGCCTTGGAGAGAAGTGAGGGGGGAGGTGTGGGCGCAAATGTTGCACCTCGTGCGGATGAAAGGGAAGGTGCCGGGAGTGGTGGTTGGGTCGGTGGGGGGTGTCTGCTCATTCCTGAAGAAGGGCCTGTGCCCGAAACGTCGAATCTCCTGTTCCCTGGATGCTGCCTGACCTGCTGTGCTGTTCCAGCAATAAAGTTTCAACTTTGATCTCCAGCATCTGCAGACCTCACTTTCTCCTCGAAGACTTGTTGAGTGTCTCCAGCAATTTCCGATTTCCAGCGTCCGCAGGTCTTTGTGTTTTTTTTAACACACATACTTATCTCATTCCTGAAAGCTCCAGTTCATCCAGAATTCATAGTTTTGGAGATTTTTGCATGGAAAGGTCCTTCCTGATTTTGCTCCTGCCACAGTCTGGCTATAATTTAAGGATCATTTCCTCTTGTGGGTGATATCTAGCCTCCTAGTTATGGCGCGATAAAATCCTTGTATTACTTGAACCGCCGTAATTGGACCACCCGTCAACTTTTTACAAACCCCATGCAAGGGGAGAGACATGGTTGATGGTCTGACCACCAACTCTATGTGAGGTGAGTGGGCTGACACAGCAAAGGGGGACAGAACAGTGGGAGGGAGTGACCTCTCCACCCTCAATCTATTGCATTCACAATCCAATGGCTTGGAATTTGCTGGGAAAGTCATTAAATAGCCCTCACTGATATCCCTGTAAAAAAAAGCCAGCAACCTATGACAGGGAAGGAATAATGCCTTCAAGTCACAACCTTACCGTCTCAGTCGGCAGACGATGAGAATCATAGAATCCCTTCAGTCTGGAAGCAGCCATTCAGCCCACTGAGTCAATAGACAATAGACAATAGACAATAGATGCAGGAGTAGGCCATTCAGCCCTTCGAGCCTGCACCGCCATTCAATATAATCATGGCTGATCATTCCTAATCAGTATCCTGTTCCTGCCTTATCTCCATAACCCTTGATTCCACTATCTTTGAGAGCTCTATCCAACTC
>NC_057716.1:27777263-27779532 GCF_004010195.1 Chiloscyllium plagiosum | reverse complement strand
CAGTACTTCAGGTGTGGTCTCACCAGGGCCCTGTACAGCTGCAGAAGCACCTCTTTGCTTCTGTACTCAATTCCTCTTGTTATGAAGGCCAGCATGCTATTAGTCTTCTTCACTACCTGTTGTACCTGCATGCTTGCCTTCATTGACTGGTGTACAAGAACACCTAGATCTCTCTGTACTGCCCCTTTACATAAATTGATTCCATTTAGGTAGTAGTCTGCCTTCCTGTTCTTGCCACCAAAGTGGATAATCATACATTTATCCACATTAAACTGCATCTGCCATGCATCTGCCCACTCACCTGACTTGTCCAGGTCACCCTGTAATCTCCTAACATCCTCATCACATTTCACCCTGCCGCCCAGCTTTGTATCATCAGCAAATTTGCTAATGTTATTGCTGACACCATCTTCTATATCATTAGCATATATTGTAAAAAGCTGTGGTCCCAGCACGGATCCCTGTGGTACCCCACTGGTTACTGCCTGCCATTCCGAAATGGAGCTGTTTATCACTACCCTTTGTTTCCTATTAGCCAATCAATTTTCAATCCAATCTAGTACTTTGCTCCCAATACCATGCGCCCTAATTTTACTCACTAACCTTCTGTGTGGGACTTTATCAAAAGCTTTCTGAAAGTCCAGGTACACTGCATCTACTGGATTTCCCTCGTCCAACTTCATAGTTACATCCTCAAAAGATTCAAGAAGATTAGTCAAGCATGATTTTCCCTTCATAAATCCATGCTGACTCTGTCCTATCCTGTTACTACTATCCTTTATAATAGACTCCAGCATCTTTCTCACCACTGAGGTCAGACTAACTGGTCTATAATTACCTGCTTTGTCTCGCCCACCTTTCTTAAAAAGTGGTATAACATTAGCCACCCTCCAATCCTCAGGAATCGACCCTGAATCTATTGAACTCTGGAAAATAATACCAACGCATCCACGATTTCCCGAGCCACCTCCTTCAGTACCCTGGGATGCAGACATTCAGGTCCCGGAGACTTATCAACCTTCAGACCTAACAGCTTCTCCAACACCAAATCCTGGCAAATATAAATTCCCTTAAGTTCAGGTCCTTCAGCCACTGTTACCTCAGGGAGATTGCTTGTGTCTTCCCAAGTGAACACAGATCTGAAGTACCCATTTAATTCCTCTGCCATTTCTTTGTTCCTAGTAATATATTCCCCTGTTTAGTAATATAGTCCTCACTGACCCTCCGAAGAGACCCAGACCAACCCCCTCACCGCCACCATCCCTGGAACCGTGCATTTCCCATGGCTAACCCATCCAGCCTGTACATCTCTGGACACTGTAAGAAATTTCGCCTGACCAATCCAGCTAACCTGCACATCTGTTAACAATGCAAGGATGGTATACCTGATGGGATTTGAGTTCCCTCAGTGCCATTCAAAATCAGAAACCCAACAATGGAACCTTTTAACCACAGTTTTTTTCCCTTCAAGTTGCAAATGGTTCCCAGAGGTTCTTAAAATTTAATTTTTATTTTGTTGTTTTCCTTTCTCTCTTTATTTCGCTGTCTCCCAAAACACTCATTCCCAGTCTTGCAAGCTTCATAATCCCCCATTCATACATCTCTCCTTCTCTCCTTGAATCACATTGTCCACTCTCTCTGTCTCTCCCTCTCTCTCTCTCTCCCTTTGATTCCCCATTCTTCACTCTCTCTCTCTCTTTGAGTCACACTCCCAGTCTCTCGATAGATCGAGTGAATCCTTAGAAGAGTATAAAGGCAGTAGGAGTATAATTAAGAGGGAAATCAGGAGGGCAAAAAGGGGACATGAGATAGCTTTGGCAAATAGAATTAAAGAGAATCCAAAGGGATTTTACAAATATATTAAGGACAAAAGGGTAACTAGGGAGAGAATAGAGCCCCTTAAAGATCAGCAAGGTGGCCTTTGTGTGGAGCCGCAAAAAATGGGGAGATACTAAATGAGTATTTACTGTGGAAAAGAATATGGAAGATATAGACTGTAGGGAAATAGATGGTGACATCTTGCAAAATGTCCAGATTACAGGCGAGGAAGTGCTGGATGTCTTGAAACGGGTAAAGGTGGATAAATCCTCAGGACCTGATCAGGTGTACCCGAGAACTCTGTGGGAAGCTAGAGAAGTGATTGCTGGGCCTCTTGCTGAGATATTTGTATCATCGATAGTCACAGGTGAGGTGCCGGAAGACTGGAGGTTGGCAAACGTGGTGCCACTGCTTAAGAAGGGTGGTAAAGACAAGCCAGGGAACTATAGAC
>NC_057716.1:27696350-27776401 GCF_004010195.1 Chiloscyllium plagiosum | reverse complement strand
GGGGAAAGATATAAAAGAGACCTGCGGGGCAACATTTTCACACAGAGGGTGGTACGTGGAATGAGCTGCCAGAGGATGTGGTGGAGGCTGGTACAATTGCAACATTTAAGAGGCATTTGGATAGGTATATGAATAGGGAGGGTTTGCAGGGATATGGACCAGGTGCTAGCAGGTGGGACTAGATTGGGTTGGGATATCTGGTTGGCATTGATGGATAGGACCGAAGGGTCTGTTTCCATGCTGTACATCTCTATGACTCTCTGTCTCCCACTCTCGCTCCCCTTGATTCCTCATTACCCAATCTCTCTCTCTCTCTCGCTCTCTTTCCTTGAGTCCCATTCCACAGTCTCTTGCTCTCTCTCACCCCCACTCTCTCCTTTAGTCCTATTCCACAGTCTCTCTCTCTCTCCTTGAATCCCATTCCTGAGTCAATCACTCTCCATCCTTGAGTCCCATTCGCCAGTCTCTCTCTCTCTCTACCTCTCTCTCGTCCCTTTCCCAATCTGTCTCTTCTCCCACACTCTGGACTCTACCTGATAGTTGCCAGTCTTCTAGATGTGAGAACTACATGAGTTCAGTAAATGTGAACCTCACCCTTTCCCAGACTCACACTGGGGCAGTGGCTTAAGCAAGTGCTATGGTTGTGGAATTGCCTTTCCATAGACCAGCTCCGAACACAGCTGGACAGCATATTCTAGGATGTCAGTAAATTGGGGAACTCCTGACACTGATTTGCTGCAGGGGTGAAAGACATGGGCAGGAGCACTTTGCAAACAGTATTCCTCTGAGGTGCCAATGGCCGATGTTGATTGATGATTGACCAATTCCCGAAGACTCTCACTGAAACCCTGTGGTTTCGGTTCCTGAGAGCCAGGGAGGCATTTCCAGAGAAATATATTTTGACTGCACAATCCAAAATCTAACTCAAGGCATTGTAGATACAGCCAAAAATATCAACATCAAGCCAACGCCTACCATGGAGAGGAAAAAAAAATTACATAAGAAAGTCAGAAATACTTGGAAATGAATGTGGTATGCACAGTTTAATTTCTAATATTTAAAGTGAATCAGGCCTGTATGAGTCATTTGCAATTTTTACAGTCTTTCATTTTCCATTTTAAGTGCTTAACTCTTAAGATAAAAGAAAATCCTAACCAAATTTAAAAGAACCACATTAAAAAATGTAAACTACAAATCCGCTGGATAGCTTTAATTAGCTTCTTCCAATATAGAGAAGACAGATGCAGGATTGTCAGAGGAGAGAGCATTGTTACTTGTAATCTGTTACACATTCACAGTGTTAGAATACAGATGTCATTCGTCATCTTGGAAAAACGTACCACAGTGATATTCTAAACCGAGCCCATACTTAGTCAATCAAAATAATACACTAGGAAACATTAACCAATCTCTGGGATCAGTGATCCAGTGGAAATATTGTAATTGGACCCTCCCCACCCACCACCACCTCCTCTGACAGCTCAATACAAGCACGCACCACTCTCTGCAGGAAACAAAATTGCCTCTTTGATCCCTTGCAAATCTTCCCCCACCCTCATGTTAAACCTAGGCCCATTAGTTTTGGACTCCCCTACTCTGGGGAAAAGATAAGGTGAATAGCCAAGGTCTTTTCCACAGGGTAAGGGAGTCCAAAACTAAAGGGCATAGATTTAAGGTGAGGGGGGAAAGATATCTTGGGCATCTAAGGGGCAACGTTTTCACGCAGAGGGTGGTGTGCGTATGGAAGGAGCAGCCAGAGGAGGTGGTGAGGTGGGTACAATTACAACATTTAAAAGGCAGCTTGGGTGTAAGAATAGGAAGGATGGGTTCCATCGCAGCCTATTCAGATATGAGATGCGTGCGTCGAATTAAAAGCTGTGAATGCGCAAACCCGAGGCCTTGCCCTTTTATCTGTGAAATATAAACAACATTGGCAGAGATTAAGCCTGTCTGATGTTTTACAATGTTAAAAACCTCATCATTAGCACAATTGCTCTCAATCCTCATTGGTGGAAAGCCCTCTTTTCAAATGACACTGCCCACCCTGCAATAACAGTGATGTGTATGTTCCCCTGCATTGTATGTCTGTCACTTACTGTGTATTTTTACATTGATTTTAAGAGGTGTGTTGATGGTTTTGCATCAATTTTTTGAGGGATGTTGATGTCTTAAAGCTTTGCTTGGTCAGGGTTTACTGCGGTTCTGTGTACCTCTTGATTATCCAGAACATTGGATCAACCAGCAGACTCCTGGTTCCATAGGTGGTGGTTAATAAAAAGTTTATTGCACCAGTACTACCTTGTTCAGTTCTCTGACTGGAAGCAGGTCTGACCCACACTGTCAGGGCCTTCACCATTGATAGGGCAAGGAACACGGCTAGAATCCCGCCTTCCCGGGATTGCAGTTGGTGCCCAATAATTATACTTAAATAATTATACACTTAATTGCTCAAATGTCTGTAGCAGAAATCACTTTACACACAAGCTGCCAGCACTGACATCAGTTATGGCTGGCTGGATTCACTTTTTTGGAGGGAATGGTGTAGAATTCAAATTCTCCCCATAGTCACACTCCATTTACGTTGAGGGGTTTCGGTGGGTTTTTCACCTTTACACACTTTGATGAGAGGAACATTAGAGAATGAAACAAAGAGAGACCAAGAATTATTGCTTGAGGTAAGTTATCTCTTGATTATTGTCTGTGCTCACATCCAGTAGTTTTCTCATACTTACAAACTTATGATACTTACAAGTGATCTCTCTGCAAAAGTATTTTAGACCTCAATGATTCAGTCCAGTAGCTTGTGTTCTTTTCAAGTGTAACATTTTCCCTTGCTGCAGTCTCGTTTGCTTTCCAGTGTGTTCCTTCCAAAAAGTCAAAAATATACATATATGGCCCATGTCTGGCATTAATATTTCAGAATACCCCAGCTTGGAAGATTCACAATGGTCAAGGTTTCTTTAAAATGAGTGGAAAAATGTAAGAACTTAGTTTTATCATAAACTTCTAACAACTTATCATAACACTGTACAGATTACCTTTTCATCATTCCAAATAACACATTTACAGATATCATATTTGCAAATATTATATTTCACAAATAAAGGGGCAAGACCTCGGGTTTGCGCATTACAGGTATCATATTCATATTAGGTTTAAAGTGAGGGTGGGGAAGATTTGCAAGGGATCAAAGAGGTGATTTTGTTTCCTGCAGAGAGTGGCGCGTGCTTGTATTGAGCTGTCAGAGGAGGTGGTGAGGTGGGGTCCAATTACAATATTTCCACTGGATCACTGATCCCAGAGATTGGTTAATGTTTCCTAGTGTATTATTTTGATTATAGCTTAAATCAAGCAAAGGAAATAAATTGTGACAAGTAAGTTAAACATCATAGCATTAACATGACTCAGCACCAACAGTTTTCCTTCTTGAATGATAACATCACTGGGGACAGATTCAACAGAGATGGAGAAACTGGGGTATTGGAATCATGTCTGTGAGGCTGTGAGGAAGTGTAGTTGAGGGAGCTGTGAAAGTTGCTGGGTTTATAAAGATAATTTGCAGGTCTAGAAATGGAGTCAGAAAGTTTAAGGAGGGGAACAGAAGCATCAGAGATGACCCAAAGGATAGAAGCAGATCAACTGTCATACGTGAAACACAAGCTTGCCAATGACTTTATTCTGCTATTAACACCATCTGATTTATATCTATGCTTTATCTTTCCTCTACAACCATTAACATTCCTATTGTTCTACGACACCATTGATTTCCAATTTCTCTTATCCTTTTACTTTTCCCCATTTTCCCTTCTGTTCCATTTGCTTCATTTTCAACTGTATAAAATCCGTCACACTTCTGCAAAGTTCTGAAGAAGCATCATATTGGACTCAAAGCCTTAACTCTTTCTCTCTCCAAAGTTGTTGCCAAACCTATTGAGTTTCTCCAGCACTTTGTGTTTTAATTTCAGGTCTCCAGTGTCCGCAGTATTCCCGGGAGACCCAGCAGGAATCCTGTTTGAAAGACAATTAGGACAACACTTTGAAGACTATTCAAATTCTCGAGATACGGGACAAATGTCTTTAACAAAGCAGAGAGCAAGAAGATAGTGTGTGAATGACATGCAGCAGCAGAACCTCCGAATTTGTGTGTAGGACAGATTTTCAGGCTCCTACCTTATATACAGTGAACATAATTACACACAGAGCTAGTGTGTAGTAAGCCCAGATATGAGACAGTGTAGCAACGTTGAGGAGGAACAGAAGCCAGCATACAGAGCTGAACAGTACTCCAACTGTGCATGGAACATGCTCCAAAATAAGCTCAGATAAGGAAGGGTGAAATACTATTGTAACAATTAACACACTAATAAACAGGCAAGATTCCAGCACATTCACAATGGGTGGCTCAGTGGTTAGCACTGCTACTTAACAGCGCCAGGGACCCAGATTCGATTCCACCCTCAGGCAACTGTCTGTGTGAAGTTTGCATATTCTCCCCATGTCTGCGTGAGTTTTATCCGGATGCTCCGGTTTTCTCCTGCAGTCCAAAGATGTGCTGCTTAGGTGAATTGGCTGTGCTAAGTTGCCCATAGTGTCCAGAAATGTGCAGGCTAGGTGGATTAGCCATGGGAAATACAAAGTTATAGGGGAGAGGACTTGGATGCTGTTCAGAGGCGTGGACTCAATGGGCTGAATGGCCTGCTTCCATACTGTAGGGATTCTATGATACAACTCAAGAACACCCAAGTGTGAAATCTGTATCTCTGGAAGGTTGCACCCTCCTACACTCCAAAAGAACTGTCTATATTCATTTTATTGGCACTTATTTTTTATTTCTGTCTAAATAGGTTTGTAATTATCCTAATGTATGTATATTTTCAACCCAGGAATTTGTAATTTTATCTTGGAACAAAAGGCATTGGGTGTTATTGTTGTAGGATCTGTGTTGCTTTATGAGTTGGATACGCTGGTGAACCACACAAGCAGGCAGAAACAACATGAAAGACAGCCCTGCAGAAACAAGCTACGTTTCAGACGCGTACATCGTTACATATAACTGCAAGTTGCAGTCTGAGCTGCTCAATAATCCTGTATGAGATTGTCAAGTAATCTGAATCCAATCTGTGTAATTTACCAAAACCGCAGCACCAAAACACAATGTACTACAGTAATTTCCAGCTTCCCACAGGTCATGCCATTTCTGTAGCAAACTTTGTTTGACATGAAATAAAAAATTCTTCTGTGTCCCTCTTTTCAAATTTTGGGATTGCTTTGGAAAATTTAAACAGCTCAGCACCTTGGCCAAAGGTCGGGTAGAATCTTCTCAGGATTCAAGGGATCCTATCCTTTTAGTCGAAACTTTTGAAAATTAAAATACCCTTCATCACTTTTACTTTTCCTCTCAAACTATACCTGTAGCCTGGCTTGTTCCCTTTGCCAGTGCTACAATGCTTCCAATTCTACACTCCTGTTCAATGCTCAGAGTTTTGGCAACTAATGTTAGAATTAATTGTTTCTTAACATTTGATCCAAACTCTTTCTTCAACTCCCTTTGTCAGTAAACAATCTATTTAAACTGTTCCAATTTATTCCACTCTGTTCAAAAGATGTAATTATATTTTGACTAATATAATTTCACTCTAGTACAAATGAAACCTGTACCAGTGTTTTTAAAATTGATGTGCCCCTCTTCGTATTAGTAAGGTTTGTCTGTGGATTCAGTGATCAGTGTAAGCGCTCAAATATTTGTTTTATGAACAACTTAGAAGGAGTGAACTGATTCCTTTCCCTGTCTAACTCCTTCCCAGGTTATAACACTGTGTGAATTCCAAGGGGCGGTGATTTAACAAATTTTCTGACTACACACAACTCAGTATCAGAAATGGGTTGGTCAGGCTCCTTAAGTGAGAAAATCCATAGGAGATTTAAATGTGTTTTGGTCAAGTAGCACTTAAATTCAGGAAAAGAAAACATTATTCACAGGTTGTCCAAATGTAATTCTGTATTTTGCATATAAGTTGCTGATACTGGAGCAACTTCCTGATTAGTTATGACTGGCTGAATTAACTTTACTGGAGACAATGGTATAGATTTTGCATTTGCCATTTGAAAAAAAAAACCTCCCTTGTGGTGATGAAGCCTTCCAGTGAGTTTTATTTTTCAACTCACACACTTTAATAAGAGAGATTTCAGACAAGTGGAAGAAAGGGGTGACAGTTTTTGCTCGGGGCAACTTATCTCCCTGTGTTTCAAATCCATTTGGTTTATTGCACCCACTAACACTAAAGATTTACAAGGATGACACCAGGGTTGAAGGACTTGAGCTATAGGGAGAGGCTGCATAGGCTGGGGCTGTTTTCCTTGGAGTGTTGGAAGCTGAGGAGTGACTATATAGAGGTTTATAAAATTATGAGGGGCATGGATAGGGCAAATAGGTTGGTGGAGTCCAGAACTAGAGGGCAAAAGTTTAAGGTGAGAGGAGAAATGTTTAGAAGGGACCTAAGGGGCAACTTTTACACACAGAGGGTAATGTGTTTATGGAATGAGCTGCCAGAGCAAGTGGTGGAGCTGGTACGATTATAACATTTAAAAGGCATCTGGATGGTATATGAATAGGAAGGGTTTAGAGGAATATGGGCCAAACGCTGGCAAATGGGACTAGATTAATTTAGCATATCAGGTCAGCATGGACAAATTGGACCAAGAAGTCTATTTCCGTGGTGTACATCTCTATGGTTCTCTGATTCTAGGAGGAAACTCTTCAAAGCCTGTCCACCATCTACAAGGCACAGTCAGGAATGTGATGGAATATTCCCCACTTACCTGGATGGGTGCAGTTCCAACAACACTCAAGAAGCTTGACACCATTGAGGCCAAAGCAGACTTCTTAATTGTTTGGGTCAAAATTGTTTGGGAGGCATGGTGGCTCATTGGTTAGCATTGTTGCCTCACAGTGCCAGGGACCCAGGTTCGATTCCAACCTCGGGCAACTGTGTGGAGTTTGCACATTCTCCCTGTGTCTGCGTGGCTTTCCTCTGGGTGCTCTGGTTTCCTCCCACAATCCAAAGATGTCCAGGTCAGGTGAATTGGCCATGCTAAATTGCTCATAGTGTTAGGTATATTAGTTAGGGGAATGGGTAGGGGAATGGGTCTGGGTGGGTTACTCTTTGGAGGGTCAGTGTGAACTTGTTGGGCCAAAGGGCCTGTTTCCATAATGCAGGGAATCTAATCTAAAATCCTGGCATTCCCTCCCTAATGGTACTGTGGGTCTACCTACAACACACAGACTGTAGCAGCCTCAAGAAGACAGCTCACCACCAGTTTCTCAAAGGCAATTACGGATGGGCAATCAAACGCCAACCCAGCCAGCAACATCCTAAATTGTTTTAAAACAATCATATCCAATAACTTAAATATTCCTTCTACCTCAAAGGCACAGCAGCACCTTTTTTTACACTTACAAGATGCACTGCAGCAACTCACCAATGTTTCTTTGACAGTTTTCCAAACCTATGACTTCTGCCACCTTGAAGGGCCAAGGCATCAAAGGCATTGGAACAGAATTACCTGTACGTTCCCCTCAAAGCCACTCACTATCCTGACTTGGAATAGTATCATGGTTCATTCTGGGTTAAAGCCCTGAAGCCCCTCTCTTAAATACTGTGGAATGGCCCTACAATGGCGGCTCAAAGTCACACTGCCAGGTTCACAGTCTTAGATTCAGGAAATTAGATGCTACTGTTGTCATGGCAGCCTGCTTTCATAGGAAAGTTGGTTTTACCTGGAAAACATGCTGGAAGTATCAGAAACAGCCATACTATAAGTTATAGAAAAGATCCAGGTCACACCCACACATCAGACTGTGATTTTGACAGGTCTAAAGCTATATCGGCGCTCTGAAATCTTTGAATGTGAATAAGATAGATAAGGAAGCAGGAGGTGATGTTATTGGGAAGGAACATTAAGAAAATAGACTCAGAGAGCAAGTAAAGCAATACAATGGAAGATGTACTTTTTGAGTGAGAGGATAATTTGGTCCCAACTGGATATAAAATTAGATTAATGGGAGGAGACAGAGGGTGATGGTGGATGGTTGTTTTTCAGACTGGAGGCCTATGGCCAGTGGTGTTTCACAAGGATTGGTACTGGGTCCATTTTTGTTTGTCATTTATATAGATGATTTAGATGAGAATATAAAAAGGTCAGAGGAGAAACATTTAAAAAAAGACACGAAGGGCAATTCTTTTTACACAAAAAGTGGTGTTCATGTGTGGAGTGAACTTCCAGAGGAAGTGGTGGGTGCAGGTACAGTTACAACATTCAAAAGACATTTAGATAAGTACTTGAATAAAAAGTATTTGGAGAGACATGGGCCAAATGCAGGCAGGTGGGACTAGTTAGTTTGGGAACATGGTTGGCAGGGACTGGTTGGACCAAAGGGTCTATTTCCATGCTGCATGATTCTATGACTCTATGATTCTAATATAACAGTGTCATCACTTGCCGTTGGTCGTGCTAAGAAGAGCAAGGTTTCCCGGATGGGAAGGATTTAGTTCAATATTTGGTTAGACTGGGACTGAGTCATTTAGAGTAGGGATCAGTAAGAGTACGTTTGATATTGACCAAAGTGCTAAGGGAGCACCAAGTGGTCTTTGATAGGAGGATCCACTGATTAAAGCCATCAGAAAAGCCTCATGTGAAGTTGGAGGACAACTTAACAGCCAATATTTGCAAGCATCATCTGCAAAGTTTGAATCAGTAAGCAAAGAGCTGAATAGATTAGAAAGAACGCAAGCAATTAAGAAGGTGAAGGATGGGTCATATTAAACGTAGTCATTCAAAAATTGGATAGTTCTGTTTGGACTAGTGGTGATTATAAACAAACGTAAATAAGGTGATCAGCAAAGAGACTGACTAACTGCCTACCAGGAAAGACTTCTTTCCTGATCCAGTCACATGTTGCACATTTCCATTTCGAATTCACTGCCAAAAATAAGAAATTGCTTTCTGTTCATCTATAGGAAGGGGTAAACCAGTACGCAAAGTCCCTGCTTGGGTGGTATCTACAACTTCTGCAGTGTTCCAGTGTATCATAGGTCAGAGACTGAGTGGGATTAAAAAGGAGAGGGCTGTTTCTCAAATAACATTCTCATTAGCAGTAAAGGGCGAGCAACTGTGTGAGATTGAACAAGTCCCAGGTAAGCTTTAAGAACATGACAAAGTCAAAAAGCACAAGCTTCGCTTCATGTGGTAAAGTGTAACACGCCTGAGCCACAATTAGATATCAATCCAATGCAGAAGATCAAGGGGGTTTTGAAAGCTATGCAACCAGAATAGGAAAAAACATTGGACATTCAAAGGGATTTGCTGTGAGTCATTTCAAGTTATACTGCACTTAGCTACTACAGCCTCATCACTCTATAAGCTACGATAAGATGGAATAGATTGTGAGTGATCTGGTGAGGGTCAGTAAGCAATGGAGAAAATGCTGACTGATAATACTATTTTGATCCATGCTGGAAAACAAGTAGGTTTAGTGGCTGATGCCTTACCACAGGGATTTGGTATGGTGTTAGCTCATATAATGAAAGATGGTGTGCAGAATGTTTCAGAGCAAAATTGTGCCAATTGAGAAAGAATCAACGTGTCTGGTGTTATAAAGTTCCACAGATACTTGTACAGTAGGGAACGGATATTGTTACCTAAAAACCTTCGCCATCATATTAGATTCAAAGACCGGAGTACCATCCCTGGCAACAGCACAGTTTCAGAAATTGGCCCTAGTTTTGATGGCCCATCAGAACACTACGAGTACCATAAATCAACAGACTATGCTCATGTGAATGTCAAGACTTCCCATGAAGACTAATTCATGATGACATATAACCAAATGACATGCCTGAGTCTGTGAAGCAAAATTACTGAACTCACAGGGATGTACTGCTCAGTAAAGTGTTCAATTATGTCATTAACAGCTAGTCTAAAAAGTGCACAGATGAGAAATTATTGGTTTCTCTCCCCCTGTGAAAAGTGATTCAGGACTTGGAGAGAAATTGTCTGAGCAACTTAATGAACAGCACACAGCAACAGTCCTTATGAAAGCAGCAGCAACAGGCTATTCCTGGTATCCTAAGGCAGAGATATTTATGAGTTGGTGAAAGGTCGTGAAGGTTCCTTCTAATCCATGGCCAAACACAAGAAACTGCTTATTTCTATGAGGTGGAAGGAAAAAAAAATGTCTCTTACGGGTCAAAACTTAAGAGCAAATGGAAGTTAATATGTTGAGTCCGCTCAATACCACAAGTGCTAAAGTTATTGAGGCTTTGAGATTGGTTCACAATTTATGGATTGCCAGAGGTTTTGGTGCCCAATAATGATCACTGTTTGCTTCTAGACAGTTTGAAACATTTCTGAGTCTCACCGGTGTCAAATACACAACACTTAAGGGGTCTGCAGAAAGAAGTGTCCACGTTTTGAAGTCTTTGGAAAAACACTTGCTCAGTGATAAGCTGGGCTGTTATTTCCATAACTTCCCATCCATCACAAATTAGACAGTTTTGAAACATCAGTGAGTATTTGAACACACTCTGGAGACAAAATTGAAGCCGGAAGGCATTTTGTTTTCTTTAAAAAAAGGAAAAGGTAGATAAATTCTCGATTAAAAAAAGAGGTTCAGGGGTGAGAGGTTATGGGGAATAGGTAAAAACTCAGATCAGTCATGGTCTTATTGAATAATGGGAAAGGTTCAAAGAGTCAAGTGGCCTGTCATTGCTTTTAATTCACATGATTGTAACACAGCAAAGTAATAGTAAGCAATACAGGTAAAGATGAGTCATGATTCTCGAGAGCTGAAACTTAGAAAGTTCAGTGCTGGTCAGAAGGTCATGGTGAAAAGCATTGAGGTACTGAGGAAAAGTATGTGCGTAAAGATGTATTGTTACGAAGTTGAAGGCATGTACTGTACCTTTACGTGAGCACTTACAAGCACCTGTGTGTATGATTAGATGGCAGTCCCAGAGTATACTGGAAAATTGAAAATATGTAACATTTCGCTGTGAAATGGATACCTGAGTTTTGGTTGCTGTTTTGACACAATTTGAATTTGACCAGTTTAAGTTATGCCCCAAGATACTAAAACCCAATTGAGTTTGAATTTGTTTTGCCAACATCGAACCAATGAGATGATCTGATGTTGGGGGGTTTGAAATGCAGACGTTTTGAAAATTGGTTGGAGAACAACTGCCGTTGAGACAGAAATGCAAGAGCTAACACCTGCTCTCCAAGAAATTAGGAAACACTCCCTATCAAAACATACCTTTTCATATGAAGCATACTTGCAGTGAAAAGAAATATGTAAAGCACTTAGCAATGGTTACACAGGGAGATAGATAAGCTGCAGAGTTGGGCTGAGAGGTGGCAAATGGAGTTTAAGGCAGAAAAGTATGAGGTGATTCACTTTGGAAGGAGTAACAGGAATGCAGAGTACAGGGCGAAAGGTAAGATTCCTGGTAATGTAGGTGAGCAGAGAGATCTCAATGTCCAAGTACATAGATCCCTCAAAGGTGCCACCCACATTGATAGGGTTGTTAAGAAGGCATATGGTGTGTTAGGTTTTATTGGTAGAGGGATTGAGTTTCAGAATCATGAGTTCATGCTGCAGCTGTACAAAACTCTGGTACAGCTGCACTTGGAGTATTGCATACTTTTCTGATCACTGCATTATAGGAAGGATGTGGTAGCTTTGAAAAAGGTTCAGAAGATGCTTACTAGGGTGTTGCCTGGTATGGAGGGAAGGTCTTTTGAGGAAAGGTTGAAGGTCTTGAGGCTGTTTTCGTTAGAGAGAAGTAGGTTGAGAGATGACTTAATTGAGACATAGAAGATAATCAGAGGGCTAGATAAGGTGGACGGGGAGAGCCTTTTTCCTTGGATGGTGATGGATATAGGACAGATGTCAGAGGTAGTTTCTTTACTCAGAACAGTAGGGGTGTAGAACTCACTGCCTGCAACAGTAGTAGACTCGCCAACATTAAGGGCATTTAAATGGTAATTGGATAAACATATGGATAATAATGGAATCGTGTAGGTTAGATGGGCTTCAGATTTGTTTCACAGGTCAGCGCAACATCGAGGGCCGAAGGGCCTGTACTGCGCTGTAAGATGATGCAGGGAGATCTCCAGCTGGAATACGACAGGCACTGAAGCAACAGCAGCTGTGTGGTTTTGAAATTAGGTTGATGTAATTTTAATCAGTGTTTTATTGGAACAGTATAGTGTTATTGAGTTGGAGGCAGATAACAAGCAGTTAAGAGAGAGGGCTTAGAGCTGTGAATAGTTGTTTAATGTTCACTTTTAAAGTTAAAAAATAAATTGATGTTATTTTCTTTGAATAATGGCATTTGGGAGTTCTCTGTCACTCATATTTTAACAGATTACAAGGCAAGGTGAGCTTTTCTGGGTTTATGTTTAATTAACTGAGGGTTTTACCTCTGTGTCATAACAGTATTCACATATTTTGTTGAGATTGGAGTCTCCGTCAGTGTCACCTGGCTTGAAAAGAGGATATCTGACAAAGGGACAGTACAAGAACTCCCCCGATGGTCAAAATGCCTCTTACTGTCCCAGGTGGAAGTCAGAAGAAACCCAGCGTTTGCTGGTATCATAGAATGCATCATCAAAGCAAATCCAGCCAGGGTCTTTGATGACGACACACCAACCCGTGCCAGTCCAAACAAATATTAAGTGAAGTTGGTTGACAGGGCTGGCGCATTTCAGAGATGGCACAATCAGAGACGTGAGAGAGTAGATTAAAGTTAATTGGAAATAGCACAGGATGCCTAGGTCGAAAGAGAAATGAATATGAAAGTAACTAAGCATGTGGAAAGGAAGAAAAACTGTTCAATATCACTTATCAAACAATGATATTTTGTAAAACACATATTGGTACAATTTACTAGGGCATGTTGATTATCTCTGTTTTGGTTGGGATTTCAGTAATAACGCATAAACAACTGATTCAGCTAAGTTTCAGTGATTCTTGATGTTGGTTTAGTTACATGGTATTCTGCAAAATTATATACAATCACCATTCCACATTTTAATGTACATGATTTTATGTGGAAAGGCAGCGAAGTACACTATACAAAGATGGGAGGTGTACATAAAGTTGTTCAAGAATGACAGCCTGCAATTGAACATGTCTGTCTTATTCAATGCAATCCACAAAACTAAAGGAACTAGCACAGAAAGTTGCCTCATTAGCATAGTGCCAATGGTTTACAAGAGGCATCTTTTTAAATAAAGCACACAAATAAACTGAAACACCAAAGGGAATTGCCAGATAGTGATATAATGACAGTGAACATGAAACTTTTATTTAGTACTGATGACCTAATCCATGTAATGATCCCTAACTGTGACATTACAAATGCGATTGCAAACATGGTACAGATCAGGTAAAAAAAAGTCTATATTTTACAAGTAAAAAATAAGTTCTGCAAAATACAAATTTGTTAAAGCTGGTTTAAAATCACACACATGGTCCAAAAAGTGACTTGCGTTGTATGTTTCCTTTTGATCACCCTCTATGCTCATAGCACCAGTATAAGATTACCTTAAAGTAACATTTATTTACATTCAAAATGGTTACTTGTTGATCATAATAGTTTATACATTAAAAGAAAAAGAAAAACTGAATGGGTTAGGTCTCAGTATGAATGCAGATTCTAAAGAATTCTCCTAGAATAATTTGGTGCTCCATAGAGCACACACTTTGTTTTCTCTCACTGCACCTTCATTATACAGAAATCTTAAATAATCTGTTTGATAAGACTTTTTCCTCTATGAAAGCATGATCTTCCACAACGCACATAATCGGGCAGGGTGAGGTAAAGATCAGACCCCGAGGACCTCGCATTAATGCTGGGGTCCCGCAAGTCCAGACCCGCTGAATAGTGAAGTGATTATGGCAGGATCTGCGGTTCTGAAGCACATTAACACGAACATACTTGGGAATAATTGAGACCCAACAAGTCTTGACACCTTCCTGTACAGAAACACCATCTAACCTCCTTCAATCCCTTCTGCCTTCTCAAGAACATCCAAATGTCCCTCGAGTTCCATTTATACACATCCAACTGTCCCTTTACCTCATTTCTAACTATCTTTTTTAATGACCTTCCCCAGTGCTTATTACCGTTCGAGACGTAGTGGTTGTTATTGCACACTTTTTTAAAAAAACCAGGAGCTGTCAGTTTCTCTCAGATATTTATGTTCAGCTCATTATTGACCAGAATCATTTTAGGAGAATGGCTTAAACTGCATGTGCACTGCCACTGGCAGATTTAGATGTTTAGGTGGCCTCTAAACTGCTAATTGCTTAATCGCACAAATCAGCCTTCCTGCTTCTTTATTCAAAGCTCTAAGCTCTGCAGCCAAAAGCTCAAATAGCCTTAAGATCATGCAGCCTGAACTCATGCCACATGACCTGCGCTCAGCAGCTAGTAGAAAATCTGATCGTCAACGTCCTGAAATGCACCTCGACTCGGGCTGTGTTTCACAGATGACACAGGGACAAGCATTTTTAACTGGGGTGCTGACACAAGTTTGCAGTACAACACAGATTGGCAGCGATCTAGTGGAATAACTGTTGAACTGCTGGTTTCATATTACGGAAGTTAGTTCAGTGCCACGGCCCGTTAAGTCAGCTAGCAGTCGTTCCTTGCCTCGCCTCAGTTAGTGTTAACCTTCTCCTAAAGCAGTTGTGCACATAACGTCTTATCAAGGGTCACCAAAGAGGTTGGAACCCATAGGGACAACTAGAGAAAGGCCTTCCTATCATACCTTTTGCTTCAGATTCTAAAAAATGGTTGCAAAAGGGAGTGCACAATGAGGAAATGAAGGATTGTTTGAGAAGGTAGCAATGGCAATGCCGCAGGCTTTAGATATGTTTCGTAGACACCTCAACAAGGGCGTGAAGGCTCCAAATCAGGAATGAGGCATGTCTGAGCTTGGAGTACCCAAGGCCTCACTGCAATTGGGGCACCCCTGCCAATATCCCCAGGTGTCGGCCTCTTTGGCAGTTTCTCACTGAGGTGGGAGACTTGGTGAACAGCAGTGATCAGGGTGGGGGACCACTGGCAGAGGTGTCGTGAACTTAACAATCTCGGAGACCGACATTTAGTAGGCCACATCTGTGCCAGGAAATCCCAAGGCTACAGGGCTTGTGATGCTTATTCTCTCTCACACACACACACACACAGTAGCCCAGTTTCTCAGACAAGTTCCAAGAGCAGGCCTTTCACTGACAATTTGTAAGGGGGCTGGAAGCTGACCAGTCATCTCCCTGATAACGGCAAAAGGGGGCTTTTGCAGCCATTCAGTGAGTACTGCAAAAATGGTCAACTCCCCATCCTTCCCCATGCCCCCATTTTAGGGTCCAGAGAACAGGCGTAACAATGGCCAAATTCCATCGCTATCGTTATTTCTAAGGAATTCAAAGGCTATCAACAGGAACATGTGAAGGAACCCACCTGGACTCACCTAAACCTCGGCTGGAGCGCCTTTTTGCTGGCTGCAGTAATGGAACAGCAGCGAGGAGGCAAGGTTGATGTACCCCCCACGCACTCCCACCCTAATCAGAAGAGAGCCCAAGAGGGATACACACGGAAGAGGTGGGGAGTGCGTGCGGGGACAGTGGCCGGGGTCACAGAATTCCCGAAAGCAATTATACATCCTAAGAAAGCAATTTCCCAAACGATAGTAACCACCTTAATCGAAATGCGTAACATACAAGAGAGAGAGCTTAGAGGGGGCCGGGTGCAGGAATTTCTCTGTTGTTAATCAAGTGACATTTGTTTGGTGACTGTTTGGTAAAACACGCCTTTCAAAAGGCTGGGGTAGTCCTTCACCCGGAAAAGATGGCGGGAGCCGCGATCTACATCATAGTCAATGGCTGTGCCTGATACCAAGGCCCGCAGATTGTTCTCGTGGACCTGATCGCCTACTGCTATGACGTAAACTTCAATGTTACGGGCTTGGGCAGCTTGCGCCTGCTTTTCTATGTTGTTCACCAGGTCTCCCTGGGACCTGCCGTCAGTGAACAAGAGCAGCTTCTTCCTGACGTTCCGGCCGCTGCGCTGGAAGTGGGTGTTGACACCCTCCAGGGCGCGGCCCACATCAGTGGCATCATTCATGAACTCCATCCGCTCGATCCGATCGGCCACCTCAGTGTAGTTGTCAGAGAACGGCACCTCGATGACCTCGGATTTGCTGTATTGAAGCACTGACGTGCGCACTGTGGTCCCACGGGCACGCTTGGCATTGAGGAAGCGCTCGGCCAGCCGCTTGACAAAGGTCTTGCTCGTCTCGAAGTTCTTGCTCCCCACGCTGGTGGAGCTGTCGAGCATGAGGGCGATGTCTGTTGACACGTTGAACTGAACTGTGGAGGAAGCGGATGCTGTTAGCCACTGTCACGACAGATAAAACAATGGCTGCTGTTGAATCTCTGGGATGCCAAACTAGTACCCATGGGGCGTTTGGCAACCTGGTCTACAAATCTGAGGTCCCTCGGCTTCTGCTCCCTCTGTCCCGTCGGGGACGTGAAAAGTATTTCAGATTACTTAAAGAGAAAGGGCACAGATGAACTTTTCAAAATGGCTTCCACTGCCAATCCAAGATAGGAAGGAGCCTACTAATTGTAGTAGGGGATAAACTACATTTATTGGAAGAGCTGAACTGAGAGAGGTCTCTTTGTGGTCCAGCAAGGGGCAGGAAAACTCATTACCCTTCAAGCCCCACAAGGGGTTTAACAACACGACAATGGCTGTACCTCAGCATTTTACACCGTGCCCCACAGTGCTAAACAGCCCTGCCATGGATCAAGGTCAGCCTCCCTGAGTCATCATTCATAACTGGGAGGCCCAATGTGTTGTCTCTGTTCTATTCCCCTTTCCCCAATGGCTTTCTAACACAACATTATTTGATTGTTGGCAGAGGATACAGATCACATCAGGCCAGAATGTCCCCTCCTTTCAAAGCAGCAGGAAATGCCCACAAATTGACCATAGGCCTGGGTGTCTACAGTGGGGAACTCTGCTCCAACATGGCTGAACCGACAGATGTTAGCATCTCCGGGTCTCCCATGTCTCTTGGGCTGAGCCCTTAACTACCAAGAAAACATGTTGGAAGCGTACTTACTTGGACAGGAGTAGTCTGGGCACTTCTTTTCTGCAGGAGAAAATGCATAACATTAGCAAAAAGGTGATTAGTGATTGTTTAAAAACCTAATTGAGGTAAAGAGCCTCAGGCCATTCTCTCAAGGGGAGGCTGGTTGGGGCGAGAGCGCAGTCGACTTACCTCTGCAGATGAACTGAGTGACGTTCTCAAGGAAGGCGTCCTCCAGCAGCTCCATGAAGTTGTCTCGTTGCAAGCTGAGCCCAGGGGTTGGAGCCGACTCACAGGCGATCTGCCTCAGGCTTTCGGCAGCTGGCTGGTTGCGGAAGATGTCGCTCACACCGACCGAGACAACCTGGAGCACAATGAGAAGTGAGTGAGTGGCCTAGGCAGAAGCAGGGAGCAAAGCCCGGTCTCTCTGGGCGGGCCACAAAAGCCAATGTCGGTTACGAGAGTCAGGAATGAAGGAAAGGAGCCGTACGTTGGCTTCATTGCAGAGTGACGACAGCGACTTGGGGTCTCTCGAAATGTCTGACCGCCCGTCAGTCAGGACCAGGGCGACCCGGACTTGGTTAAGTGACCCCTTGAAGGCTGTCTTTGACCAGTCCAGCGCAGTTCCAGTGAAGGTACCTCCTGCAATCCACTGGAGGTTCTTGATTGCACTGCGAATGGAAAAAATAAAGAATTTCACCCCTCTGACCATGCGACTTTCCCCACCCCTCCCCCCCCAACCCTGAACATGCTTCTGATAATCCCATCTGCTTCTCACGCTGTGTCGAAGGCTAGCATTCAGCTTCATGGATACAGCCACTCTCCGATGTCATACCCAAGTGAGTGCTTGTTCATTCCCCCCACCCCGCAGGCTTGGCATTGGGAGGGGGGGGGGGGGGCGGGTGCCGGCAGAATGCCTGATTGCAGAGGGCTCCACTAATCACCTCTGGATGGCTGTACAGCGGCTAGCACCCTGCTGCCTGGCAGCACCGGGACCCAGGTTCGATTCCAGCCTCAGGCGACTGTCAGTGTGGAGTTTGCACATTCTCCCCGTGTCTATATGGGTTTCCTCCCACAGACCAAAGACGGGCAGGTTCGGTGGATTGGCCATGCTAAATTGCCCTGTAGCATCAAGGGTTGTGCAGGTTCGGTGTATTAGCCATGGGAAATTCAGGGATAGAGTTTGGAGGAGGGTCAGAATCGGGACAGGAAGCTGTTCAGAAAGTCGGTATGGACTCAGTAGGCTGAATGACCTGCCTCCACATTGTGGGGATTCTATAATTTCTTGACAGCCCCAGGGGATATCCAGCAGTAGCTGAGAGTCGCACAATGCCGTCCTGGATGGGCAGATGAGGTTGGGAATGTAAATGGTTCCCCATTGAAGGACCGCCTCTGGGAATAATGCTTAATTGTGCTTGGGTCACCTGAAGGGCTTGTCACGTGAACATATGGAATAGCAATAGAAGTAGACCATTCGCGTCCCTCGCAGCTCCTAACGCCACACACACCCTGCTCTACCATTCAGTAAGATCACGACTGATCCATTTATGCTCCAGTTCCACATTGCTGTTTGCCCCCTGAGAACCCTTCATTCCCTGCCCAACAACAATCTATTTACCTCTGCCTTATAAATATTCAATGACTGCACCCCCCACCCCCTTCTCCGGTACAGTCACACTACCCTTAAAGGGAATAAAAATCTCCTCCTCTCTGCCATGCAAAGGTAACCTCTGGATTTTTAAACAGTGTCCCCTAGTTCTGGACAGTCCCACAAGAGGAAATATCCTGTCCACACCTACCTTCTTCAGACCATTCAGGATCATGCACACTTCATATCAAATACCACTCACTCTCTCTCTCTCTAGTAGATACAAGCCCAGTCTGTCTGACCTATTCTCAAATGCCAAGCCACTCGTTCCAGGTACCAATCTAGTAAACTTCTTCTGAACCACCTGTAATACATTCATATCCTTTCTGAAATAAGGAGACCAAACAGCACATAGTCTCTGTAATGCAGTCTTAGTGATGCCCTGTATGACTGAAGCACGACGTCCTCATATTTTATGTTCCAATTGCTCTTCTAATTCCCCTAGCTCGCTTCAGATAGCCCAGCTTTCGTGTTGACATAGTTGGCCTTATTTTAGGTTGAAGTGCTAGTTCTAGACCCATTCTTCTCCCTTTCAGGTGGATGTAAATTCATATTGTGGTTGCTGCTACCTAGGGATGCCTCACATCTGAAGTTATTAATTAATCCTGTCATAGTACACAATGCCAAGCCTAATATAACCCACTCTCTGGTCAGTTCCAAAACATGTTGCTTGGAGAAACTCTCTCTGAAGTATTCTATTTGATACTCCTGCTAATCTGATTCCTCCAGTCTATAATGTAGATTAACCCTAACATTAACTCCGGGTGCCATTTAAATTGACTGTCCTGATGAATTGACATCTTATATCGACAATGGCTGTACCTCAGCATTTTACACCGTGCCCCACAATGCTAAACGGCCCTGCCATGGATCAAGGTCAGCCTCCCCAGAGTCTCCATTCATAATTGAAAGGCCCAATGTGTTGACTATGTGCTATTCCCTTTTTCCCCCCAAAGGCTTCCTAACACAATATTTGGTTATTGGCAGAGGATACATATCACACTGGCATGTTTAACGCGGAAGTGGACCCCCAATCAAAACGCGTGACACGTACACTTTTAGTTCCGGCAGAGTGTTAATGTTGGGATCAGTCATTGAGACCAACTCCTCAGTCCCTGCGTGACTGTACTGGACGACCCCAATGTTGGACTCCTTGCCATCAAACTACAAGTTACAAACAGAGAGAAGAGTTGGTACGCAGTTAGTACATAGAACACAGGGTCTCTCAAATCCTTTCCTCTGCAGTTCCTAGCTCCTTGTTATTTCAGAGATTTACCTTCGCTTCAAAAAGGCTTAGGCCACTAGGCTTAGACATGAACAGGATACGCACAAGATACAGTCCAATTAGTGCAGGGGTGAGGCCTACCATATTGGAGTTTCAAAATGGCAAGGCGCTAGGAACTGTACAGGAAGAGGTTTGAGGGCCACCAGTCATTAAAGGCCAGCTCCACAAATCAGAAAAGGTCAAAGAAATGCTGCCAAACAGGGCACGACAGGCAGAGGGCAGGAGGTTCCACTCCACTTGTAGTGAAGCTCACCAGGAGATCGGCTTTCAGTCCCGGTCACTAGGACCTGCTGTCCTTGGAGGGAGTGCATTGCAGTTTAACCAGATTGTTCCTGGGGCTTAAGAGAATTAAACATGAAGGACAGACTTATATTCCCTTGAGTAAAGACAATTCAGAGCTGATCTAATGAAACATATCGAATGTTAAAAGATTCAACAAGGTTAGGGTTAGATAGCAGGGAGAATTTACCACTGGCAGGGGAGAGTTCGGTCAGCCAAGAATAAACTTGGGAAGCACGGTTTTCTTTCTGCAAGGTCGTGCAGGTTGGACAGGCTGCCACTGCCTTCCTCAGATTATAGTCTTAAAACCATGGACTGGGTTTGAATGTGTAATTTGTTTTCAATGTTTTGTTAAAGATGACTTGCTTCCTGACCATAAGGGGCACATTTTGCATTCCCAACTCTGTTCAAAATTACTGTTAGATCTGTTGGCAGCATGTATCATGTGAGAAAATATCAATAAACTATATAAAGCCAGAAGGTGCCAGAGGTTGGAAGGTTTCCTCTATACTGTTTTTCATGTATTATTGCTTTGAACCTGCTTCATATTTAACTAAGGCATGGAAAATAACAGCTCACAGCTATAAAATGATTTAACAACCCTAAAAGGAACATTACTAGTATGCTGGACATTATAACTACCACCTCCACTTGTTGTCTGAAGTAAATCCAACAGTGTGCTTTACTTTATATGACATCCAAATACAATTTCACTCAAAGACTTGTACAACTTCAAACCTAAATCTGATCCCACCAGAATCATAGTCAAGAGTGTGGTGCTGGAAAAGCACAGCGGGTCAGGCAGCATCTGCGGAGCAGGAGAATCGACATTTTGGGGAGAAGCCCTTCATCAGGGATGAGGATGAAGGGCTTATCCCCGAAATGTCGATCCTCCTGCTCCTCGGATGCCACCTGACCTGGTGTGCTTTTCCAGCACCACACTCTTCGACTCTAACCTCCAGCATCTGCGGCCCCCACTTTCTCCCACCAGGATTACCATTTCCTAGCTTTTAGCTTGCTTGCCCTCAGTGCCTTAATATTCAAACCTATCATCAGCCCCCTCAATAACATGGTGGCTCAGTGGTTAGCACTGCTGCCTCACAGCACAAGAGAACCTGGTTCAATTCCAGCCTCAGGCAATTGTCAGTGTGGAATTTGCACATTCTCCCTGTGTCTGTGTGGGTTTCCTCCCACAGTCCAAAGATGGGCAGATTAGGTGAATTGGCTAAATTGCTCATAGTGTTCAGGGATGTGTAAGTTAGGTGCATTAGTCAGGGGTAAATATAAGGGTAGGGGGAATGGGTCTGGGTGGGTTACTCATCGGTGTGGACGTGTTGGGCCGAAGGGCCTGTTTCCACACTGCAGGGATTCTATAAAGTTAGGTGCATTAGTAAGGGGTAAATATAAAGGTAGAGGGAATGGGTCTGGGTGGGTTACTCATCGGTGTGGACGTGTTGGGCCGAAGGGCCTGTTTCCACACTGCAGGGATTCTATAAAACTGCCTATTTGTGGTCTGTTCTGTATTTAACATGTGTACCATAATTGATGTTTCCTTTTCTCATGTTTTGTGCAGTGCACTTGGAGCTGAGACAATCCGGTTTCAAATTAAATTGCAAAAACGGCAGCAAGGAAAGGAAATTCATCTTGATGATCACTGTACTGCCACTCTCTCCGACTAAACTATGGTTTAATAGAGAGCTTGCACAACCGCTGTGCATCTTGGGATAGGCTCATCTCCATGATCATCTCTTGCAACCAAAAGAAAAGCACTCATTCTACATACGACAGCTGGGCATCCTTTCAGGGAAAAATAACTACGCCTTATTCCCGGGTTTGGATTGTGGCTTTGTACTCAATAGCATAAATTAAATTCAAGTCGATTTTCCCCATTGATGGAGGGATCAGGATACAGATTTAAGGTAAGGGCAGAGGTTTAGAGGAATTGTGAGGAAAACTATTTTCACCCAGAGGCTAGTGAGAATCTGGAACTCACTGCCTTTAAAGAGTGTGATAGTGGCAGAAACCCTGGGAATATTTTGGAAATATTTAGGACATGCAGTTGTGATGCCAGGATATGCAAGATTATGGGCCCGAGTGCTGGGAAATGGGATCAGATTGGTGCGGTGGCTCTGAACAGCAGAGACGCAATGGGCCAAAGAGCCTGTTTCTGTACTGTAGATCTCTGAGGCTCCACGACATCCAAGGACGATTCGCCCTCCTTTGAAAACACACGGATTAGTTAATCACTGGGCAGCACGGTGGCTCAGTGGTTAGCACTGCTGCCTCACAGCACCAGGGGCCGATTCCTGCCTCAGGCGACCGTCTGTGTGGAATTTGCACGTTCTCCCAGTGTCTGCGTGGGTTTCCTCCGGGTGCTCCAGTTTCCTCCCACAATCCAAAGATGTGCTGGTTAGGTGAATTGGCCGTGCTAAATTGCATATAGTGCTAGGTGCACTAGTCAGGGGTAAATATCTGAGTGGGTTATTCTTCAGAGGGTCGGTGTGGATTTGTTGAGTCAAAGGGCCTGTTTCCATACTGTAGGGATTCTAATTAATGAAAAGAGGCAAAATCCCTTTCCAAGCTGCTTTTACAGTCACTCATTCACTGGTTTTAAATTTAGTGCTAATGCTCATTGTCAGGACTGCATCTAACCATGTGATTTTGCCAGAAACGTCTATTCTCCCACTCCTCGGATGCTGCCAGGAGCTGCTGTCCTTTTCCAGCACCATCCTCTTGTCTCTAACCATGCCTTGTTCAGCTGGGACTGTTTAACACAATCCCTCACTTATTTGAGGAACAAATTTACACAAAAAAATAAAGCTGCATTGCAGATGACTCCTTTTGTTTTAAAAATACAAAACACAAATGAAGCAACGTCAAAGTCAAAGATTAACATCTGCTCAACCGGGAAATCCAGTCGGCCGGTCAGTCTTGTTGGTAGATGAGCAAACTTAAAAGATTTTATTCTCACCCTGATTTTCTCATCTCTGCTCAGCCTCTCAATCACCGTAATTATGAACTGCTTGGCTAGAGCGAAATTTTGGTCTCCGATACTCTCTGAGCTGTCCACTACAAACAGGAGGTCGATGGGCCCACACTTGCACTCTGCAAAATAGACAAGGTTGGGTAGATTGACCGTGTTAAATCGCTCATAGCATCCAGGGGACGTGTAGGCTAGGTGGATTAACCACGGAAAATGCTGGGCTACAGGGATAGGGTAGGGGGTGGGTGGGATGTTCTTCGGAGGAATGATGTAGATTTGATGATCCGAATAGCCTACTTCCGTATTGTGGAGAATCCATGGAAAAGTGATCCGTACAACTCCCCATGAAGTGGCTTGCAATCATTGTCACCTTTCTCATTTCTCCCACGCCTTGCGTGCAGCCGGGATCTTCCACTGATTTCACCTCAGGCGTGTTAATACTCTGTATTTCTTAGGGGGGACTTCAGTTATTTCACCATTGCTATATGTGCCAGACATGCAGTCAGGACAAGTAAATGGTATTAACATACATTAGCCAAGATCAAATGGAATATTGGGATAGGGTCAAGCGGCTGAATGGCTTCCATCTTCCAGGGTGGACAATGATTAGTGGAAGGTGCCGTGTTCATTAATCCTCAAAATGGCTGACTCCCCTTATCATTATTCATTACTTTAGCCATAAATCTCCCTCCTAAAATTGCTCTGGTGTTTGGAAAAACAGGAAATAAGCTCTCTCAGTCACATTCCTTTGTAAATTGACCATGTCAGTGTATTATCTTCAATGTACCAGAGTTGTTTTGTTTTAAAATGGACTCAGATGTCCCATGGGTCATTGACCTTTCTATAAAAGGGACTCCCAGCAGCAGAAACCTGTTTTTGAACTAGCATTACAGATCATTGAGCTACGAACATGGACGAGGAGTTACTCTGTTAGAATCCTGAAACTTTATTGATGGTTCTCCCACTGCTGCTAATAGATCGCCATCTTTCAGGTCACTGTCTGAAACAGTTTGGTTCACACTGCTTACACGCTAACACAGACTGATTGGTAGGGGATGTCTTTAAATTACTGTCAAACCGGGGTGAAGCACTGACACTAACTAAAGTGAGGGAACATCTACAAATACTCAAGCTCAAGGGGGAAGTCGAGTAAATTTGACAAAGGATAGAGTTTTCAAATATGCAGCAATCATATCAGTTTATCTGTATCAAATAAAACAATTTACTCACCACAGCAAGCTGTGAAAAAAAGGAAAGATAAAAGCAAAATCAGCAATAATTGTTCATGGGATTACTAATAAGTTATTCATATTTTAAAGCATTCTGCATCTAGTCATATAGTCACCTCAAGGTTGAGTCTTGTAATTCTGCATACATTTTTCTAATAAAAATAATTCATTCACAGGACGCCAGTGCCAATCCCTAATTGCCCTGGAGAAGGCAATGGTGAGCTGCCTTCTCAAACTGCTGCAGTCCCCCGTGGGTAGGCACACTCAGTGCTGTTTGACAGTGAAGGCTTAGGAAGGGTAGCTCTACAGTTTGAAAAATTACCCCTGTGCCTTTTTGTTGAATGTGAATAATTGATATGGCATTTTGGATACGACTTAAAGAATCTGCCCCTGCTGATGCCATCCTTTGTCACACTAATGATTGCAAGGTTGCTGTACGAAGGCTGGTTAAGCAGTGCCCATGGGTATTTGGTACGCTGTGCTGTGCCGTTTGGCACATGAATAAGGAAGGATGGAACAAATTTGAAAAGTACAATTTGACAAAGCAGCTGAGGGCATCCGATCACAACCTGAATGGGAATCTTAGCCGACCCGTTAGCTGGTTACTCAAGTCAACTGGAGGATCCTTACTGCCACTCTGCCTGAGACTCAAGGCCAACTGAGAACCAGATTAGACCAGCGCAGCTTTCAGCTGAGCCTGGACACTCAGACCTCAGAACCTCCAAATGACGGTGTATTGACAACCAATTCGCTGCTTTGAGAAAGTCTGCCTGATGGTTCACTTACAGCACATGCGTTTGATGATGTCCAATATTTCACATTCCTGTTAAAGAAGAAGAGGAGGGTCAGGAATCTTAGGCCATACGCTCCAACCCCCAATGACTTGGGGCTGTTCAAATCTCTCTGTTGGTATTAGTGTGGCAAAAGCAGTTCTCTGCATACATACCGAAGGCCCAGGAAGTCCCGGGGGTCCAATGGGTCCCTGAGGGTGAAACAGAACAAGTATGATTGTTATTATTTTGTTGGCTTTGAATTTACACACCACTTTATCCTTGAGGAATGAGGTGGGGGGGCTATTAGTGTTTCAATTGGATATTTCCTTTGAGCTTCCTTAAAGGAACCAGGGAGATATTGGCGTCGAAAGGGGGAAACAAATGAAAGCAATGTGAAAGTAAAATAGAATGGATTCAAAAGTCAGTCTTCCCCGAAGCCACCGTCACTGGATCAAACGCGCACAAGTTCTCCACTGTGATTAAACCCCACGCTTTGCTTCCTAATGACCATGTACCTTGGCGTTTGGATCCTGCTTAAGTTTACAAAGGGCCTTTCATATGGTGCTTTGTGGTAAATGGCAAGTATCCTTCCGAGGAACCACAAGCAACTGGAATGTTGAACTAAACCGGTCTCCATGGATTTCAGTGGGCTGAGCACCTGTTTGCATTATGGGATGGCTTGCACCAACAAGGGGTGATGGGAGTTGAGTGATGGTCAGATGTGACTGATGCCAACGCCCAACGTCAGCCCTTTAGCCTATGTGCTGCCTCTGCCCATACCAAGTACATTTTTCCCCAACCAATCTAACGTGCCAACATCCTGGCACGCACTCTGCCCTGGCACACATGCAGTTATTTATTTTCCTTTGACTTTTCCCTCTTGGCCCTTGCCCTGTGGCAGACGCACTGAAGGCTCAGGAAAAAGGGGCCAACAGTACCTTGCCCTGGAAGAAAGCAAAAATCCACAGAGTTGGCAGCCACCATGCTCAGTCAGCTCACCTTGAGCTGAACTCGGGAATTTCGAAAAGCCACAAGTTGCTGGTCTAAAAGCAGAACAGCCAAACCAGCATTGCTCCTTCATAAGTGTGTTCAGGAAACCAAAGACAGCACTTAAAACCTAATTGCTATCTTTTGCTAACGCCAGTGAATCTTCTGCAACATTGCACATCATCAGCAAAAGGGGAAGCAAGGAAAATCATGCAGACCATGGTTCTGTTAAGCCGTAGATTTGAAGCCTGTAACGTCAACCCAATATTAACGAAACTCCTGGCAACTTTGATCAAAGGGGCATCGGGGGAGTGAGACGAAGGGTACTTTTAGATAGAGCTCTCAGGGAGTCACAATGTTCAGAGCCTGCAGACGTTGTGGTCCATGAAGGAGCTTGTGACATGGCGGGGCAGCTTTCTGACCAATCATCTATTGAACCCTCATGAACATTTCCAGGCCGGGTCAATTTGTATTCTCAGGCAGCAACTCCACCAGCGATGGGGAAGGGAGGAAGTGGCAGCTGCTATGGGCTTTGAATGGTTACAAGTTTTTAGAGGTCCCCCATTCCTTTGGCTTTGATGTCAAGGATGAGGCTGCCTCCATTGTGACGGGGTCACCGGGAGCTCAGGGCAAGCTGCTCCCACCTCCACCCACCCCCTTTCTCAGAGATACTCGTCTCAGCAGGAGGCCACCTGCTGCAATTGCAGGCAATCCTTCACACTGAGGAGGCACTGTCAGAAAGTGAGGGAGGATTTACTGCCATTGGTTTTGGGAGGTTGGGTTGGGGGCACACTGGCCAGTTCATGGAGTGTGGTGGGGAGATGGGGGAGGAGTGGGGCAAACACAAAGCACATGGAGGGTAGGTATCACCCTTCCCTCATTGGGAATTGCAACTAGTGGTATGTGATGGGCTTGGGGGTGATGTGTGTGGCTACTGGACTGTTGGTGAGGTGGGACGAAGATAGGGGTGAGGACTGATGGAAGGCAACACGTCCTGAGCTGGGGGTGGAGGAGGTGGGTGCGGGAAGGTTTGTGGATGGAATGACCGTGCGAAGGAAAACTTAAACTGGGTTGGAGGAGACTACGGGCTACTGATGTAAATGCAGAAAATAAGCAAGGGCTAATGCAGAGAAGGAACCTCAGCCAAATGGCCATGGGATATGGGGTGGGCAAGGAATTGGCTGTCATTGAGGTGGCTTGGGAAAGGAATTGCAGCAATTGGAAGACCCTGGATGGAGAAGGAGGTGCTAGTATGATGGCTAAGTGGGCCAATGGAAAGTCTAACCAGATTCCGTTGTTTCTGGAGCACCATTGACTATTGCATGCCGGTCAACCTTCAAAGCCTGGGAAAATCTCCCCAGAAAAGGAGGGATTGACACATACACTGGGTATAAAGGTGGGGCTACCATTAAATGAAACATCCATTTGGGGTGGCATGGTGGCTCAGTGGTTAGCACTGCTGCCTCACAGTGTCTGGGACGTCCCACAGTCCAAAGATAAGCAGGTCAGGTGGATTGGCCATGGGAAATTACCCAGAGGGTCCAGGGGCTTGCAGGCTAGGTGGATTGGCCATGGGAAATTACCCAGAGGGTCCAGGGGCTTGCAGGCCAGGTGGACTGGCCATGGGAAATTACCCAGAGGGTCCAGGGGCTTGCAGGCCTGGTGGATTGGCCATGGGAAATGGGGGGGTTATGGGTGGTGGTAGTGGGTCTGAGTGTGTGGGGAGTGTAGGTCTGGCTGGGATGCTGTTTGGAGGGTTGGTGCAGACTCGATGGGCTGAATTCCTTCGTTCCGCACTGCAGGGATTCTCGATTTGAGAGGTGGAAAATGAAAACTAACTATAGGTGGCTCTTCCATAACATGATGGGGGCATTCTTACGCAATCCTGCATTGTAGAAAAATCACGCTTTAGAAATAGCGCTTAAAGTGTTGGCCATCTAAATGTGTTACAGCCAACACACGTTTGCACTTTAGAAACAGCGTCTCCAATTCAACAATCGCATTACAGTGAATTCCCATTAACCAAATGCGCATTACAGCAGAACGACCTGTACTAATATGTGTAGCAAGTTATGGCCAAAAAAATAGAGAGGAGGTAGTGGGAGCTTAATTTATACACCAGCATTTGCAAAAGCTGGTCTTTTGGATCAGAGGAAACAGGGTCTCCTTATACATTGGGAGGACCTGTTCATCATGATTTAAAAAGTTATTATTTAATTTGTTCCTTTCCAATCTTTCTGTTCCCTCTCCTGGGTCTCCCACTTAACATTCCTTACCATGCCTGTGGTAATTCATCCTGAAATCAGTTGCTTCCCAGTGCCAATAAAACAGATTTCCTATGATGTTCTCTGCCTAGCTTACTTTGAGCGTTCAATCACAGCCTCGGGTTGGCGGCCAGCTGTTGTCAGACATATATCAACTCCCTCAACACTCCCCATACTCTGGGAGTCAGGCATGATGGGGGGAGCTCCCTTCATACCCCCTGGATTGTAGTCACATGAACTCTCAGAACTTTAGAGGCCCAGATCTTACCAAGCAATGTTAGAGCAAAACGTTCCGGGAAAGAGACACGGCCAGAACTCACGGATGAGATGACTCCGGAGTTGCTTCCTGGCACAAGAGTCCGCACTTTTAAAAAATTTATTTTTAAATTAAAGCATTTATTGCACATCCCTAATTGCCCAGAGGACAGTTAAGAGTCAACCACATTGCCCTGGGTCTGGGGGCTATAGGTAGGCAAGACTGAGTAAGGATGGTAGTCTTCTTCCCTCAGGGACATTAGTGAACAAGGTGGGTTTTCCAACAATTCAGTCATCATTAGAGTCTAAATTCTAGTTTCTTTTTTAATTACTGAATTCAAATTTCACCATCTTCCTTGGTGGGATTCGAACTCAGGTTCCCAGATCATCAGCTCGGTCTCTAGACTCAGTCCAGCAATAATATCACCAGGCCATCGCTTCCCCCATTCCCTCAGAAGGCAAAGCAAGCATCAAACCTTGCACTGGGCACTGAGGAGTTGGTTGACTTACAGATGAAGAGACAGACATGACAGCAGAATTGATGTGCTACACAGGATCAGAGACAGGAATGACCAACATCAATTTATCAGGGCAACAACTGAAGGCCAGAAATGTAACGTCCCGGTGAATTAGGACAATGGGACCACGAGAAGTATACAACTTGATCCCCAGAGCTCTATAAGCCTGATACAGTGAACCCTGTTTAAGGTAGCAGGTAAGGAGTTTTACCAACAGCAAATAGGTCAAGTGGGGAAATCAGCCATTGTAACTGTACTTTGCTGAAAAGAGAGGCCATTTCATCAGGACACACACAAGAATGCCAAATTTCAAACAAGTTGGATTTCCCAGGAAGACTATGGCTCCCTGTTTGCTTCCTCCATGGCAACATCTCAGGCAATTAGAGCCGACTTACCAGCCAATCATCACCCTTCTCTCAAATTCTTCTGATGGTTGGAAATTTGGTGTTCTTGCATTGGTCCTGACGCAATATTTCATCAACGCGCTCCACTTTTCAACAAGGCCTGTACCGCCAAGGGACCGGATGTGTATTTTGTGACAATAATAAAGTACACAGCCACAGAACTGCCCACAGTGAGCTGGATCCAAGGGATTTTAAGAACACAAGCCCTGGTTGTCCTGGGATAAGGGTCACGGTGGCCACTGCCAGTGTGCACCCATATCCAGGGGAATTACAAAGACAGTCGGGTGCATCAACAGGCCTCAAAGGTGGGCACGGATGACGGAGATGTTACCAGTTAGTTAGAGTCCATCCTTAGCAGAATTGCTCACTGGGCAACCTAAAATTGAGGAACTGGGTGCTTCACTGGACACGCAAGACTGATGGGTCCCAATAACAGTTGGATCTTCGGCATTGACATTCGGGAGCACGGCGTGCTGTGTGGGCCAGAGGTGGCAGTCTATCAGACCGTGCGTGAGACCTCACACAGTGGGCAATGTCACCAACGGCTGGGCAGAGCCAACCCCCCCCCCCCACCGCCGAAATCAAACGGAGTGTCACATGATCAAAGTTTGAGAGAAGATTTGTAGCTCGGGTGCTCGTTGCTGTGGTTTGTCTGCTGTAGTGGCCGGTATATTGGGTCCAGGTCTATGTGTTTGTTGATGGAGTTTGTGGATTAGTGCCATGTTTCTAGGAATTCCCTGGCTGTTCTTTGTTTCGCTTGTCCTATAATGGTAGTGTTGTCCCAGTCGAATTCATGTTGCTTGAAACACATAGACCTGGACCCAATATACCGGCCACTACAGCGGACAGCTGAAACTGACAACCGGAAGCGGCAGGGACAGGCCACTATAAATGCCGGAGGAAACACCACAGAAGTGCTTCACAGGAGGCTCCTAAGCACTGAGGATGTCACCTAGACAGGGGACGAAACGTTTGCAACAAAAACTTCCAGCTCGGCGAACAGAACCACAGCAGTGTCACATGAGCTTAGTACCAAAGAGACGTCAGCTACAGTGCGCGGAACAGCATAAAATCCCATCACCCATTTACTGGGCTGCCGTTCTAACATGCTCAGCTGAGGTTCAACAGCGTGTCCAACTCCTTACCGGTTCCCCCTCTGGACCTCTGTAACCCTTGGCTCCTTTGCGACCTTTCTCACCTGGAACATCGTTCTGAGGAAGTAAACACAGAGAGGCGAGTTTGCACAGTCAGTCAGTCATCGGTATATATTTTTACTCTACAAATAAAGGCCACTGAGATCAACCCCTGTTGCTTTTGCAACAAATGCAAATGACTCTGTGATGTCTAGAGATTAAAACAATACTTCTGTATCCCTTCCAGCCTCGAAATTGTTTTCTGGCAGGTAATGCAGGTAACCGGACAGCTTGCGATGGGAGGGCTGTATTGTGCTTGAATGATGGTTTAATCAGAACAACATGGGTTCAAGTCCCAACCAAAGGACTCAGTTACAAAATACAGGCTGACCTGCCACCGCAAACACCGAGAGAGTGCTGCACTGTCAAAGGCACTCTCTTCAGATGAGGCCCAAGGTCCTCTCTGACACCGTTTTGAAGAAAAAGTGCTCTGGGCAACATTCATCATTCGACCAAGATTGTAAAACACATTTCTGCTCATTACGGCGCTGTCTGCGGGAGCTTGCTGTGCACAAACAGGCCGCTGTGTTTTCCACATTACATCAAATGGGCTTTGTGGCCGTAAAAGGGGACGGTGAAAAAAAAAGGGGGTCTTTCCTCAAATTTTCTAGGACGAGATAAGACCGTGCCTAAATTTGCGTTTCCCTGTGAGAGCTCTCGAACAGAGAATGCTCATTGCCTTACTGGGCTGGAGTACGCTGTTGAACTTCTCACCCCATCAATTTTCAATCCTGTTACATTCCTGGTATTTCCAAACAGGGCTTAAAACATCATTTGGCGCTCACTGCGAAGGGAGGCTGTTTAAAAACTCAGGGCTGATCGTTTATAGAGCTGTCACCACAGTACACACAGTTTGGGATGTTATACACACAGCGTGTGCAGGTTGCTTTGAGTTACTGGTAGTTTGTGCGTCGGTAAAAGTAGATTAACTGGACTAATATTGCTGCTAGACTTTCAACGTATCACAGGCCAGGTTATCAACTGCATTGACACCGACTGGGGACTACCTATGGGCTCAATGGGTTCCTAAAAGCCAAGCCTCCAAAACTGACGTTGAACAATATTCCAGTGCCTTGATGAATGAGGAGTGCTGACTAAGTTTCAGGGAAGCCACCACGTATTAAGGGCTTCCAATCTTCCGAGAGTTCACAGTGTCTTTTGAAAATGCCACATGCACATTCGGCCAAAGTTCTGGAATTTTCTCCCAGAGCCTCCCTAGTTCTTTATCTCCCTGCTCTCCCTTCCTTTGACCAAGCTTTCAGTCACCTTAAGAACACCGTATGTGGCAATGCCCTGACCACCCCCCTGGGGTTTGGTTTATGGCACTCAATGGCACTTGGGGAATGCAAGGCGAGTGAGCAAACATTAAATTTGTAAAAAAAAACACTGTCCTTTTGCGACATAAGGAGACCAGTGGCCAAGTGAGCAATGGAGCTCTAATTTGGTCAAATTTTCGCAAAGCAAGAGTTAAAACTGGCCAATGACGAAAGGGGACAGAGCAGAAACAGCTGCTTAAAATGATTCACTTGATCCGGAGAACATCTGGTACATGCAGTTTCTGTTCAGAACTGTCAAAGATTTGTGGGAGCAGTGATCCTAATTTTGTTTTGCTAAGGCTAGAGGACTGTCTGGGAACAAATGCTCGATCTCCTGGGAAGAGCTTCGAGGAAGACGTGGCTTTATTTAAAGGAAAGCAGGGGCAGTTCAACCTCAATTTGGCCAATTTTCCTCAGTCAAGCAACATCACAAAAACAAAACGATCCGGTCATTTATCCCACAGTTGGCCGAGAGGCCTTTACTGACCGCAAATTGACCTTGGTGCTTCCTCTTACAGTGGTCAGGTAGTTTGGGACTCAACAAGGTGAAGAAAGACATGAGGAAAGCTATTTCCTTCCTTCTTGCTCCAAAATGGTAGGATGGACAGATCTCAGCCAATTGTTCATTCTACAAGCAATAGCCAACAAGGGGACTGCTAAGTAGGTGAAATAAATGTTTTTTTGGGGGAGGGTGTTGGGGTGCAATCAAACCAATTTTATTAATCCACTTCTGGTTTAGAGTGCCCATAGAAACATGCCCACTGCTTGAGGGGCCATTGCCTGGCATCAGGAACCCTAGATAGTGTCCTTGTTCCCCTTACTTTCCTTGGCAAAGCGATACCAGTCAAGATTCATGGAGGTAAAAGGGAGGACGGCAGATGCTGGAAATCAGAGTCTAGATTACAGTGGTGCTGGAAAAGCACAGCAGGTCAGGCAGCAGATTCACTGAGGTTCTGAGTCTGGTAACCAGGCACCGGATAGTAGACAGAGGCCTGGTTGGGGGGGGAGTGGGGTGGAGGAAGGTGGAGGGATGTGAGGAATGCAAGTTGAATTCATTGTTTCTGGCCGTGCAATGATTGTGGAAAAGAGAGAAGTCTTTGGACTGTCCAACCTTCTGGGTCAAACGGCTGGGCCAAAGGAAGGAAATATGGTTTTTTTCTGGAATCCAGCATCCTGGAGCCAAGTCAGAGAAGCCAATCTGGGACATCTCAGCTGCTTCATCCCCTTGTTTACAGCTAAGAAAAAAAAAGCAAAAGTCCAGGTCCAGTTTTTGGGGCCCACTGGGCCTGGTGCTCACAACCACTCCCTCATGGATGAGTACGCTACTGAACCACCCGTGCCTGATCTCAGCCAACAGCTGCACTTCACACTTTGGGCTTCTCAGGAACGCTGCCCGACCAAAGACAGACATTGGGATGCATTATTGGGAGGCAGGACCGTATGCTGAGGCAAAGAGCTGGCTTTTCACAGAGTCTTCAAAAGGAGGAGAGAGGTAGTGAGAAGGAGAAGTGGGGGCGGGGGGGGGGGGGGGGGAAAACAGGGATAGGGTTTAGCCTTAGACACCAGGTCCAGGCAGCTGAAGGTGTGGGCATAAAAATGGAAGGAGAAAGGAGTGCACAAGAGGCCAAAAGGTAAGTCCAGCTCTCAGAGGGTTGTCAGACAGCAGTAGCTAAGGCTAGATTACTTATAGTGTGGAAACAGGTCCGTCGGCCCAACAAGTCCACACCGACCTGCCGAAGCACAACCCACCCAGACCCATTCCCCTACATTTACCCCTGCCCCTAACACTACGGACAATTTAGCATGGCCAATTCACCTAACCTGCACATTTTTGGACTTTGGGAGGAAATCGGAGCACCCAGAGGAAACCCATGCAGACACGGGGAGAATGTGCAAACTCCACACAGTCAGTCGCCTGAGGCGGAAATTGAACCCGGGTCTCTGGTGCTGTGAGCTAATCACTGCTGCCTCACAGAGTTAGGGCTTAAATCGTACGCTCCCCAATTTGTGTCAAAGGAGGTCATATTGGGAGTTAGCCACAGCCTAAAGAGGTCTGGGTGTAAGATAGAGTCCTGTAGATATTTACTTGTACTGTATTCACTTGATCTTGATGCGACGTTTTGAGCTCTATTATTACTACCGGCTCCACATTCCAAGTTCATCGCCTCCCATTAGCTGAGAAAATACTAAATGTTTGGGTCAGACATGGAAAGAAGTGACATATTAGACCAACACCACTAGCAGCCCACACCTCCAGCTCAATATGGGAGTCTAATTCCAAGAAAACGGAGAGGGCAAAAGGATGGGGACAGCTGCACTCTCAGGAAAAGTAAATAACCCAGTGACTGTCAGTTGGCTATTCCACTGGAGAGCGGTCACCACTAAGCACAATTCTCACCCTCCGCTACCTAGAGTTGCACTGCTTGGCTTCTCTCTATAACTGAATGTTTCTCACTTCAGTTCCCATTGGAGACTCTCAGACCCAGTAGGGACCGGTCAAGTCAACAGGACTCAGGTACACACCAACCAAAGATCCGATTGAGTGAGTGGTGATGCCTGAATGGCCTCCTTCTCCTGTACCTGTGACTGGACATTAAGCCTGGAGCTGTCCGCTCTCTTATGGTGGAACAAGACGCTATTGGACCCACTGGTGGGAGCCCGAAAGATGCGACGTTTTGATCGATGAAATAATCGCAGAATTATTAAACGGCACATTTTAAAATAGAGGCACAGATCTTAGGAAACCCACAAAACATCTAACCGCGGCAAATCTAGCCACAGATATCTCACGCTTCATTACTTCTCCTGAAGAGTTGTCGATTTTAATTGGTCACATTGTCAAAGGTAGCATCACTTCCTGCCACCATCCACCAGTCAACACAAATGCTTTTGGAATTAATAAATATCAGTGATAAATAGAAAACAGCACGCGCACACATATACACACACACACACAGTTGCTCTTTTCTTCCTGAGGGCTGAAACTTGAATGTCTTCTTTCAGGCATTATGCAGCCTCCTCAGGTTACAAATGGCTGCATAAAGCCCCAAACAGGCGTCTAACCAAATCTCCGGGCTACAGTCACCACACACAATCACTGTCCCCAACAGAATTGAGGTAACTACTCTCTACACCCCCTGCCCGAGTTAAACCACCACCTTCAATTTAGACCAAATGACAGTGGGATTAGAGTGCAAGTCCTCCCCCAGTGAAACAGACAGGAGGCAAAACCACTTCAAGGCATCACTTACATCAGCGCCAGGGTCTCCGGGCTCACCATCATCACCCTTCGGACCTGGGAAGCCTTTTGTTCCCTACATGAGAGGAGCAGAGATGGAGAGAAAAAGAAAGATGAGACACGGAGGTGGCCAAATCTCCAATTCCATCTTTGGAGAGGAGTTTCTGACTGCCTGATGGAATCTGTCACTTTACACCTTGAACTTGAGGTAATTAGCTGTGAGCAAGAAAGGGGAGTCGGTGTTTTTAGTACTTTTCGCCTTTTATTTTGTTTGTCGTGAGAGGGTGGGAGAGGGGAGGGAAACAAATGGGCTTAATGTTCCCATTCCCCTTGGGTTGGGGGAGGCAGGGGGGCGTTGGGGAAGATTAGTCGATTCTTGGATCTTGGTGTTACTCCACTGCCTGATGGGTTCTCATCTTGGATTTGAAAATCTCCTTGTAAAGCTGGAGAAAATAAATTCTCAATTTTGTCACAGGCAGGATCTGGCTGGCATCCATCAGGCAGCAGTGGAGTGCTAATCCCGATACACGACACCCCGTCCTCGAGGGCAACTTGGGGTGACCAATGGGATCTTCCCAACAATGAACAGGAACACACCCTCCATCTGGGCTGAATCCCAGCCTGTGTGCTGGGGCCAGCCTCCAGGAACATCGGCTAAAGGTGCCCCATTGTGGGATGGGTGGGGCGGCAGTTTTCGTTGATGCTCAGCCTCCTGACTTGACTTACTCTCTGCTTTCTTCTCGTTTGAACAAAATTCCAGAGGGATTGCCACCAGGCTTCAGGAAGATGGCCAAAAGTTGGGAGGAAATTGCGTTCGCTGTCAGTGTACAAGCGCCAGTCTCCCTCAGCTTACCGAGTTCTGGTGCGGAATGGAAAGACCCAAACCCTGGGGTAAGGCAAGCAAAAGGGACTGGCTCCTCACCGTTTGTCTGGGGGACAAGGGGTATGTACTTGACCCAACATCACTGGGCCAATTTCACGCCAGCTTTGGTCCCCTGCAAGGAATGCTGGGATACCCTTGCTTTGCCATCTGCTTTTGTTTCTCTTTTGATCTCTTTCCCAGACATAAAAGATTATGTTAACTGCCTGATGGGATATCAAGGAGATATACAACACTTTCCAACAGTAGCCGAGGAATTAGGAAGGACGACTTACATTAGATCCTGGGACTCCTTGAATACCAGGAATACCCTATTAGGAAGGCAAACAAAACATTTATTAGATTTACACTTTACATTGAACTGTACCAACACAGAAAAAGACTATCTCGTCTAGTATTCAGGTAGCACACGTTTAAACTATTCCCATTTCACATTACGATGGATCAAAGAAAGAGTTACATTTACCAGATGTCTCAAGGCTCTCTACAGCCAAAGAAGGTACCTTTTCTTTTAAATCATGGTCACTGCTATCACGCAAGGTACGCACAGGAAGCTCCCATTAACAACAAGGTGATAATCGCCAGACAATCTTCTTTTTGTGATGTTGGGTGAGGGAAAAATATCGATCAAAGCACTCAGGGAAAACTCCCCTGCTCTTCAGTCAAAATAGTTTCAATATTACATTAAACCCAAGCAGGCAGATGGGGTAGGTTTTGTTTAACTTTTTCTCTGAAATACAGCACGTCTGATGGTGCAGCCCTCCCAAGGTAGATTTTGTGGTGTGTTCATGTTAAAGTTGGACTTGAACTCAGAATCTGCTGATTCAGTAGTGCGTTGTCTCAACTCTCATTCAATGCTTGGTGTAGATCAATAGGAGTCCTCCCAGTTGGCAGAGGAGGCAGCACTTCTGATCTGGAGACACCGTGAGTTGTAAAGGTTTTATGGACCTCACCTACCCTCTATCATCAGATCACTGCCCCAACAGCCAAGAAACAATAGTAAGAAGCTGTGACACTCCTGAAGACCTAGCATGTTTATCCAACCAATAAGTGAACTGATCCAGGCAGGGATGTCCCATGTTCGATCCTTGACTCGTACAATGTTGGCTGGCCTGAGACCAGCCAATTATCTGGAGCGGGACAACAGGCCTTGGTGCTCCTGAGCTAAGGGCAGTGGGCAGTGAGAAGAGATAGGTTCCATAGTGTGTGGGTTCATTCTGTTCTGTACCTGAAGTTGTCATCGTCGTCGTCATCATCATCATCATAGGCGGTCCCTTACAGATGACGATGACTCCCATCCACTCTCATGGTGAGTCCAGAGGTGATTGTACAGACCAATGCAACTCCCATAGGCTCTGTTACTCTTGAGGCAGAAGGTGGTCATGGGAAGGGGTGAGCGAGGCATTGGTGTGGCCGCGCGCTTCATTCACCAGGCTTCTGCTTTTCCCCAAAGGCAAATCTCGAGGTGCTCAATGCCTTCCTAAATTCTCCTCCTCCATTTTAGATGATTTAGTGCCAGTAATTCCCAGGTGTCAGTGGGAATGCCACATTTCACCAGTATCCCTGAAGCGCTTGCTCTGTCCCCTCCCAGAGCTGGGAGTAGAGCACCCACTTGGGGAGTCTCGTGTATGTCATGCAGGCAACATGCCCAGCCCATCACAGCCAATCAAGGGCCTCAATGCCAGGGATGCTGGGATACCTGGTGGTGGCCGGGTCAACGACATAGAGCCGCACATTCACCTTTTCAGGTAAAATTTGCTGAACTAGTTCACCGTAAATGAGAGCGTGCCAGCCTAAACTGATCCTCAATCTCAAGAATACTTCCCCACAATTAACGGTGTTGAAATTTTATGGCTACGCCACATAACAGTCAGGGATGTATGACGTGACACTGTGGCATCTTCAGTGGGAAGATGGAAATGTTCAAATATGGAAAGGAAACCATGACCTATTCGTTCCCAGTCAGATTTTTTTGACCAGGAATTGCCAGATAATAAATTGAGAATGTGGGGGAGGTTGTGAAAGCAACAGTGAATCAATTAACTCAGGCCAGAATTCAGGCTACAACGTGCTGACATCAGCACAGAACAGTGCCTTCATCCATAAAGACATGAGAGAAGGAGATTAACTTCTGTGAAATAGATAAGCAGTGTGTCAAAACATTTAGCAGCTGGCCATCTTTACCTCAGAATCAGAAGATCATGTGCTCAAGTCCCACTCCAAGGCTCAGCCAAGGCTGACACTCCAGTGCAGTGCTGCAGAGGTGCTGCACTGTCAGAGGTGCGGCCTATCGCGCAAGATGTTAAACTGAGGCTCGACCCGTGCCCCAGGTGGATGTTTGAGACCCTGCAGCGTTTCCCCAAAGTACGGAGGAATTCTCCCTGGCCGCATTCATCAACCCACATCGCTGAAGCTAATTAACTGGTCGCTCTCAGGTCAATGCCTGTGGGAGGTTGCTGCACGCAAACATTACAACAGTGACTTTCCCTCCAAAGATCTTCACCTGCTGTCCTGGCATCATGCATGACACCATCAAAACACTGCACTTTGACAACCATATTCCACAAATATTGAAGTAATGAAACCAAGAGATAATGCAATAATAATGACGTTGAGTGAAGCAAGTAGTTTCAGCCACTTACAGGTAATCCAGGCGGGCCCCTGGTCCCGTTGCCTGAGCTACCAGGATCGCCCTGTTATCGATAAAGAAAAAATGGTGAGAGAGTGTTAGAAAAGAAAAAGAGCCCTCTGTTCAAGTAAAATATAAATGGTTTTCAAGTGAAACATCAATTTAGGTCAAGTCAGAGACTGACCTGACAATCTGGTCTGTGTTCGTAGAGTGTTACACTCCACCACTGAGCACTTCAAGTCACATTTCTGTCCAACTGAGGTATTTAGTCTAACCCAGTGCTTCTGCTTGCTCTCCCAAGTCCTTCAATAACCATTTTTATTTCCTCCCCACCCCCCCCCACCCCACTCCCCGAGAGGATTTCAATCTTAAAGCAATGGAATCACATTCTACCTGATCTCCCGAAGCTGTCTCCAAATTCAATTTCTGGCTTAGCACTAAAAAAGCACCTTCTGGGCCAGTTCCCAAGTGATTAAATTGCTGAGTTCCTGCTTGATTGACACAAAATAATTGGACACAATGACAAATTTGTTTTGTGCTCGTCCTAAAATATGTACGTGCCAATCTATGTCCCAACTGACATGCAGACTCCTTTACGAATGTTGCAATGTGCTCACAAACTTGTGACTTCATCTTCCTGAGGTAAGTCATTAACACTGTACTGACTAGACTCAGATGTACAGCACAGAAACAGACCCTTCGGTCCAACTCGTCCAAGCTGTCCAGATATCCTAAATTAATCTAGTTCCATTTGCCAGCATTTGGCCCATATCCCTCGAAATAGGTACATTCCTGTTCACATACCCATCCAGATGCTTTTTAAATGTTGCAATTGTACCAGCCTCCATCACTTCCTCTGGCACCTCATTCCATACACGCACCACCCTCTGCGTGAACCAATTGTCCCTTGGGTCCCTTTTAAATCTTTCTGCTCTCACCTTAAACCTATGCCTTCTATAAGTTTTACACTTCCCTACCCTAGGGAAAAGACCTTGACTATTCACCCTATTCCTTCCTCCTGATTTTACGAATCTCAATAAGATCACCCCTCAGCCTCCGATGCTCCAGGGAAAATAGCCCCAGCCTATTCAACCTCTCTCTCCAACCCTGCAACATTCTTGTAATTTTTTTCTGCATGCTTTCAAGTTTGACAACATCTTTCCTGTAGCAGAGAGACCAGAATTGAACACACTATTACAAGCGTGGCCTCATCAATGTCCTGAACAGCCACAACACGACATCCTGACTCCTATTCTCAATGCACTGACTAATAAAGGCAAGCAACTCATTACCTTCTCCTTCTAACTGCTCTGTCACTTTAATCTTCCACACAAAGGAAGCAATCTCCCATTTCCCTTTCTCCCGTAGCTCTGCAAACTGTCTCATGGCTGACGTGCAAATCTCTTCTCAGATTGCTTCTAAACCCCTGCAGATTCCCGACGTGGGGATCCTGGTCTCCCTCGACTGATTTCTTGAGGCAGGAGGGAAGATGACTGTACTCACTGCACAGCAGAGCTCAGGACCCCAGCAATGGGCTGGGCTGCAATCCAAACTGCATTAAATCAGAAGGGTGACAGGATAAGCCTCCACTTGCCGGGATGAGTGCAACACCGTCCAAGACAAAGCAGCTTACGTGACTGGCACCTCAACCAATGCCTTAAAAATCTAACCTCTTGACTGGAGTGTATCCCATCGACAAGATGTACTCTACAAAGGCTCCTCTGGCAGCCCTTCCCAAACTCAGCGAGCTTCACCACTTAGAAAGTGGAAGGAACAACGTGATGAGTTTTCCTCTGTCCCAACCTGACATTCACATTCCTCTCCGAGTGACATTACATCCTCCGCTCAAAACACATGATGATTCCTTCACCATCACAGGGTCAAAACTCTGCAACTCCCTCCCTAACACCTTCACCACACTGGTTGAAGAAGAACAGTCCAACAACTAGCTTTGGAGGGGCTACCAGAGATGGACAATAAACACTGACCTTGTAATCTATCACCACATATCAGATCAAAAGGTGGAAAAAAAGCAGATTTCGCATTTACACACAGGAGCCTGGACCTTTCATCTTAACAGGCCCCCCACACCCCCCACCCCCACTGCGAGGCTATTAATTCTGCTGAGGTTGAAACATCTCTAGCTGAGAAATGAACGTGACTTTATCCTCTTGGGTACTGACCAGTTTCAGGGGTACGAATGGCATTTAATGCCTCTACGACTGGTTACTGTGCATTTTCTTACCATTTCTCCCATTGGGCCTGGGTCTCCTGGGTAGCCCTTTGAACCTCTGGGTCCCCTCAGTCCCTGCAGGAATGGATGAAGCATCAGTAAGCCCTTCGCGGTCTCAATTACAAATTCAGAAAAGGCTGAATGTCACAAAGGAAAGAGATGGTTGGAGAGGTGCCACTGACTGCATCGGTGGTGACACTGGTCTTCAATGGGTTTGTTGCCCGTAACGTTCACTGAGATGTTAAGTTACTCAGCTCACAGGCAAGCCTGACTTTATTGTGCGTCGCTTGGCAAATATTCCCCTCATTCTGCATTGGTGGGGATACATTCAGTTCAACACTGGATGACTGATATGCCCCAGGCAGGCACAGAGATTCAGGAGACTTCTCCCTGTACCCAACATCCTCTGTTCAAGAGAGAGCCAGCCAGCTGGCACTAAAGCAAAGGAGAGGAGGTTGGGGGCAAGGTTTGCTACAGAGCACAGCAACAACTTACATTTGTATGGCACCTTTCATTTAATAAAACATCAAATGCGCACCATCAAATAAAGTGCGACAGCCAAACTCGAGATTTAGAATTAGGTTTCATTGTCAGGTGTGCTCAGGTACAGGACTACAGTGGAAAGTGCCACACACGGCACCATCTTAGGTACAAAGGTGATAAACTTTAGGTACCAAAATAGATTAGGAACAAAACTAGGGAAATAAAGAAAAAAAAGCTGAACATTTTAATTACAGCTCTTCATAACATAAATTAGGGAAATACGCTAAAAGTTCTAAGGAGATGGTATTTGGCGAGAGATCCAAAACTTAATCGAAGGGGTAGGTTTTAAGAAGACCCTTGAAGAAAGAATGAGAGGTTGTGGCGAGGTTTAGGGATGGGCTTCTTGAGGTAGGAGCCCAGGCGTGGCCATCAATAACAGAGTGTCTCCGGTCAAGCATGGACATGGGGCCAGATGGAGAGGAGAGTAGTTATCTCAGTGTCATAGGACTGGAGGAAATTAGGGAGAGATTGGAAGCCATTGACAGATTTAAAAGCTGAGAGCATTTGAAACTTGAGGTGTTGCTCAACCAGGACCCAGGCAGCAAGCACAGGGAGGTGGACCTGGAATCGAACGCAGTGCGAGCTAAGACAAGGGCAGCAGAGAATGACTCCAGTTTATGAAAGGCGTAGTTCACAACCAGGAAAAAAAAAACAAAGTGGGCATTGTCACTGGAGATCTGAGGCATTCTCAAAAGGTCTGTGCATTTCCCAATGCAACTTACAGCTGTTAGCATCTGGCCCAGATGTAGGTATGTCCTTGGGGAAGAGAAGGCTTGTGGCCGAAGGGCAGCATGGGTCAGCAGTCAGACCATTAGTTAACCCAGGGCTGGTCTCTTTGGGGGAAAAGGAACTGAATCTTTCAAATTCACAACACAGGTAAATGTACCTTCAGATTCTATTTTGAACATGGTCCAGGCCAGTCCAAAAATAGCAATCACTTTTTCTCGCATGTGATCGGGCTCCTATCCCTGTCTGAGATGGCTCTAAGTGCCTGATCCATGTCACAGATAGGTCTAAGCACCCGATTCGTGTTGCATGCTCGGAGTGACCACTGCAGACACTCCCCACTATCCCCCCACTCAGAATCCAAGGAAGGCAGCTGCCTGAAAACTCACCTCCTAGTGTTTGCGGAAAACAGGTCAGAATAATTCATATTCAGGGACAGGAGCAGTGTGACCATCAGCCAGGCTATCCCCTGCCATAGTACATGAGCAGATCCACTCACTGAGATCAGGCCCCACATTTCTGGGGGGCCAGCAGCAGGCTCCAAATACTGTTCAAAACCTCACCTTGGTTTAAACTCTGAACAAAGACAGCACAAACCTCTTGTCCTGGACGTCCCATGTCACCCTTAAATCCCATAGGTCCTGGTCGGCCAGGTTCACCCTGAGATTAAAGAAAGGAATATGCTAAGGAATTGCTGGCAAGCACAACACAGAATGATCAACAAGAGTCATTAGTAATAACTCTTGTACAGAGTTAAGAGTACCACATTGATAGTTCAACACCAACTTTCTCATGGGCAACAGGCAGTGGGTCATAGATGGCCCAAATCCTGAGAATACGTTCGTCAACAGGGGAGACTGTGACCGATTGTTCCAAATCTCTCTAACGCGGAGTCGAATCTCAGCACCTCAAACTACTTACACCCCTCAGTTAGCCATCCCCACGCTGACCAGATACTTACACAAGCAGAACTGCCTCCCAAATGTCAGAGGTATAAACATCTTAACAAATCGGGAACAGAGGGCAAATTTAAATACAGAAGAAACCGCCACCACTTCTAAAAATCCACAATCACTGAGTGACATTGTTGACTCTTACAACCGCCTTCTTGAATTTCTATTAAAAATGTACTGCTAATAATTTTGGCTAACATTTGAGCACATCCGCTCCCAGAGAGTTTTGTGCATCTGGTATGCGTTATGCTGTTCAAAATTCCAAAATGGTTTGGTTGCCATGGTTTCTGGTCATAATTTGCCTACAGTGCTGTAAATCATATCTAAATACAAGAGAGAGATCTATTCTTAATAGGTCATAGAGGTGGTGTCGGGTACCCTGGGGGCAAGCGAGGATTCTGGTCCATTTTATGTGTGGCATGCCTTACGCAGTCTCACCCACCCCATCCCCCCTCCATGATATAATGAGGCACAAGGCCTAGTTGAATCAGGGGCTTGTTTGAAATTATTCTGGACAAGTGCTGACTGGTATAGCAGCTCACATACCATTGACAACTCCCACCTTCAATGGTTTTCAAAGTTCTGCTGTACAGTGAAGCTATAGTACAATAAAGGAACAGCAATGTTGGAGATCTGAAATGACAACCAGACAGCTCTGGAGAAACTCAGCAGGTCTCAGCGTCTGCAGAGAGGGGGAGAGAAAGCAAAGTTGATGCTTAGAGTCTAGCTCTGAAGAAGGAGCACTGAACTCAAAATGTTCCTCTCTCCACAGACTGGCTGGGGTTCTCCAGCACTTTCGGCTTTACGTTTCGGGCCGTGCTACAACTTTCTTCCCTTGGCCGCCCCATCAAAATCAATTTCCCGGAGGAAAAGAGCAGGAGTCCGCAGGGATTCGGAAGCCTGCTGGAAAGGCTTTTCCCAGAAGGAAGAGCCAGTAAAAAGGAAGAGCCACCATGGGATGGCACGCGCCAAGGACCCCGGTTTGATTCCACCCTCGGGCGACTGTCTGTGGAGTTTGCACATTCTCCCCGTGTCTGAGAGGATTTCCTCTAGGCGCCCCGGTTTCCTCCCACAGTCCAAAGATGTGCAGGCTGGGTGGGCTGACTATACTAAACTGTCCATAGTGTGCAGAATGGGTGGGTTAGTCAGGGGAAATGCAGGGTTACAGGGATGTGGTCGGAGATAGGTCTGGGCTAGATTGTCTTTGGAGGGTCAGTGTGGTCTCAATGGGCTGAATGGCCTGCTTCCACATTGTAGCGTTTCTATAATACTTGTGAAGAACACATGCTGGTCTTATATGCTTCAAAGCAGTGGATGGGTACATTCATTTCCATACATTATTGGGTTTTTTTGTGTTTTTCTTTTCCCTGTTAGGATTGGGTTGGGTTGGGTTGCAGCAGGGCAGGAGAACGAACTCTGGTCGATGAGGAAGTTATCTATCTAATGGTGTTAGCGTACAGCCTCCATTTTCCTCACCACACATTAACGTCGGGTGGGAACCTGAAACGGTAATGCTCATTTGCAAGCCACAGTCAGTGGGATGCGCTGGTGAATGAGGACAGCTCCCATCTGATTAGCCCTCTACTCCAGTGAAGGCTGCATCAGCCAAGAGTATACTTACTGGTTCACCGCTAACTCCGGGAGGACCCTCGTGCCCTGGCTGTCCATTGGATCCGACGTCCCCCTGTACAGGGAAACAAGAAGGAAAACACATCATGTTGCTGCAATTTATACCAGAGCCGAACCCCCACTCGCTCTCCTTCATTATCTCTCCCTGCCTTCTGTTATCCTTTCTGAAGAATGACATAATGCCAAAGAGGAGGGAGGAAGGAAAAAGGCTTCTCTCTGTTACAGAGATAGTGGTAACCTCACCTGGATTAATAAGCTAACAACCCAGGTTAACACACTGGGACACTGGTTCGTTTCTCACCCCGGAATTCAACACAAGTCACAGCAACTGGGAAGCTATCATTGACTGTTGTCAAAATGCACCCAGTTCACAGATGCCCTTCACAGAGGGAAGTCAGACCTCCAGTGCACACGTGGCTGACTCTGAACTGTCCTCTCGAATGGTTGAACAAGCCAAGGGCAATAAGGGATGGGCAACAAGACGTTGACCAGGCCAGCGGCACCCACACCCCACGCAAGAACACGAGGAAATGGAATGGGCAGGCCCTATTTCTGACCAAAGGGTGGAATGGTGACATCCATCACCAGCTCCTTAGCACCTACATTGCTAACTTGTTAAAAGTCTGTGGCAGCCAGGCCACATGTTCTTTGAGATACCAGAATGGGAACTCCCACTCGACCCATTATCCAGTTATGGAAACACGAAGGATGGATGAAGGCCGAATGAGATAGCAGCAAAGGGAATGGTCAGCCATAACCTGTGCGATAGAATGGCTGCAGGGGCTGAAATGGCTTTCCCTGTTCTTTACCATCAATTCTTTCCAGTTCCTCTGAATATTCGTTACCTTAGGTCCCCTGTCTCCTCTTGGGCCTTGAGGACCAGGCAGCCCTGGTTCACCTGGAGGACCCTGGGGAATAGCAGAAGTGGGTTACAAGAACAATTCAGGCAAGTATCTTGGACGATGCAGTATGATCATTGTTTGTACATCCGTACATCAGATCGTCATTAGCCCAGCGCTTTCCTACCCCATCTCACTACTGACCATGTCAGGGTACTTGACTCAGATTATTTGGGGAAATTTCCGGAAATCGCACAAATTGCCTCTCAGAGAAACCCAGCACTAAAACAATTAATGGTTGAATCTGCGGTGGGAGGTTTGGACTAGACTTCAGCATGGTAGCAGGAGTGGAAAAGCTTGTGGGGGCCTCATCTTAATCCTTTCATTTTCTATTCCCCTCAGAAATTGACCACTGCTCCTCTGCAGACCTCCCACAAGCCCCTTTGCAGGTATAAATCTCCCCTGGCTTGGATTCTGTTGGAGTTGAGAGGGTTGGGAGATGGATCTCATGGGGCATCTAGGGAGGTCATGCATAGTTACCTCCCCACAGCCCTTTACTCAGTGTTGGAGAGATGAATAGTAGAGTTTAATCTCAAATGGAACAGAGTCTTGACAGCTCCAACAGGAAATACCCGTTTTCAAGCCTTGGTCTCAATCCAAATTATGTTTACGCTTAAATGAATGGATAGGTGTGACTGGGAAGGGGTTGGTCGAAGCAGATAGCACCTTTTATGTACAATCAGGCAAGATCGATTTTCCAAATGGAGCTTTCTAAGTAAATGTTTCCTACAGAATTGTTTAAATTCCTCCAGGCAAGACTTCTAAAAACCACGGCCATTAATCCATCTTATAAATATATCCAGTGCGGCATGTGTTAGACAGCGCTCTGAGGGTATTAGCAAACACACATGGAGAAATTCGCTTTTGTACTTGTTCTAAAAAAACAGTTGTTTCCAATTGCTTATGGGAATGCACAAACCAGCGTACTCTCAGAGGTAATTAGACTCCTTTGGCTACATATCATGAATAAACTTCACAATTTCTTCAGAAGACAAAGATTTGTTCTTACTGTCAATTAAGAGACTTCCAGAGAGTCCCTGCCAACTAACACAAGGCAATACACAACAAATGTGCAAAATCTGACATTGAATTATGGGAGGAACTTAACATAGAGAAAAGGACAAATCACTTTTGCAAACAGAAAGTCAAATGTTTTTGACTGTCAGTGTTTATACGGTTCTCTATGTCGTATTACGCAAATATACCAGGGATTGATTGAGTTGATCCTTTGGTCAAAGGGCTCCTCCAAGTATGCAAAAAAAAATTCCAATTACCTCCTCGCCAACGTCACCATCATCTCCCGGAGGTCCCTATGGAGGAAAACGAACATTCATCAACAGCAAATCGTGCGATTAGGAACTAGAAAAGAAAGAACTGACCTTCCTGTTTGTGTGCGGCTCTTACTAATTGTGGTCCAATGATGGTTTTTGCTGTCCTTTTTATCTACACCCTCTTCCCAAGTCGAGCCTGATCAATAGGCCTGTCCACAATTCCTCTAACGGCTGTAAGCACTGGCATACCAGTTGTAGGTCAGTTACGGCAACACAACTCCTTTACAATGGACCCACCAGACTGGACAGTCATCCAGGCTGCATGTCAACCCAGCATTCTGAGCAATGGGGGCCAGTATGGTGATGTCCACTGAGGGCTCTAACTCTGAGACACTTGGGGCTTAAGCTCATCCCTGCTAAGAATCAACTTATTTTTATATTGTTACCTTTTATTCTGACCATGTCGGTCATAGAGTTGGTCAAAACTGTATCAACGACACTACAGGATCTCAATGTTTGGCATGGTGGGTTTCAAATTTCAATTCCACCTCCGCCCTCCCCTCTCTTCAATCCCCACACCCCCACCATTCCCTAAATCCCCTGTTACTAAAGATAGGGTTCATTAGTATTAACAACTCCCCAATGGCCAATGGTGATCAGTACAATCGCATATCATCAGTCAGACAACATGCAGCTCTAACCCTGGAAGATCACAAACACAAGGCAACGTTGAGCCAGGATTCTCCTCTCCATGGCAACTCAGGAAGTTGAAAAGAAGCATGTTAAAAGGGGAGAAGTTACTTACTTCATCACCTCGCTCCCCGAGATCTCCGTTACTTCCTCTGGGGCCTGGATTTCCCTGTGAAACATCAATCCGCCATATCTCAGTGTTTGCTGCAGTTCAACACCGTAACAATCCTAATCATTAGTTTAGCAACCTTACAAATCTGCTGCTGAATATTCCCTCAAAGGCCAGGAGTGAAAGCATGAGCTTCAGGAGGTTGTAAATCAAGAAAGGAAATGACAGTGTCATAGGGACCGGGCCTACTTTCTCCTCCTTGTTAACCAATCAATTCCCTTCTGCCTGAGCTCTCAGTCAGAGACCCATCAGCCCTTGGTATTTAACACTCAGGGCAAAACTTCAGTCTTAATCTGCTCCATACTGGCTACTTGCCAATGACAAGAGACATGAGATGCTTAATCCTCATGCTCTCAATGCCCCCTCACTAACAGCAAACTGTTCACTACACAAATAGGGGAAGAACGACAGGACGGTGAACAAGGCGTTTGGCACGCTTGCCTTCGTTGGTCAGATCACTGAGTATTAGGAAATGAGATGTCTTGTTGAGTGGCCATATAGGACATTGGTGAGGCCCCTTTTAGAATTCTGTGTGCAATTCTGGTTGCCCTTCTACAGGATGTTATTAAACAGAGAAAGGCTGTTGGCAGGGTTGGAGGATTTGAGTTATAAAGGAGAGGAAGGGTTTTTTTTCCCCCTGTGGCGTAGAGGCTGAGGAGTGACTTTATAGAGGTTTATAAAATCATGAGGGACATAAATAACATGAACAGCCAAGGTCTTTACCCTAGGGTAGGGGAGTTCAAAACTCGAGGGAATTGGTTTAAAGTGAAAGGGGATTGATTTAAAATGGACCTGAGGGGCAACCTTTTCACACAGAGAGTGGTCCGTGTATGGAATGAGCTGCCAGAGGCAATGGTAGAGGTGGGTACAATAACAACATTAAAAGACATTTGGACAGGTACATGGAGAGGAAAGGTTTAGAGGGGTATAGGCCAAACACTGGTAAATGGGACTAGTTCAGTTAAGGATACCTGATCAGCATAGATGAGTTGGACCAAAGGGCCTGTTTCCTTGCTTGTTTTGTGCAATACAAGGCAACATGGGATTTTGGAATCTTCCCCATTGCTGTCATCAAGGGCCCAATTTCAGCTCCACTACGATATTGCAGAGGCAAGTGCAGTCTCAACTACATGTCTCTGTCCTAACAGATCAGAGGATCCCATATACTCTCAGAGAGAGCAGACATACTCTCTCTGAAACAGAACATCAATTCAGTGCCAATTAACAGCACTTTTAAGCCATTTTAAGCATATTCAAAGTGACCAGGCAAGAGGAATAAACCAGCCCCAGGTTGTACTGTATGAAGATCATAAGAAGCAGGGGTAGGAATAAGTCATTCACTCCATTGGAATTTCAGGAATTTCTGACGAAGAGCTTATGCCCGAAACATCGACTCTCCTGCTCCTTGGATGCTGCCTGACTTGCTGTGCTTTTCCAGCACCACACGTTTCGACTCTGACTCTCCAGCATCTGCAGTCCTCACTTTCTACCTGAATTGAAAGGCCAGCCTCTCTCAGGAACAGAAAGAACAAACCTTATCGCCTGGTCTGCCAATATTTCCAAGTCGTCCTGGTTCCCCATCTAAGCCGGGTTCACCCTGTATAAAGAATCAAACACACAGTTATTTCATAAGCAGACCTTTGTTTTTTCTGATTTAATCATTGTGCATTTACAAAGTAGGTTAGCTTCACACGACATGCTGTCAAGCTAATTTGTTGAATTTATTCAATCCAGAGAGCTAAACCTGACTTCAACTGGATCACTTCAAGATGGGAGGCAAGACCCCATTAATGTTAGTTAAGATCACAAGGATCTGGACTAGTTTGGGTCACCTAAGTGGTCAGCAGTGAGATATTTTCCATATTTTATTCCTTGGAATGGGATCAGCTTTTAAACAACATTCTTCAATTAATGCAGAGAGATCCACAATGTAGCAGACAGTCTCTGTGCTGTGATACAGAGGTCAGCTATGGGACATGTCTGGATAGGTAATGCATTGCTTTCTGACTGTTCCTGTAGCTAATAAAATGGTTCTGTCCAAACGCATCGCAAAGGCTCAAACTGACAGCAGTGTGAAGTGAACACAAGATGATTATGTCAATGCCCTGCTGTACCATCCAACTCGGGATTTCTATTACCTTTTAAAAGCTTCCTTCACATTATCGACAATCTCTAAGCCTCTCAATATCTCCAACTACACCCTCATTCTCAAGCTTGATCAATAGGCCTGTCCACAATTCCTCTCACGGCTGTAAGCACTGGCATACCAGTTGTAGGTCAGTTATGGCAACACAACTCCTTTACAATGGACCCACCAGACTGGACAGTCATCCAGGCTGCATGTCAACCCAGCATTCTCACAGTATTTTCATTATCCCATTCTCAGAATTTGATCAGCTCTACTCAGCCTCCCTTCAGCTGGGTGGATTGGGAAAGCTGGACAGTGGTGGAGCGGAACGTGGGTGACACTCAGCAATTCCATAACATTTTCACACAGTGGCTTGGCATGAAAGCAGTCACGCCTCTAACTGTCCCGCGTTAAAAGACGTTCAAGATCCTGTAGTTTGCAGCTTAGCAAATCGCTCCATCAGTGCACGCAACGGCCCTATCCTCCGTCGGTTCATTCAAATTAGGTTTATTCTCATGTGTACTCAGGTTACAAAGGAACAGGCCTGGTGCCCGGGAGCAAGCAAGGGTGGTGTAGAAAGGGCTGTGTAACAATCTCCCCAAGGAGATCTCTCATCCTTTAGCTTCATCCCCAGCATCTCATGGGGGTTAAGGTACTGGGCCCATGCTGTCAATGTGCACTCAAATGGTGGAAGAATAATAGTGAATCCATGACCACAAGGCACTTGGGGTCCCCCATCATCACTAGTGAAGGAATCAAAGGACTCAAATTTAAATAACTTTGCAACCAGATGAGGTCAGGTTTTAGGCAGCTAAGCCAACAGTTGATGACTGATCGTATGGAAGACATTGTTTTCCAACAATATGCATTATACTCCTCTTAGAAACATCGTACCTTCTGTCCTTTACTTCCAAATGGGCCTGGATCACCCTTGAGGCCCTGGAGTCCAGGTGGTCCCTATGAGGGAAAAGATTTCAAAAAGATTTGCAGTCAATTCCTCTTTTGCTTTTAGATGACTGGAAAACTAGTACCACACTTCAATTTCCACTTGTTTAACTCAATGAGAAATAGGAAACACAGCAATATTACTGAGATAAATCCAGCTGGATTTAACAAGATTATAAACTCCATTTTCAGGAGGTTTCATCATGTGATCTCAATGCTCAACCTCCAGCACATACCTATTGGTCACCTCATATGTCCATCTTCATGAAGCAGCCAATCAGAAAGTGAACAGAACTTGATGACCTAATAGAATGATTCTTGACTTTGACCACCTCCTCATCTTTGATATTTCAATAGTTAACAAACTAAACACAAATTTCACATACACTTTTAACATTCCTATGGTTTTTCTTCATGCAACAGTGCCCTGGATATTAATCTCCAACTCCTGGTAACACTCGGGAAATCCTGGAGGTCAGGCAACTCTCATATCAATGTGTAAATGGGTTCTTGCTGTATTTCTGAGCACAATCCTTCTTTCAGATACAAGGGCTTGAGATGCTGCTGCTTGACAATGTTGAACCTTAAACTTCAAGATGGCTTCTCAGTCTACCACACAGAGGAGGATATACCTTCTCTGTGGACAGTCAGTGTGGGCCCAGTGAACTCTGGGTAATGTTTCGTGTTCAACAGATGGGAGTTATCCCTGGGAGCTTAAGTATGTTTGACAGGGCTTGAGAGCATGACAGAGCAGACTTCAGTGTCTGCACAGAAGTGTGAGATATGATTGAGCTTTTTGGGATGGAGACATTAGCCAATGGTGACTTTGCAAATGTCAATATGGGTCTTATATCCTAAATGAATTGATGGAGGAGCGAGACAGACTGTACCCTTCAAAATTCACATTGCCCAAGGGATGGGTCTCTCTATGGGGCAGTTAATAGTCGAGTTGTTTTCCCCAAATTGGCCAATTAGTCCCCATAGTCACAGTCAATTTAAGCCTGGAAGGAGATGGAGCCTGCAGTTCAGGCAAGGGGCTGTGGGTTGGGAGCCCAAATCTTGAGGTGGGCTTCACATTTTAAAAGCATTCTTCTGTTGTTAAATGGTCACAGGAATCAGGACACCATTTTGGGAGGGATAACAGCTGAGGGCAAGGATGTGCACCTTACAATTCTTAACGGCATCAAGGGATATGGCATTGAGCAAGATGATCCGCCATGATGTAGAATGGCAAATCAGGTTCGAGGGGCCAAATAGCCTACTCCTGCTGCTATGTTCCTTTGTTTCAAATCCTGCCTATAGTGTTGGTTCTTTGGTCTGCCACCAGGAGCCCACATTAAGGCAATTGTCCTAGTCCCTAACACCTTGAGGGGACCAATGGCTGACTGCATCATTTCAGCTGCCCTCTGGCAATAGGCCTTCATAGGCCAATTAGCCAACTGCTTGCCACTTGTGGTACATACCTCCGTGGCAGACGCTCCTCCATGCAAATTGCCAATGGGATGGGGCACAGGATGGAATTGACACAAAACTGAAATTGGATGGAATTGGCACAAACTCGCCTCCCTACCCAGAATCCACCTGGAGGGGCATTAGTCCTGTGCACGCTCTCCGGATTATCAGCCCCAGCCAAAAGCTGTTTTACAAACCCAGCATGGCCCAACCTTTCCTGTCACTGGGGCAACACCCAGATGTCAGACAGGGGCCTGGATCACATAGCACAGCATTGAGGCCTTTATTCACAGGATTGGAGTTCAACTATAGCATGGATGCTGCTTTTAAATTCCCCCACAGGCAAAGAAAACGTGATGGGCGGGCAAGAGAAATAAAGTAAGTATTTACCAAATCCCACAGATGTTTCCACAATAGAACAAAGTAGAGTACAATACTTACAGGAAGTCCTGAAGATCCAGCACAGCCTGGCAGACCAGAGTAGCCAGGTTCACCCTGATCAAAGAAAAAGCATGAAAAGATTCAACACCGTGACGTAATAAATGTTTAAAAAAACAAAATCGCTCATTCCTCATCGCTAAGCTGGACCTAACCTGTCAGACCGCAGTTGGTGAACGATTTGAATGACACTTGAAGGTTTTGTCATGATTTTTAAGGGTACTGACATTTTTTATGCCGATTTTGAATTTCCAAACAGCAACGGTGCGACAGGGACTGCCAATTCCCTCAGATTGGTAATTCAGGTCTCCGGATTTCTAATTGCCACTCTATCACGTGTCACTTATTGCACAGCGCTCAGCAGGATCCCAAAAGAGTAGTGAGCTGAAAGGCCAGCTCATCTTCGTGTTAGCATGTCGGCAAAGCTTTTTATTCTTAGGCAACGGGATTCCCTAATGTTCGTCTGATTTAACCAGCAAGACACTGGTTTAACATCTCACACTGAAGAATGGGTTTACCAGTAACGGAGGACTCAGTCAGTAGCAGGTGAAATTAGCTTCAGTCCTGAACAGAACAACTGGGCAGATGCAATTGCAATTTTTCATTCCAAGTCAAGTGGACCACCCCTCATTATCTAATGTCTACAAGAGGACTTTTTCTTGTAAACCCATTCACAGGATGTGGGTGTCACTGGCTGGCCAGCAACTAATTACCCTTAAGAAGGTGGTTATGAGCTAATTTCTTGAATCACTGCAGTCCTTAGGGTGTAGGTAGACCCACAATGCCCTTAGCAGGAAGTTCCTGGGTTTTGATCCAGTGGCACTGAACAAATAGCAATATATTTCACGGTAAAATGGTGAGTGTTTTGGAGGGGAACATGTTGATGACCCTCCAAATACTTGCAGTGTCCTTGGATGGCAGAAGTTATGGGTTTGGAAGCTGCTGCCTAACAAGTCGTGGTGAGTTTCTGCAGTGCGTGTTGTACGCAGTACACACTGCTGTTACTGAGTGTTGGTGGTGGAGGGAGTGGATGCTTAAAATGGTAGATCTGGTGCCAATCAAATGGGCTGCTTTGTCCTGGATGGTGTCAAGCTTCTTGAGTGTTGTTGGAGCTGCACTCACCCAGGCAAGCAGGAAATGTTGCCACTGACTTGTGCCTGGTGGATGGTGGACAGGCTTTGGGCAGTAGTGGGTTAGTTACTCACCGCAGTATTCCTAGTCTCAAAAACCTGCTGTTGTAGCTGCTGTATACATATGGCGAGTCCAGCCCAGTTTATGGTCAATGATAATCCCCAGGATGTCGATGGTGGGGGATTCAGTGATGGTAATGCACAGGAAGATGTTAAATATTTCAATAGATGGGCAGCTTAGATGGTTTTCTTACTGCGAGTGGTTTTAAGGCTGATTGGAATATTAAACTGGTCAAATGCAATTGCAACATTCCACTCAATCCCATGGGTACCCAGACTGGGTTAGGTTGAAACATTTCTCTCCACTTATGCAATTGTTCTGATTCTGTCGTCCTAGAAACACATTTAGGTAGATTCTATGGTTGACAGAATTGGGAGGATTATAACAGCGTAGGAAATTGATATAACACACAATATGATGCGTGTTGTGCATCATAATACTACACAAACACTTATCTGGCCTGCCTAGAGAGTAAAGAATGCTGCTTGATAGTCAGTGGGCTGACCTTATCATGAAATGCAAAACATCAACAAATTTAAATCACATTTAACTCTGAAAAGGGATCTATCAAATCTATCTTTCTCTTCAGCTCACAGTCTCTTCTACAATCAGGGCTGCTTTTAATTAATGCATCGATGGTGAACCCGGTCTGTAAACACTGACTGGGCCTCACCGACAGTCAGTGGTTCTCTCAGAATGGAAACATTCAATGCTTCAATAGTTCTTCTCTCTTACCTTCTGACCGTCTTTCCCATCTCTTCCAGGGAATCCCTTTGCACCCTAAAATCATCAGGCAGAGAAGAATGAGATATTAGTGAGTGGTGTACAGGATAGACACTGGAGAAACTTCCAAAAAAATTCTGACTTTGTAGAACCCAAGATGATTCAAATTGCTCTAACCTTGGATCCTTTGTGTCCTCTGTCACCCTGAAAAACAAAAGACATGATTCAGCAACTGTATCAGTGTAATTGTTAACTGACATTTTATTTCATATCCTGATGGGTAGAACACTTTGCCATAGATACCAACTCTCTCCAGATGATATAGGCCCCTCTCCCCTGCCAATACTGAGTTTCCCCCACCCCCTGCTGATACTGAGCTCCCTTCCCTCGAATTTTGGGATTCCCTACCCCTGGTGATAGTGGATTCTGCTCTTTCTCTGGTGATTCCAAACTCTCACCTTCTTGGTAATGTGAATGTCCCCTCTCCTATTAATGCTCAGACCGTAGCACACCTCCCTCTGTCCAGTTAAGGTCAATTACAAGACCTTAGCCTTGAGTGAGGGCAGGATTTAGTCTCTCTGCCTGGTGGAAACAGGCTGGCATTGGTCTGCAGATGACAGTGGTTCACCCTTAACATCCCCTTTACGTTAGCACTTCCATCGTCACCTTGGGCAGAAGGGTGGGCAGAGGTGCTGTCTGGTTTAGACCAAGCCCCTTCGTAACACGGTATACATGAGAGTATCACATGGCAACCTGGAGGGCAAATGAATGGAGCAGGGACAGAATGAAGCAGGCACATCCCTCTTCACTGGGAATTTCATGAAGGAACCATCCTCACTACCTGCTGCACTTGTAAATCATGGAGACAGGGAACTACTGGGCCAATGCGGCCTGAAGAATTGGTCATTGTATAAAGACCCCAATTCGGGTTCATGAGAAAATAGAAGCACGCAGCGCAGAAGGTGGCTGTTCGGCCCATTGTACTATTCTGGCTCTTTAAAAGAAGTCCTCAATTAGTCCCACTTCCCTATTATTTCTTCATGTACTTGCTTTCCAAGTGGTTATCCAATTCCTTTTCTGTAAATCACACCTGGCACTCCATCCCACTTCATAACTGGGTGCGTATTAAAAAAAACTTCTCTTTCCCCAACCCTTCTGTTATTCACCTTAAATCTGTGTCCTCTCATTAGAAACTTATTCACTGTCAACATTCTAAAACCTCCTCAATCTCTTCCCTGCTCTTTGTTTTATTCCAATTTATACTTAGAATATAGACTAGAAACTCAGACTGCTATATATGTAGAAAGATTATGTTTTATGTGCTCTTTAACGTCTGTAGTGAAAGTTCAATAGACACTAAGAATGAAATTGTGATTTTGTGATTAAAATCAATTGGCAGCCTTACCTTTGGACCACGCTCTCCTTTGTCACCCTGTTGGTAAAAAAAAACAAAGGTTGTGTTGGTGAAGAGAAGGCTCAGGTGTCACAGTCAGTAATCAGTCATATCACCGTAGCAACGCAATTCAGATAGTTACCTTCATACCCGGATGACCAGCTGGTCCAATGTCACCGGGTCTACCCTGAAATGAAGAAGAAAGAAATTTGTCGTCAGTGGCAAGGGAATAAATTCAAACTAATAATCGGCAGAATCAAAAGCAATGAACTTAGAATGTTCAGCTAAGAATGACGACGCAAGTGACAATTCAATATGCGTCGATTCAAAATACACAAAGGCAAAATATTTCTCCGAACGCAAGGCGGCTGATGAACAATGCTGAAAGAGAAGGGCTGTTCCAGGCTGACTGGACATATTCTGTTGACAGCGTTGTTACAGAGGAAGCAACAGGGTAGACTGAAGCGGTTTCTGTACTTACCAAGGGACCGGGTGGACCAATAGGACCGTGAGAACCTCGACGTCCTTCTGAGCCCTATGTGGAGGAACAAGACATTGTCCATTTAATCTGTCGATACAGCCACTGCAGAAGGCAACACGTCACTCAATATGAGAATTACACTGTTCATGTGCACTATGTACACCCTAGTAAATGTGAAATCACTTCCAGTGGTTGGGAAGCTGAGAGCTTTCATGATCAAATAGGGATGGCACTTTGCCACATTTAATTGATTTTTGACTGCATCGATCTTTTGACATGTTACATCTGATATTTTCAAACGGCTGAGATATGAGAGCTTTTGTACTCTCGAACACTGGCAGCGATGCAGTAATCCTTGAATCAAGATGCTACTTTTGCAGTGCCAATATTCTAACTGTTTGGCAACTCCTGCTTACTGGAGTTTTTTGAGGATATAATTAATAGAATAGATAAGGGGAAACAAGTAGATGTGGCGCATTTGGCTTTTGATAAGGTCCTATAGAAGAGGCTAGAGGGAAAAACTAAAGCTCATGGCATAGGAGATAGTACATCAGCATGGATCGAGAATTGGTTGACAGACAGAAACATGAGTGAGAACAAATGGGTGTTTTTCCAAATGGTACACAGTGACCAGTGGTGTACTGCAAGGATCAGTGCTTGGGCCCCAGCTGTTCACAATATATGTAAATGATCTGGATGAGGGTACCAAACAGAACATTTCCAAGTTTACAGATGATGCAAAGCTCAATGCAGTTATGTGGAGGATGCAAGGTGGCTTCAGGTTGATGTAGACAAGTTGAGTGAGTTGGGCAAACACATGGCAGATGCTGTACAATGTGGCTAAATGTGAAGTGTATACCTTGGTGCAAAAAACAAAAGGGAAATATTTTATTTAAATGGTGATACATCAGGAAGTGTGGATGTCCAAAGGGATCTGGGTGTCCTTGAATACTAATCAGTTCAAGTAAGTTGTCAGTTGCAGAAAGCAATCAGGAAGGTATATGGTCTGTTGGCCCTCATCACAAGATGATTTAAATTCAGAAGTTGTTATGTCTTACTGCAGTTATACAGAACCTTGGTAAGACCACACCTGAAGAACTGTGCGCAGTTTTGGTCTCCTTACCTAAGAAAGGATATACTAGCCATAGAGGAAGTGCAGGGGAAGTTTATGAGTCTGATGCCAGGACTGTCCCATGAGAAGAGATTGGTTTGATTGGGCCTGTATTCACTAGAGTTAGAAGGACATCATTTAAACATATAAAACTGTAATAGGGCTGGACAGTCTGGACGGAGGAAGGTTATTTGGCCTTGTTGGGGAGTCTAGCACCGGGGATCACACTCAAAGGGTTGTGAAGGTGTGGAATTCTCTACCACAATAGGCAGAGGAGACCAAGTCACTGAATACATTCAAGAAAGAGATTTTAAAGACATCAAGAGTATGAAAACATAGTGGAAGTATGAGACAGAGGATAAGCCATGTTCATATTAAGGAACAGTGCAGAGTCAAAGGGCCAGATGGCCTACTCCTACTCCTAGTTTCTATGTTAGCTCTACTTCCGTTCACTGTATGCCTCAAATAACCTGTGACACTAACCTTTTCTCCTGGATCTCCAGGCAGCCCAGGTGATCCTCTTAATGCCTGTAAGACAGAGAGATAAAACGTTTTTGTGTGTGTAAGTTGGTCCCCTTAAAGAAATGCAGCAGAAAAATAATGCTGAGATTGCAAAGATGCTTCTCTTGAAGGCAACTTACATGGCACTCAAAGGAGCAACACTGCAGGTCGAAAAGAAAAAGAGAATGAATACAAGGTCATAGCAACACAAAATCCCATCAAATAATTTTGAAATCAAGTTTGAGTTCAGGCAACATACCACTGGTTCCACTTCACCATACTGTAAAGAAGAAAGAGAAGAGATTAGAACTCTTTGAATATTTAAATAGAGTTTACAATATATTGAACAAAAGCAAATTGGTGACCCTATGCATTAGGTTAACATAAGGCCAGAGTCCAAAATGATCAAATCTTTTTGTTATATATTCTGAATTCTGGAATCAAGTATTTGGTTGTCTGCCTTTGCTCATTCTGAAGCAGTAAGATTGAAAACATTACAATCACCTCCGATCCCAATTTCTTGTGAAATAATACGTTCTTTTCTCTTTTGGAATGATTGAATAATAGACTAGTTGATAAAGCCAATAATGAAGATTGGGCATGTTGAAATTACTAATCTTGGAGCCAGTATGTGTAGAAAAAAATGGGTATAATTGACAATGAGATTTGCAAACATTGGGAATGGCATTAACAAGGCCTATAAATGGCTTATCGTGATAATAATGCATATAATGTTTAACATATTCATTAAACATTTGCCTATCTGCTACTTTAACATGGGTGAGATCACGTGAACAGATTAACATTGCTGCTGAAGAGTGGACAGTGGAATGCATTAAGAATGACATAGCTAAGGTGAACTCTCAGCCAACAGAGTCTCGAGGGTATGTGCCCTTGTAGAGGCTTCATCCCCATTGGCGATCTGTGACAATGAATGGCGATATCTTATTGATTATATTACTTTAGATTAGATTAGATTACTTACAGTGTGGAAACAGGCCCTTCGGCCCAACAAGTCCACACCGACTCGCCGAAGCGCACCCACCCAGACCCATTCTGCTACATTTACCCCTGCACCTAACACTATGGGCAATTTAGCATGGCCAATTCACCTAACCTGCACAGTTTTGGACTGTGGGAGGAAACCGGAGCACCCGGAGGAAACCCACGCAAGAATATCAATCACCATACACTCAGCAATGGCACATCAAGACCCTCTGAAAATGAAGTCCAGCTCTGTCGCCATGAGATGAGAAAAGTCCATCCACTTTGGAAGAGTTGATTTTCTGAATGGGCCCTGCCCGGAATCTCAATGGGAACTTACTGAGAGTGCTTAGTTATTAAGTCCAAACTGAAAAATTCTGTGAACTATAGTCACCAATGTTGTACAGAATGTGATACTCACAATATCTTGAAGGATGCTATCAATGGTATTGTTCAGTTCCACGTCGTTGGGAATGGTTGCTGTGAAATTTCGTCGATATTTGGGACTACTTGCAATCAGATTCAGTCTTGCTTCCTAAAGAAAAACAAACTTAGTTAGGAACAGAAGGGAATGAGATATTGATGGTGCGTTGGAGAGGAATTGGCAGGTCGAGCACAATATAGGAAAAGATGAGATTTCTCACTTCGGTGGGAACATTGCGCCACACAAGCAGCAGAGTATTTACCTGCATGTCACGCATTCACTGCTCACAATGTGGTTGCCCCTACATTGAAGGAGCAAAGCAGTACACCTACACTCTGTCTGCAAAAAAAGGAGCCTAAGCTTCCAGTTGCCTGCCACCTCAACAACACCCCCCCCACCTCCCCGTTCCCTGGCCAACATCTCGGTCTCAGGCTTGCTGCAGTGAAGTACCTGATTTTCCGCTGGGCAACTCTGCAGCCTTCCAGACTCAATTTCAAGTTCAACAATTTCAGGACTTGATGCATCTTCTGCCATGTCCTTACCCCACACACAAGGCCTTATTATCACATGGTCTACTGTTACACACAACCCACCTGTTAGCAACTAATAGTCCGCCTTCACAGCTGCTCACTCTCCCCGGCTGACTGTTATCCACTCCTTTGTCTGTCCAATATTCTTTTCTCTCTTTGGGCTCTACCTCCACCTACTGTTTCTGCCTTTCCCACTACCCCCTCCCTGCCTTCTGCATAAAAACCAACTTCTTCCGAGCTACCATCAGTTCTGAGGAAGGGTCACTGGAGCCGAAACACTAACTCTGATTTCACTCCACAGATGCTGCCAGACCTGTTGAGCTTTTCCAGCAATTTCTGATTTTGAATCAGAGTGTTTTTGTAAGGAATAGCAAGTAGTTAGCATGCAGGCACAGCAAGTCATTAGGAAGGTGAATAGAATTTTAGGCTTCATAGCTGGGGGAAGGTTAGGTCTAAGTCTAGGGAGGGATATAATTGCATCGCATGTAGTTTAGGGGAGGTTCACTAGGCTGGAATAAAGGAGCTCTCTGGTGATGAAAGGGTGAAGCAGGTTGGGCCTGAATTCTTTGAAGCTTAGCAAAATGAGAAGTGAAACACAAAAGCTTCTGACGGAGGGTTTGGAATGGGTGGATGCTGTGAGAGTTGTTGAGGAAGTTAGAACCGGGGCCGCAGTTTCCAAAAAGCAGATGTCCCACCTAAAAATGGAGCTAAGGGGAGATTTCTCCCCTAAGAAGGTCTTTAATCTTTGGAATTCTCTCCTCCAGTGAGCAGTGAGGACTGAGAGAAGACCCAGATAAGAAGTCGAGATTTCAATCTTGCATGTCGCATATTTCCATTCATTCATCTTTCATTACTTGTCCTTGGAAGCTTGTATCCTCTTCCTGTTTACAAAGTCTCCAATTTACATCCGGAACAACTTTAGCACGCAGCCCCTCAGGCCAGTTGAAATAGTATTTGTACTGGACCTGCATCTCATCTGTAGCCAAGCAATGGTTCCCTGTTGGCACAGTCTGACCACAACATATGGAGCCCATGTTTCCTTTGCTAGATGGGAAACCAATGTTCTCCTGGTATTAGCCAGGACTCCAAACACAGTATTATATGTCATTGTCTCAGTGCATGGGGATTAGCACTTGATATCCCAAAGATCCCTCTGCCGGCTGCCAGGAACTGCAGTATATCTTGTGAGTGCAGCCACCGTCAAGCCACCAAAATCAATCACTGGAAGTTACATCTCACAGCGAGGCCTAATCCCTCCTTTACACATTGCCCAAAAAAGACAGATGAGGTTATGGCTTTGTATCCTACACATGCAGACCTGACTGGGGGTTAATGATGGCAGGGGTGCTAGCTGGATTTAACATCCTCCTGGTAGGTTTTGCATTCATTTCTCCTGTGCCATCGAGAAATCACCAGATTTATTGATTTTTTTTAACTGTCTGCCCACACCCGATCAGAGAGGTTAGCGTTTGCCTTGAACGCTTTGTGTTTGTTTCCTGCTTTATCACATCTTGCCATTCCATTGCTCTTCATTTATCACTAGTATGAGTGAGCACATTTAAGACAGTTTTAAGACTTTCAAGAACGATACCAGAACTGAGAGGTTATAACTCTCAGCGAAGATTGAATAAGCTGGGGCACCTTCAAAGTGAGAATGCTTAGGGATGAGTTAGAAGAGGTCTTTAAGAATAGGTAGGGTCTGATAGGGTGGACTATTTAGAAGTAATTTCACTCGTGGGTGGGTTCATAAATATACGGCAGTTATTCATGAATCTAATAATTCAGGAGGAATTTCCATTACCCAGACAGTGGTGTGAATGTGAAGTTTACTACCATGTGCTTGTGGTTGTTGGAGGTCAGTCATCTCAGCTCCAGGACATCTCTACAGGAGTTCCTCAGGTTAGTGTTCAAGGTCCAACCATCTTCAGCTGCTTCATCAATGACCTTCCCTCCATCATAAGGTCAGAACTGAGGATGTTCGCTGATGATCACACAATGTTCAGCACCATTCACCACCATTCCAATACTGAAGCAGTCCATGTCCAAACGCAGCAAGATCTGGACAATATCCGGGTTTGGGTTCACAAGTGGCAAGTGACATTTGTGGCGCACACGTACCAGGCAACTCAGACAAGAAAGAGTCTCGCCATCTCCCCTTGACATTTAATGGCATCACAATTTGGGTATCCTTAACTATAACAGCCTGGCAGTTACCATTGAACAGAAACTGAATTGGATTCACTGTATAAATACTGGGGCTACAAGAGCAGGTCAAAGGCGAGAAATCCTGCAGTAAATAACTCACTTAATGGTTTCCTAAGCTTGCCCATCATCTACAAGGCACAAGTCAGGTGGGTTATGGAATACTCCCCACTTGCCTGGATGGGTGCAGCTTGACAACATTCAAAAAGCTCAATGCCATCCAGGACAAAGTAATCTACATAAATGTCACCCAACCCACTGCCTCAGATATTCATTCCCTCCACCACTGAAGCACAGTGGCAAGCACTGCATATCATCCACATAATGCACTGCGGAAACTCCCCAAGTAACTCCAAAATCTGTGACCTCTACCACCAAGAAGAAAACATCACGCAGATGCATGGAAACACTACACATTCACATCCAAATCACAGACTATGTCACCATCCTTCACACCTCAAGGACTGCAATGATTTAAGAATCATCGAATCACTACACAGTGTGGAAGCAGGCTGTTCAGCCCATTGAGTCTATGCCAACGCTCTGAAGAGCATCCCACCCAGAGTCAAAATGTGTGGTGCTAGAAAAGCACAGCCGGTCAGGCAGCATCCGAGGAGGAGCAGAGCCTATATTGCGAGCATAAGCTCTTCATCAGGAAGAGCTTCAACCCAAGGCCTACCCTATCCCCCCCTCCTCCTGCATTTCCCAAGGGCAATTCACCTAGCCAGCACATTTCTGAACACCACATCATGGCCAATGCACCTGGTCTGCACATCTTGGATTGTGGAAGGAACCCCACGCAGATGTGGGGAGAATGTGCAAACTCCACACAGACGGTCACCCGAGGCTGGAATCAAACCCGGATCCCTGGTGCTGTGAGGCAGCAGTGCTAACCACTGAGCCACCATGCCATCCAGGAGGGCAGACTGCCACCAGGCTATTAAGGATGAGAAACAATCGCTGGCCCAGCCATTGACTCCCACAACCAATGAATAAATTTATTTTTAAAATAGAATGGTTCAGGCGTTGATGTATTTAAGGGTAGATGCTGAAATGCGTGTAAGTGTCTGGAGTCAGCAGCACAACAGAGATGGATAGATCATAGCGTGAGCAAATGCAGACATACCAGGTGATCTGGCATGATGGCCACTGAAAATATCTTTATCCCTTGATTCTTTGCATCGGATGCTGCACTGTCCAGGCCTCCGCACGGCTCCTTGTACCCCTCAATTGGATGCCCATCTGTTACCACAATCATGTACTTGTTCTCTCGGTGATGTGAGCCACTGGAATGAAAGACATTTTATACGGACTGTTTGGTTTTCATTATCATTCATAATGTATTGTCTGTTTACCTATTTGCCAGTACAAAATACAGAGCCGCCTAAATTACCCAAGACTCCCCTGAGCTGCCAAGCCATTTCCATCAGAACTCGTTAATAATGATTTAATTTGAAATAGAGACATTCATAATGGAAGTTGAATGAACCATTGACAGACCATTGATGGGGTGGGATGGGGGTGAAGAGAGACAAAATGACCTCATCACAAGGTATCAACTTGAACAAACAAATCTTTGACCAAAAGTTTAGTTCTTTAATCTTTCATGGGATGGAAGTGTCACTGCGAAGGCCTGCATATTTTGCTCATCCTCAAACTGGGTGCCATTCTCAGCTATATCAGAGAGGGTAGTTAGTTGTCACTCACGTTGCTGTGGGTCTGGAGCCATATGTCGGCCAGACCAGGTTAGAGTTCCTTCCTTAAAGGACATTAGTGAACACCATGGCATATTAGAACCATCAATGGTGGTTGTCATGGCCACCATTAGTCAGACTAGCTTCATATTCCAAATTTAATATTTTGAAATGGCCCAGATTCTTGGAATATTTGCCAAAAGCAACCTGCGATCAGTTGGTAAAACATGTATTTCCCAACAATAATCTTTGTTTTTCAAATAGGAGGACTGTATTTGTCAGTATGGTTTAATCGTTCAGCAAAAACAGAAACTTCAGCCTGGCCCTTGCAGAAGTCTAAAGAAGGCAGCTTTCTCCTCCTTGCTCTTCTTTGCAATGCATTGTACGAGAAATCTTAGTAGAGTGGATGAGCACTTACAAAGGTGTTGAAGGAACAGAGGGGTAAGGATGAACCATTGCCTTCATGTCCATCGACTCAGTCCAACCCAGGAAAACATTTGAAAGGAATTTGATTGCAAGTTAAAATCATGAGGTGCCTAGATAAGGTGAATAGGCTCGGGGAATTCAAAACTATGGGGCATATTTTTAAGGTGAGAGGAGAAAGATATTTTTAAAAATGACATGAGGCAACCTTTTTACACAGAGAGTGGTTCGTATGTGGAATGAACTGCCAGAGGATGTGGTGAATGAAGGTACAGATACAATGTTTAAATCTCATTGGGATAAGTACATGATTAGGAAACATTTGGAGAGTTATAGGCAAAAAAACAGGCAAGTGGGACTAGTTTAGTTTGGGAACATGTTCGACATGGGCTGGTTGGGCCAAAGGATCTGTTTCCATGCTGTATTACTCTATGACTATATCATGAACTAGATCTCACTTGGAACATTCTGCCTTAAAAGGCCAATGTTACATTGAAGATGCTTAGAGGAAGTTGGCAAAGTTAATTCTGGGATTCAAAACTACAACAATATGAAAACTAGTGAGAGAAGCTTAAATTTGAGAAAATAAAACTTATGTGAGGATTGATTAGGTCATTAACAGTCTCGAATAATGTCAGTACATTGCTTAACTTTGAAAGTACTAGAGTGTAATTGGACTAACTCATTGATACGGATAAAATGGTGCACTGGTTATAAGTTAATTAATTCCTTTAGCAAAGAGTATGCAGCTATGTGGTGGGAAATGGACTGAAGATCATGGAGCCAAAGACACAGAACAAAATCGAGACCTACCATCAAGACTTCCGGTCCTGATATTGATCTGATCTGATATTGGAACCCCAGGACGGACACAGCCCAACACTGCTCATGGCAATAATGGCACAGTAACTGTTGGCTTTCTTTGGTACCCCTAAGGATACTGACACACTGGTATCAGTACCCCTCAGAATAAAGGCTTTACAGGTCAGATGTAACCCTTCAGACTCAGAGACCCTCGAAGTACCAAAGGAGGTTATTTGTGAACGTCCTTGTTTTGGTTTCCTGCTTGGAGATATCTAAAGTACTCTCACCCGAGTAGAAGCTCCTCAGCTCCGTCCCGTATGGCGCAGTCTGTGAACGTGCCTTTGCCAATGTAATCCACTGCTCTGACGTTCGCAATCATCGCTGCCTTTTCATCGCGGCTCATGAAACTGAGAGGATGGATCTTCTTCACCACATCACTGTAGTGTAGAGCTCCAGCGTTCCACTGCAGTGTCTGGTCACACCGGTAATACCTGAAACAGAGAGACCCTACATCATTCACACCAATTCGATTCGGACAGTTATATTGTCCCTTACCATGCCTTCCAAGTCATGGCCTGGCCAATGGCTCGTACAGCTTTAGCAAAACCTCCCTACTTTTTCTACTCTGTTCCCTCTGAAACAAAGACTTTGTTATTGCCTTTCCTATTACCTGCTGAACTTGGATGCGAGCTCTTTGTGATGTCGGTTGAGGATGAAGCATTTGCCAACAAACTGAGGAGACCCCTCCTGCTTTTCTTTGAATAATACCTGAGCTAGCAGATGGTGCCTCAATTTAATGCCTGCTTCCAAAAATGGCAGTGCGGCTGTCCCCTTGTACTGCACTTAGATCATTAACCTTGTTTTACTGCTCAAACCTGCAGAGTAAAACTTTAGCCCACAATGTTTTGACTCAGAGAGGAGGGTGCTACAGGAGTTAAAGAAAGTGAAGGTAATAGGAGTTCACTACATAATCTCAACTGGTTATGCTCTAACTGAGCTCCTGTGTACACCCATGAACTCCTAAATGTTTGTCGTGTCAGCCTTTGCTGTGTTCTGACAGGGTTCCAAAGGGGCAGACAGAAACCCAGAGCCTCTAAACCAAGAGATGGTGCGTGGCTTGGAGGGGAACTTGCAAGTGTTGGCGTTCCCATGTATCTACTGCTATTGTCCTCCTAGATGGTAAAAATCACAGGGTTGGAAGGTGCTGTGTAAGGTGAATTACTGCAGTGCAACTTGAAATGCGACACAGTATTGATAATATGAATTGACAGTGGAGGGACTAAGTGTTTAAGGTGATGCATGGATGCCAATCAAATGGGGCTGCTTTGGCCTGGACGGTATCAGGTTTCGAGTGTTGTTGGAACTGTACCCATCCAGGAAAGCAGGGAGCATTCCCTCACCCTCCTGATGGAATGTGCCTTGTAAATGATGGACAGGCTTCGAGGAGTCAGGAAGGGAGTTACTCAACTCTGAATTCTCAGCCTCTGACCTGCTCTTGTAGCCCCAGGGTTTAATATGGCAATCCAGTTCAGTTTCTGCTCAACAGCCAATAAGTCATGGCCAACATATCCCTACGAAGTTCCAAAATGCTCTTCTAGCTGATCAGTCTCAGAATCTGGGGTGGAAAGTTTCCAAGAACTGATGAGGATAGTAACCAAATCATGACAACAGTAACGTTGACACATTGTCCAGGACACAATGGAACATACTCACTGGTCTTCATTAGAATTTCAGTGAGTTTACTTCCAACTCAGTTTAACACCTCGCCCGATGGACAGCACCTCAGACAAATCTGCATTTCACCTGTACTGCACTGAAGTGTCAACTCAGATCTTGTTGCCAACTATACCGCCCAGTGTTTAGACTTGTCATCTTCTAAGTCAAATGCTCAGTTGCTACCCACTGTTGGTACCTGGATACTGGACTAATGCTGCGTTCACCAATTGGTGCTAATGGACTTAGATATCAGTGCCTGAGCATCAAATGTCCACCCTGAGGTCAAGACGCTGACATCAGGAGAATTCCCAAGATTCTCAGGCACTGATCCCCGTCTGACACTCATTGTAATTTTTGAAGGGATGGACTATTGGAGCTGAGCACACCATTGAATCATGGACAGTGAGTGGGCTCCCAATGCTGGAGGATCAGTAGAAAGTCCGTCATCAGCAAAGGTTGGGCGGCCTGACTGTGAAAGTTGCCCTGTCTGCCAGCTGGAAATAAAAGCTAGTCTAAAGCAAAAAAAACGTGGCCTGGCGAGCCACACCAGCAAGCCCCCAGAGGTAGTAATTTGCCAGAACACCAGGACTCTAGCCAGAGTCTGAAAACTGCGGCTCCCCCTCTACCTCCAATCCCACCTCGTCAGGGAGGAAATTTCTTCCCTGAAGAATCTTTGATCCCAAGCCCTAAGTTAGATATTTGTGACGATGGTAGAGCACTGATGCAATGATCTGAGGCTGTATCTGATACCCCTAGAGCAGAAGCCCTCTGGAGAATCAAGAAATTGGATTACGGACCAGAAATCTATCTCCACCCACAGTCAGATTATAACTCACTACACTATACTTTCCACATGAGGTAATATTGAGGGAAGGTTCATGCAACCTCACTTGATTTAACTTGTTCAAAAACAGTATCACTGTAGAGGTTGGTGTAGTATTCGAAAATACTACAGATAGGTATTGATGCAAAATTGTCCTGTTCGCCCTAAATAGAACAAGGATTGCGTCCACAGAACAAACCTTCCTCACACAGTTGCATCACTTCATATACAGGAAGGTGCTAACTGTGGCTCCTTTGACAATCCTCTTGCCCACTGAGTCAGAAGCTAGGAGTCCAAACCCGGATCTCGAATGCCTAACCTTGGGCTGGCACTCTAATGGAGCGCTTAGTGGGTGCTGCACTGTCTGAGGTGCCACTCCCCATCAAATATGTTAGACCAAGAAACCCTGTACTCTGCAAGATGTTCTGGTAGAGTTTGTCCCAGTCGATATTCATCTCTCAATCAACAACACCAAGAACAGATTTTGATGATCATTATGAAATTGCTGTTTTTTTTAAACCAGTGGGCACAGATTTAAAACAATTGGCACAAGAATCATACACAAAATGTGAACATTTTTATTGAATTTTTTTGTCTTTTTTTAAGCTGGAGTGCAGTGGGACAAGATTCAGTGGAAACTTCCCAAAGAAAGATTTTCAAAAAGGTTTGAACGAGACTTTGTTTTTAAAAATGCTGGGCTATCAGGAAAAAGCAGAGAAATAATCTAATCTTTTTCAGAGCTAGCATGGACAAGATGCGGTGAAGGTCTTCCTTCTATATTGTATGATTCTCGGAATACAACAATGAATTGATTATCCCTTAAAAAATAGTATGTTATTAGATCATAGAACAATACAGTGCAGAACAGGCCTTTCGGCCCTCAATGTTGCACCAACCTGTGAACTATTCTCAGCTCGTCCCCCTACACTATCTCATCATCATCCATGTGCTTATCCAAGAATTGTTTAAATCCCCCTAATGTGGCTGAGTTAACTGTATTGTCAGGTAAGGCATTCCACGCCCTTACCACTCTCTGCCTCTGACATCTGTCTTAAAACTGTCACCCCTCAATTTGTAGTTATGTCCCCCTCGTACAAGCTGACGTCACTATCCTAGGAGAAAGACTTCCACTGTCTACCCTATCTAACCCTTCGATCATCTTGTATGTCTATATTGGCTACAAGGGACAATGGGACATTCAGAGAGACTAGCTCAAATACTGGGTCATTCCTGATGAAGGGCTTTTGCCCGAAAAGTCGATTTTACTGCACCTCGGATGCTGCCTGAACTGCTGTGCTCTTTCAGCACCACTAAACCAGTAGCTAAAATACTGACCCTGTATTCTATTGAGTAACTGTACTCATTGTATTCGATAAAAACTGAAACTTTCACTGCAGCAGCAACTTTCTTTGTAAATTGACAGAGCTCCAGACACGTGATTCACTTGTCCACTTGCACAACCCTTCGCCCCAGCATTGGGTAGCCATGCGCTCATTAACTACCTCCCTAAACCATCTCGTATTCCCCCACCACCCCGTCCTCCTCCGAGACCGAGGTCAGGGACCCCGATATTGCACCACGCGCTCGGTGCTAAAGTTTGCGGCCGGACCTTTGGGGGACGTTGCCGCATTTGGGAGGCGCTACACAAATGCAACTTGGCATCGCGCCGGGCGCGTTTCTCGGGGCGAGGAGGCTGCCCGACGATGGGACACCCCAGCTGCAACCTGTGTTAAGGGTGTACTGTACATCTGTGCAACTGGCTACAGCCCACAAAGCGCCACATTTAACACGGTCAGTGCAGCACTGTCCCCCATGGGCTGACAGAGAGTTCAGTCACTATATAGGAAGGAAGCAATACAAAGAGGAGAGGTCCCAAAAGGAGAAGGAATGGAAACATCTGAAGACAGAACCAACTCAAGTGCAGATAGCCATTCCCACCCAACCTCCAGCGCCACCTGCAGAGGGTCAGGGAATTACAAGTGGGTTCTCTTCACTTTTGTCGTTCATTGGAGATGCTTAGAATTAAAAAAAAATACTCAAACAGTGCAATGATTACCAGTTTTCCAGCTTTTCGACGAAATTTGCAGTGAACGTCTTGACGCGATCGACCAGGGAGCCGTAGGGCTGAACTCTTAAAGCGACACTCTCAGATGTGTCCAGCACAAAGTACAGGTCAACAGGGCAATCTGAAACAAGGGAAATAAGACCACTCAAGGCTAGGCTTAAAGCTGGAAAAGGCTCAGCAACACTGATTCGTTTCAAATTTGCAAACGAAGCAGCTCCCTCTTAACACAGAGGTTTCTCCTTGCAAAAACCTGACTGTTTCAGATCACACAGGACAAGGGTCCCAGAAATAAACATACTCAGTGAGAATGAATAGCGGGCACAAGATTACAACACGGCGTTTTACAATATTTACTGCTTGAAGTCCAGGTTTCTGGCTAAAAGTTACACACTTCAAATAATCCGCATCAACATAGTGCTTCACGCCAGTCACAAATATTGCAATTGAGATTTCTTTTTTTTTTAAAAAAAGCAACCCATCATTTCTGAAGAGAAACGGTTGAAAATTTATCCGTGACAGGCACGACAAAGCACCCACCTGAGTGATATCCGTTGTCCGGTTGAGCCAGTAAAAAGTTCCACGAGGAGAAAATCTCCAGCAGGAGAAATAATATTTTCAAAGCCATGGTTTTTTTTTTCCCCCCACCTCTGTCGTGTGCTCAGCACACGGGGACTGAGGGAGAAGTTTTTGCAGAGAGAGAGAAAGAGAACAGGGCAGTGAGAGAGAGGCTGGGAACAGGAGGTTGAAGCCTGTGCGTCTTTGCCCCAGACAGAGACAACTATGAAGTAGGCTGGTCCTAAGCAGGAACTAGGGATGTGGTCCCCACATCGCTGTTTGACCCAGCCAGACAACTGCCTCACTCCCGTAGGATCATTCAACACGATTCATACATGCTACTGGACAAGCTCAGAGTTTGAAAACACGTTTGAAGTCCACCAAGCTACAAGTTGTCAAAATAAATGTGAAAATGTTATAATTGATCTGCGAGAATTGAACATCGAGAGCCCCCTTTCTAAACCCCCTCCCACCAACCCTTGAGGGACACACCCATCAATTTTGGCCGCCTCTCTTGCAGTGTACTCTTATGTGTGTGGATTTACATTTAAACAGGCTACATTACATTGTGTGTATGTGTGTGACTTCTAATGGACCCCATCACTAGCCATGAATAGACTGAATGTATTTCCACAAACTGGTACCACAGGGTGGTTAATAATCGGATAATATGGATTTGAGATCGAAAAGAGAAGAGAACGAGAGGTTGAAGGAGGCGTTTTTCTTTATTTAGACAGTCCTTTACGAAAAACAGATTTAATTTTCAAAAAAAATGGGAGTTGGGTAGATGGTGAGGCGGGAGAAAAAAATGTATGGGGAACGAGTAGGGGATGAGGACTGCTTAGATAACACTTTAAAAGTGCTGACACGGACATGATGAGTCAAATTATCTCAATTTCTTCCATTTTCTCTCCCCAGGAAAATAGATGCATCGTTAGCCTCCTGTTCGCCCTACTGAGCATGTCATGCTCATTCAAACATTATACAAAAGTGATTCCATCTCTTCCAAATCGAACTCAGGAATTGTTTGCAACTATTCAAGCATTTACACCCCACATTAACTTCTTCCCACCTCTCTTCACCAGTCCCTGTGTGCAGAATGTTTTAGCTATTTCTCCCCCTTACTGACTGAGTGTTTCCCTAACTCATTAACTGCAGCTCAGCGAGCAGCCCCTTCCTGTCGAGGTTTGAGTATTCTTAAGTTCGAGCTCCCACTTCAAGACCAGAGCACAAAATTCAGTGCTGACGCTCCAGTGCAGTACTGAGGGAGTTCTGCACTGTCAGAGGTGCAGGTTTGCTCTCTCATTTGCCTACAAAAGATCTCAGGCCATGAGTTCAAACAGGGCAATGAGCTCTAGGTTTGGATCACTCTCTGGGTAAAAGCCATTTTTTTCTGAAATCTTTGTTGATTTATTGATAATTTTTAAAATTTATAGTGACAAGTTTTGGTCTCCCCTACAAGAGGAAATGCCTTCTTCACATCTACCCAATCAGTACCTCAATACCTGTATTATAAGTCCCGCTGAAATGGAAAAGAAATTTGGCAAAATTGTGACTCTAAACAGTTCTTGGAAAGTATCAATAAGCTGTTATCAGCTGTGCACAGTCATATTTTAAAACAATTTCTATTCAGAAAATATGTGTCAACTAGCAGAATTCGCTTCACTCATTTGAAAATATTCGTAAAATGTTTTTCTGTTTTGGTTTCAGAATAGCAATGTTGCAACACAAAATTTGCATCAGTTCTAACCCAAAGGGTAACATTCTTGTCTTCCAGTCCAGGAGGTTATCGGTTCAAGTTCCTCTCAGCCCTCGTTCAAGCTACCTCATACAAAAAACCTGAGTGGACATTCCTGTGCTGACTGAGGGAGAGTGGTACACGGTGCGACTGTCCAAGAAGCTACCATGAAGCGAAGTTCTGCCTGCCTACCTAGGCGGTCCCACAGCCATCACTCTCTCCTGTTATCCCGACCAGTGTTCTCTTCTTATCCGACTTACTAAAATAGGTTGTCGATCTCATCGTGGGATCTTGCTGTGCAAACCGTGGGAACGAGAATAGGCCATTCAGCTTGTTTCGCCATTCAGTGAAATCATGGCTGATCTGGGGCCTAACTCCATATAACTGCCTTTATCCCATATCCCTTTACAAAAAGAAATGATCTATCTCAGTTTAAAAACGAACACCTGATCTAACGTCAACTACTGCTTGGAGGAGACAGTTCCAAACCTCTATCTTTCTGTGTAGAATTGCTTCCTGACATCTTTCCAAAATGATTTGGCTTAATTTTTTAGACTATGCCACCTCGTGCTAGAATCTCCAACCTGTGGAAAATCCTCCATGTTTCATTACAACAATAAGTGGGGAATGCATTTTTGCGTCTGTGACGTACTATGGGATGTTCTGACCTCATGAAAGTGTTTTGTGGTTGCAAATAAGTCTTTCCTTTCTTTAGTTTTCCAATGGCCTGTGGATGTTGAGTGCAATTATAAGTTAAAACTCTCCCTCAGCAGACAGTGAGAGATGTGTAGGGGTTCAAGCGAGCACCGTCCCATCTTGTTCCGTTCGAATGCAGATGGGATGTGTCTGAAAGCCAAACTACTGAACAAACAGTAACTGGGATGGAATCCATGAGTGTAGACTGCAGGAAAGCAGACCGTTCTCTGAAGCTTACTCATAGAAGACTTTGGAAACAAAATGTTAGAATTAAACATATTGCAGTGCCAAGAACATATCTCAGAAACAACTCTTCCCAAGAATCCAGTTTCATTCTATCCTACCATTGCCTTTATTGCTGTCAAGATTTTTTTTCACAGAGCTTTTTGCAACTGGGTACTATTCTGAGGATCTCTGTATTGGGCGGTGTTTATAGGATCAGCCTTTTCTTTCTTGCCAGACTTTTATTTATGATCAATTCTCATCTTCAACTAACTATATGTTAATTTTTGTCTCTCTCATTTTCAGCTGACAGGTTTACTTCAATAAATATCCTTTTATGTGTTTGCTATCTTTCCAAGTTAGTGTCCAGCCTGACTCAGTAAGAATTTAATATTGTGCACTAACCAAAGCCAAATGAAACTGATTAAATTCTAATTGCATTCAAAGACATCCATAACTGATTTAAAAGTAGTGAAGTAATTACTCACAGTAACAAAGTTCTAGTTTATTTCTTCCACCTACTTAATAAATATAAATCTCAAGAAAGCAATTAATCCAGGAACATATGATAGATATTTAACAAATTAAATAATTGAGTAGTTAATTATGCCTGGAACATACAACGGAAAATTAAGATATGAATGAATTAGCAAGGCACAACAGTGGGAGTTTGTGGGCAGCAAGATGAACACAGATGCCACATCTGCAATAAATATCTCTGCCTTAAGACAATGCAGCTCAGAGTCATTAAAGTGAAGTGTGGAGCTACAGGTCCTTCATCACAAAACAGAGCTGGAGTGATTGCAAACTAATTTACTCCAGATTGCAGTCAGACGCCAGAGGTAAGTTATATGTAGAAGTAGAGAAAATGACTTCATATGGATTATTACTGGTTTGTTCTCTGGTTATGCAGTGTCTGAAAAAAAGTGGGAACTGGAGCCAACAAGTATTAATGAGGAGTTAGATTTAGTGGATTTAACTGAAACATAGCTTAATAGAGAACAGAAACGGCAGTTAAGTAGTGCAGGACATAACATAGATTGGATTGGATTATGTGGTCAGCATAGATGGGTTGGACCAAAGGGTCTGTTTCCATGCTGTACATCTCTATGACTCTATCACTCTGTATTTAGAAAGGATGGAATGGAAAGGAGAGATGAGGTCTGTGTACTAATAATAGACAATATATTGGCAGTAGAATAAAATGACATAATTAAAAGTAAGATAGACACAAATCAAGACAAAGGATAGGAAAGGATTCATCGTATTAATAAGATTTGTCTACACCCATCTATTAATGAATGGGAAGAAGACGAAAAGATATCGAGAAGTTTATGAGATTATTGGATTAAAGGGAGTTTAGCTTCAAATAAAGTGATGATCAAGAGGTAGGAAATGGGGGAAGGGAAAGTGGATCATTCGCAGTGTATTCAGGACTCCCTTTTCACCAAAATCATCAGAATTCCAACAAGAGAGGGATGCCTACTTGCACTTGTTATGGTTATTGAGTATCACACATCAGGGGTGTGATGGAATACACCCCATTCGCCTAGTTAGGTGCAGCTCTGACAACATTCAAGAATGGCACACTTTATCAGCACCCGAACCAGCACTTGGGGCATTCAGTCCCTCCATCGCTGTGTACAAAATACAATGCAGGAATCTGCTGACTCAATTAAACAGCATCTTCCAATCCTGCGCAGCCTACCATCTCAAAGGTCAATGGGAGCGGGCACTAGGGCTACAAGACTGTGCAAAAGTTCCTTGCCAAGTCACATACCATCCTGCCTTAGAAATATGTAGCTATTCCTTCACTTCCATAGAGAGAAAAACCTGGCACCCCCAGCAGCATTTTGGGGAGGGGGATCTACATGGAATGCATTGCTGCATTTTAAGAAAACAAGTCAGCATCACCTTCTCATAGGCACTTAGGGATGAGTAATAAATGCCAGTGCTAGCTATGATCCCCAGATCCCATGAATGAGTAGAAGAAAACCATCAACGAGAACAGATAAGAGAATTGTGGGAAACATCTGAGCAATAGCGATCTTAACCTAATATTGCTGAAACATGATAATTAGGGAAGATGTAAAATGAAAAAGACAAATGCTGAAAAATGGATTGAAAATAAACTAAATTTCATGAAGGAGGATAAAAGGAGACAATACACTGGATATTCCAGGGAAATTAACACCGATACAGGAATTAGAACTCACTGCAGTAAGAAAACGTTGTCAGAGGAAGACAAACCACTAAAGCCCAGCAAATCCACACATCCTTTAGAAGTTTCCATACTAGGCTTTTTAAGGAAGTACTCAAGGACATCAAAAAATGCTTTGATCGTAATCTTCCAAAATGCCCTCAATTCAGGAATCATATCTTTAACCTGTTAAGATTGCAACTGTAACTGAGTAATTTAAAAAAGGTGTGAGAGGGAAAGCAGGAAATTATAGAATTTGTAGTCTAACATCTGTGGTGGAGAGGTTATTGGAATCTGTAATTAACTTCAAAGTAACTGAGTACTTAAAGAGTCTCAGTTGATTAAATGGAACCGACATGGATTTGTAAAATGTAGGTTATGTGTAATGAATGTGAGTTAGATTTTTAAGGGAGCAACTTAGTGTGTGGACATGGGAATGTCTCTGTATATTGATGATATTGACTTCCAGAATACATTCAGTATGGGTCTACACAATAGACTAATAGCTCCATGGAATTAACGGCATGGAATTAACCGCTGAGAAGATTGGTTAGATGGTAGAAAACAGAGGGTAGGGATGATGGGTACGATTAGAATTGGAAGAAAGTGGTTAATGGTTTCTTTATGCAGCAAAATATATACTTTTTATAAAGGGAGTGTAATGAAGGCTCATCAAACCAATTCCTGAGATGGAGGGATTGTCCTAGTTAATGAAGTTTTGAAGAGTGAGAAATTAACACATTCAAATCATAGAATCATATAGAATCATAGAGTTCCCTACAGTGTCGAAGCAGGTCATTTGGTCCATCGGGATCCAACTTGTATCACGTTCCCACAGGCCTAGACAGAGTAAATACAAGAAGGAGATTTCCCCAGACTGGGGGTTGTGGGGTGGGGGGCTGGAACCGGGGGCACAGTTCTCAAGATGAGGGGACTGCGACAAGAAAAAACAAGAGAGTGATGAATCTTTGCAGCTCTCTGTCCCACAGGACTGTGGAAGCTTAGTCTTTGAGCATATTGAGATGGATAGCTTTCTATACAAATTAAAACCATTGAGGAAGTATGGGGATAATGCAGAAAAACAGTATTGAGTTGGAAGATTAGCTAGGATCACATTGAAAGGTAGAGCAGGATCAAAGGACTGTAGGATCTACTCTTCCTATTTGTTAAGTTCTTATATATTTAATGATGGTCTACATCTCTATTAGAGCCTCAACTATTCATTATAGAGTCATACAGTGTGGAAAAAGACCATTCAGTCCAACCCGTCCTTGCTAACCAAGTTTTCCAAACTAAACTAGTCCCACCTACCTGCGCTTGGCCCATATCCCTCCAAACCTTTCTTATTCATGTACTTGTCCAAATGTCTTTTACATGTTGTAACTGGACGTGCATCTATCACTTCCTCTAGCAGTTCATTCCATACACACGCCACCCTCTGTGTGAAAATGTTGCCCCTCAGGTCCCTTTTTAAATATTTCCCCTCTCACCTTAAAAATATGATCTTTAGTTTTGAACTCCTCAACCTAGGAAAAAGACTTTTACTATTCACCTTACCTAAGCCCCTCTATAAGGTCACCCCTCAACTTCCAACCTTGCAGTTCATTAGTGTTGATAAAGTGAGTGGATATTCTGGAGATTAGTAGATTTATATTAGGCAGGGTATGAAAGGATATATATTTATTAAGAAATCCGATAGCACAATGCATAGACACTTATCTATGTTTGTCAATGCTAAAAGATAGGTAAAAAAAGGAATAACCAAGCCAGGTGAATGGAGATAAAATACAGGTCAAACATGGTCTCATTGAATGGCTGAACAGGTTAAAGGAGATGAATAGCCTTCAGGAGTTTGTATATTCCAAGTTGTTCCTAAGGAGTTGTCAGGAGCACTCATTCAAGGTGTGGAAGAACCAGCGTTGGGATGAACAAAGTTAAAAATCACACAGCACCAAGTTATAGTCCAACAGCTTTATTTGGAAGCACTAGTTTTCACAGGGCTGTTCCTTCATCAGGTAGCTGTGGAGCAGGGCCATAAGACACAGAATTTATAACAAAAGATCTCAGGGTCAGGCAACTGAAATGATATGTTGAACAAACCTAGATTGCTGTTAAGTTTTTCATCTTTTAGAATGGTTTGCAGGTTTGGGTTCATTAATATGTAAATCCCAGAACTTCTTTTAAGTCATATTCTCAAGATAACGTAAGGTTTTATAAAAAAAGGTGATATTTCAACTCAGAAAATGTATTAAAGATGTGAGGTCAGAGTCTGTCCGCGTCCCAATCTTGATTCAGACTTGGTTCTGTTTCCAAAGTGGAATTTATAAAGTGTTACGAGGATTGACTGCCTGCATTGACTACCTGCAGATTGTGTGCTTTTTGAGCAGATGTAGAATGTTACTGCAAATATAATTCTGCTAATGCAAATTCACCCCATAGACTTACATGTGTGCGTGCATGCATGAAAGAAAGAGTGTGAATGTCTGCATGTGAGTGTGTGCATGTGAGTGTGAATGCATGTGAGAGAATGTGTGTTTGTGTATGCTTGGTAAAGTGTGTGTGTGTGAATGTGATGGAGTACAAGCCTGTGAGAGAGAGTGTGTGTGTGTTTGTGTGTGTGTGTGTGTGTGTGTCAGCATCTGCGTGAGTGTGTGATTATGTAAGAGCGTGCATGCGTGTGCTTTTGTGTGGATAGTGTAGTGGGGTCACCCGTAGTGTGACATGAACCCAAGGTCCCGGTTGATGCCATCCTCATAAGTACCGAACTTGGCTATCAGCCTCTGCTCAGCCACTTTGCGTTGTTGCCTATCCTGATTTCACCTTGGAGGATGGTCAGCTGAAGACTTGAGGCCGAATGTCCCTGACCACTGTAGTGTTCTCCGACTGGGAGGGAACATCCCTGTTGGCAATTGTTGTGCGGTGTCCATTCATCTGTTGTCGTAACAACTGCTTGGTCTCATCAACGTACCATAAGACCATAAGACATAGGAGTGGAAGTAAGGCCATTCGGCCCATCGAGTCCACTCCGCCATTTAATCATGGCTGATGGGCATTTCAACTCCACTTACCCCCATTCTCCCGATAGCCCTTAATTCCTTGTGACATCAAGAATTTATCAATCTCTGCCATGAAGACATTAAGCGTCCCGGCCTCTACTGCACTCCGCGGCAATGAATTCCACAGGCCCACCACTCTCTGGCTGAAGAAATGTCTCTGCATTTCTGTTCTGAATTGACCCCCTCTAATTTTAAGGCTGTGCCCACGGGTCCTAGTCTCCCCACCTAATGGAAACAATTTCTTAGCGTCCACCCTTTCCAAGCCATGTATTATCTTGTAAGTTTCTATTAGATCTCCCCTTAACCTTCTAAACTTCAATGAGTACAATCCCAGGATCCTCAGCCGTTCCTCGTATGTTAGACCTACCATTCCAGGGATCATTCGTGTGAATCTCCGCTGGATACATTCCAGTGCCAGTATGTCCCTCCTGAGCTGTGGGGCCCAAAACTGGACACAGTACTCCAAATGTGGCCTAACTAGAGCTTTATAAAGTCTCAGTAGCACATCGCTGCTTTTATATTCCACCCCTCTTGAGATAAATGACAACACTGCATTTGCTTTCTTAATCACGGATTCAACCTGTATGTTTACCTTTAGAGAATCCTTGACTAGCACTCCCAGATCCCTTTGTACTTTGGCTTTATGAATTTTTTCACCGTTTAGAAAGTAGTCCATGCTTGTATTCTTTTTTCCAAAGTGCAAGACCTCGCATTTGCTCACATTGAACTTCATCAGCCATTTCCTGGACCACTCTCCCAAACTGTCTAGATCCTTCTGCAGCCTCCCCACTTCCTCAGTACTACCTGCCTGTCCACCTATCTTCGTATTATCGGCAAACTTCGCTAGAATGCCCCCCAGTCCCTTCATCCAGATCATGAATATAACGTGAACAGCTGCGGCCCCAACACTGAACCCTGTCAGACACCGCTTGGCACCGGCTGCCATTCCGAAAAAGAACCTCTTATCCCAACTCTCTGCCTTCTGTCAGACAGCCAATCCTCAATCCATGCCAGTAGCTCACCTCGAACACCATGGGCCCTCACCTTACTCAGCAGCCTCCCATGTGGCACCTCCCATGGGCCCTCACCTTACTCAGCAGCCTCCCATGTGGCCTTTTGGAAGTCTAGATAGACCACATCCACTGGGTTTCCCTGGTCTAACCTACTTGTCACCTCTTCAAAGAATTCTAACAGGTTTGTCAGGCACAACCTCCCTTTACTAAATCCATGTTGACTTGTTCTAATCCAACCCTGCTCTTCCAAGAATTTAGAAACCTCATCCTTAACAATGGATTCTAGAATTTTATCAACAACCGAGGTTAGGCTAATTGGCCTATAATTTTCCATATTTTGTCTTGATCCATTCTTGAATAAGGGGGTTACAACAGCGGTCTTCCAATCATCC
>NC_057716.1:27690191-27695777 GCF_004010195.1 Chiloscyllium plagiosum | reverse complement strand
TTTGTTTCTTATGTGTTGAAAGAAACTTTTACTATCATTTCTAATATTACTGGCTAGCCTACCTTCATATTTGATCCTCTCCTTCCTTATTTCTCTCTTTGTTATCCTCTGTTTGTTTTTGTAGCCTTCCCAATCTTCTGATTTCCCAGTGCTCTTGGCCACTTTATAGGATCTCTCTTTTTCTTTGATACATTTCCTGACTTCCTTTGTCAGCCATGGCTGTCTAATCCCTCCCCTGATAATCTTTCTTTTCTTGGGGATGAACCTCTTGTACTGTACCATGCCCTCAGGGCATCCTTGCCTGCAGAGTATGAGATAGACAATGTTGGTCAAGTCACATGAGTACCTGCCATGTACATGGTGGGTGGTGTCCCATATGGTGGTGTCCGTGTCGACTTTCTGACATATCTTGCATTGGTTGCCCTGACAGGGTTGTACGGGTGTTGTGGTCAAAGTTGTCCTGAAAGCCGGGCAGTTTGCTATGAACAATGATTTGTTTTAGGTTTGGTGGTTGTTTAAAGGTGAGAAGTGGAGGTATGGGGAAGGTCTTGGTGAGGTGCTCATCCTCATCGATAATATGTTTCAGGCTGTGAAGAACATGGCGTAGTTTCTCTGCTCCCGGGAAGTACTGGACAATGAAGGGTACCCTATCGGTTGCATCCCTGTCTCCTGAGGAGGTCATTATGGTTGCTCGCTGTGGCATGTCGGAATTGGCAATCGATGAGTTGAGCATCATACCCCGTTCTTCTAAGGGCATGTCCGATAGCCCTTGCCACATTGGTTACATGGTGGTGGAGATTACGCAAGGGCCTGAGACATTAGTCGGCGTGGGTGGCATGGTGGCTCAGTGGTTAGCACTGCTGTCTCACAGCACCAGGGTCCCAGGTTTGATTCCAACCTCGGACGACTGTGTGTGTGGAGTTTGCGCATTCTCCCCGTGTCTGCGCGGGTTTCCTCTGGGTATTCCGGTTTCCCCCCACAGTCTAAAGATGTGTAGACCAGGTGAATTGGCCATGCTAAATTGCCTATTGTGTTAGGTGCATTAGTCAGAGGGAAGTGGGTGAGCATTGCCTATGGAAATGTTGGGACAGCCTCAGACATTCTCTACTGCGGTTCCAAAGTAACCTCTTTGGTCAAGCAGCCGAGGCTCAGCTACTGTTGAGGTGCCTGCTGCTGGTGTCTTGTTGTTGGGGTAGGGTGCAGACACCAATCCTCCTTATTGACCTGCCATGACACACCTTCCTGGTCACCACACTCCGAATTGAGACTTGAACTTTGAACTTCTGATGCCCATAAGAGCCATTAGTAGTGGTAGAGGATAAACTACTATTGAGTCTTAATGAAAAAGGCACTTTTCTAAACAACAAACTGAAGTTTATTATGTGTTAGCAATAGGTACAAGAACTAAATGAGTATGATTACAGAGTCCATCAGGAACCAGAGAGGACACACCTGTCTCCACCAGGACCTTGTGCTAGATTACTTCTTCTGACAACCCTGTGAGTGTTGGATTGGGTGCAGCTCAATGCAGTTTCAATGTTAACCCTTTCAGAACCATGATCTCGTACATCAGAGGATGGTTGGGCAGAGTTTGCAGGTCACTGTCCCATCTGTTGAGAACTCCAGCTCCTAAATGTTGTATGTTCCTGACTTGTAGTCAGCTGTAGGATGGCTGTATAGGCCTTCAGTTGTATAAGCCCTGGGCTACAGAATGCCCTCTCTAAACCTCCCTGCCTTGTGCAGAAAAATGCACTGGCTCAGCGAATGAATCCACGATTCCACCCAACCCTCTTCTTTCTCCATTGTGATGCTCTGTAATGGGGAGAAAATTCAGAAATCGAAAGTGCAAAGGGACTGGGGAGTCCTAGTCCAAGTTTTTCTTCAGGTAAACTTACAGGTTAATTCAGTAGTGAGGAAGGCAAATCCAATGTTGTCATTCATCTTGCGAGGACTGGAATACAAAAGCAGGAATGTACTTGTGAGGCTTTATAAGGTTCCTGTCAGACCGCATTTAGAGTATTGTGAGTAATTCTGGGCCCCATATCTCAGGAAATATGTATTCACCCTGGAGTGTGTCCAGTAGATGTTCACAAGAATGATCCCAGGGATGAAAGGCTTAATGTATGAGGAACCTTTGAGGACTCTGGGCCTATTCTTAATGGAATTTAGAAGGATGAGGGGGGATTTGATTGAAACTTTCAGAATACTGAATGGCCTGGACAGAGTGGACACTGGAAAATGTTTCCATTGGCGGGAGGGATGAAGACCCCGAGGGCACAGCCTCAGAGTAAAGGGAAGACCTTTTAGAATGGAGATAAGGAGAAACCTCTTCAGACAGAGAGTGGTGAGTCTGTGGAATTCACTGCCACAGAAGGCTGTGCAGGCCAGGTCATGGAGTATATTTTAAGACTGAGATAGATCGGTGATTGAGTATCAAGGGGATCGAGGGTTATGGGGAGAAAGCAGGAAAATGGGGTTGAAAAACATATCAACCATGATTGAATGGCGAAGCAGACCTGATGGGCTGAATGGCCTAATTTTGCTCCTATGTCGTACAGCCTTATGCAAAAAACTTACCTCGTCATCTGTGCACGTAGGTAGCTCGGTTATCACTGCTGTCTTGAGATGTTACCATATTGAAGGTGCTGTACAAATGAAGCTTGGCACAGAGTAATCTTTAGGCATTGAGGAGTTAATAACCAGAATATATTGCAAGACACAGAGCTCCTTGAAGACAGGACTCTTCTGCTGCTTTTGAGAGGACTGTGCAGGTTCTGTAACAGGCAAAAATGGCTTTATAGAGCTTCTCATTGAATATTGAATGACTTTTGTGAAACAGCAAGTCTGAACAAAACCAGGTGGCAATCTATGCATTTTACAAGAGCAGCACTTTATACGTACACTGCTTATGGTCCAATGCATTTTTAATCTGGATCGAGAGTTATTTGATATTGCTAACAGGAAACTTGGAGGCAATCCCAGCCACTGTGGTGTTTGTTTTTGACCAAACAAGGGAAATATAATGACTCTGGTTTCGACTGAAAGGAGAGAGAGGGAATGTGGGAAAATTACAGGCAATGATTTGTTGATAAACTTGCCAAGAAGGCAACCGACAATATCAGACCCATCCTCAAGCGGTGAGGGCTGGGAGGGGATACACAATCAAACAGGAGGACACAGCACTGTGGCACCGGCTGTCCCACGGCAGAGATTCAGGGCTATGCACAGAGCCTTGGAAACACACTCAAAGATGCTCACACACCAATATAAAGGAGACAGCAATCAGCTCAGAGTTGCTGCTGAGTCAGGATAGGTTTGCGTGGTTTAATGTCTCACCAAAGCACTCCCAGCACAAAGTGACATTCCAATGCAATACCAAGTAGGCTTTTTCCTCTTGGAGTTGCCATGCGATGTATTAATTAGCTCCAACTAAACGCCCCGCGCTCCCTCCCTCTGAGATAAATCTACAAAAAAAATTCCCATGGCCACTGTTGAAAGAGCAGACCTGACTTTCTGTGACCTAGCCAATATTTCGACCAACACAACTTAAGATCCTGTTATTATCCCGTTGATGTCTCTGTGCAAATCTTTTTTCTCACATTACAACAGTCAGCAAACACCAAGAAAGTACATCATTGGCTAATAAATCACTTTGGGATATCCTGCCATGTAAAATAGTGCAGTATTATGGTGTCATTTTCCAGTTGACTTTGACACCACTCCCAATCCACAGGGGAAGTCCCACACATTGCTTATGGAAAAGAAAAGTGTTGCTGTGTTGCCATGGATACCTGTGGTGCTTCCACTCTGTCTTTTATTCATTCATGGGATGAGGGCATCACTGGCTAGGCTGGCATTTATTGCCCATTCCTAATTGCCCAGGGGGCAGTTATGAGCCAACCACATTGCTGTGGGTCTAGAGTCACATATAGGACAAACCAGGTAGGATGGTGGTTTCCTTCCCTGAAGGACATTAGTGAATCAGATGGGTTTTTCCAACAATTGATTCATGGTCTTCATTAGACTCTGAATTCCAGAATTATTTTTGAATTCAAATTCCACCTTGGTGGGATTTGAACTTGTGTCCCCAAAGCATTACGTGGCTGTCTGGATTAACAATCCGGCAATAATGCCACTAGGCCATCGCCTCCCATTATCCTGAGTAGGCCTTTGTTCAGTGAGGCCTAGCTTGAAGGCTGTCTTGACCTTACCCTCCCAGTTTCTGCTGCTAACAGCAACGATGGTTATCATTCCGTTCTAATCATGCCCAATATTCCTGGAAAGCATTCCCAATCAAGCCAATTTGTTCCATCTTTACTTTGGCTCTGGGCTTTCAGGAAGGTTACTAGGTTTATTGTGATAATGTCATAATGGCTCCGTGAGTGCAGTGAACTTGTGTGAAACATGCCATAGCAACAGCCTTTGGGGCCAACATCTGTAGTCTGCTGGTGCCCATAGGAAAAGCTATTCAATTATTGAGCTAGCAAAATAAGATATCACCTGAGGATGAAAGATTCTAGGAAGGGGAAATGCATGCCATAGATAGTCAGGGAAGATAAATTGTAAGAAAGGGCAAGCCAAAGGATTGGGAAAACTTTAAAACCAACAAAAGATGGCTAAAAGCATAATAAAGAGAGTGAAGGTAAACTTTGAGGTAAACTTGCAAATAGTATCAATATGGACATTATGAGCTTTATTAAATATGTAAGAAATGACAGGCAAGACTATCTTTTGCGGCTACTATTGATTTGACAGCTAGAACCTTTTTATCTGTAAATGGATGGAACTCTACAATGTGCAGTTTAAGAAAGGTGTGAAGCCATTAGAGACAGCATAGAATAGATTCACACAAAAGGTTAGAGGGTTGAGGATTCTCAGTTATGAAGGTGAACTGGGTACGTTGAGACTGCTTTTCCTGGAGTAGAGGAAACTGTGAGGAGAATATATGATGTAGGAGCCTTTGATCTTGCTCAAACATTCAATAAGATTGTGGATCATCTGGTTGAGGTCTCAACTCCAATTTCCTTATTCTCCCTCCCCCTGTAACCTTTGACCCCTTGTCATTCAAAAAGGGATCAAACTCAGTCTTGAGTATTGTCAATGACCCAGCTTCCATTAACCTTTGCAGAGGGCAATTCAACAGTGTAACCACTCTCCTGAGACAAAAAAGTCTCATCTCATGAGGGAGACCTCTTATTCTTAAACTGTGTTCCCCTCATTCTAGCTTGTCCACAAAGGGAAACATCTTCCCAGCATCCCCCTTGTCATAGGGCTATAGAGTCACAGAGTCATACAGCATGGAAACAGACCCTTCGGTCTAACTAGTCTATGCCGACTATGTTCCCAACCAAACTAGTCCCACTTGCCTGTGTTTAGCCTATATCCTTCCAAACTTTCTTATTCATGTATTTATCCAAACATCTTTTAAATGTACAAAGTTAAAAATCACACAACACCAGGTTATAGTCCAACAGGTTTAATTGGAAGCACACTAGCTTTCGGAGCGACGCTCCTTCATCAGGTGATTGTGGAGGGCTCAATCGTAACACAGAATTTATAGCAAAAATTTGCAGTGTGATGTAACTG
>NC_057716.1:27665392-27690173 GCF_004010195.1 Chiloscyllium plagiosum | reverse complement strand
TTAACAACGGTGATAGCTAGACAATATGTTGAAGGTGTTAGCCCTCTGTGTTCTCTGTCTATGACCTGATGTTTAGATTGATTCTAATCTAAAAAGTGAGTAACAGAGTTTTACATAAATTCATGCAGTTTTTGAGCTCAGAGTTCTACATGAATGTACAGATGAAAGGCTTAATAGACAATCAATTTTTCAATGTATAATTTCAGTTACATCACACTGCAAATTTTTGCTATAAATTCTATGTTACAATCGAGCCCTCCACAATCACCTGATGAAGGAGCGTCGCTCCGAAAGCTAGTGTGCTTCCAATTAAACCGGTTGGACTATAACCTGGTGTGGTGTGATTTTTAACTTTGTACACCCCAGTCCAACACCGGCATCTCCGAATCTTTTAAATGTTGTAACCATGCCTCATTTCCCACTTCCTCTGACAGTTCGTTGTCAAGCCCCTTAAGGATCTTCTATGCCTGAATAAGATCATCCTCCCACCTTCCAACTTCCAATGGGTACAAGGCCAGATTTGTTCAATCTTTCCTCGTAAGCCCCTTGTCCCAGGAATGAGTCATACGAGCAGGGTTAGAGAGGAAAGAAACTGTTCCTATCCTTGAATGGATCCAGAACAAGAGAGCACACAAAAAATGTAACCAGCAATAAAATAAAGCAATGACAAAATGGGAGAAACATTTTCACGCAGCGACTGATTAGGATCTGGATGCGCTGCCTCTGAGTGTAGTGGGAGTAGATTTAATGGAGGCTTTCAAGAGAAAATTTTATTATTCTCTGAATTAGAAGCATGTGCAAAGTTGCTCATGGGAAACTAGGGATGGGCAATCAATATTGGCTGAGCCAGCGGCGCCCACCTCCCGTAAGTGAATGAATAAAAAAGAAGATAGAAGTCAAAGTGAATCTCAGTTAATACTAGAGAATGAAGGGAAATAATAACAGGTAACCAGAAAATGGCAGAGGAGTTGAATAAATCCCTTATATCATTCTTCACAGTAGAAGACACCAAAACCATTCCCAAATTATTAATGATCAGCAAGAGAAGAAATAAGGACAAGAACTATGACTAGAGAAAAAAGTACGAGGGGAACTAATGGGGCTGAAGGCCAATCTGTCCCCTGGCACCCTTAGGTTGTAAAGGATATTAAAGGTAATAGCTCCAGCGATGGCAGATGCATTGGTCGTAATCTTCTAGCAATCCTTCGATTCTGTAAAAGTCCCAGAGCATTGGAAACCTGCCAATGTCACACAAAGGGAAGGAGGCAAAAAGACAGGTCACCATAGGCCAGTTGATCAACATATGTAATTGTGAAAATGGCAGAATCCATTGTAAAGGATGTATTAGCAGACCATTAGCGTGACCATTAGCAGACCATTAGCGTGACTCCAACAAGTGGAAAATGTGCCTGACAAATTTACTAGAATTCTTTGACCTCTTCCGTCATACCAACAGGTTCAAGAACAGCTGCTTCCCCATTGTTGTTAGACTGCTGAACAGATCTCTCTAATTTAAAATCTAATATTGATCTTGCTTTTGTGCACCTCATGTGCAGCCATAACTCTGTGTGCCTCACCCAAGGATCTGAATGTCCTTGTATGTTATGATTTGCCTGTACTACTCGCAAAATAAAACTTTCCACCGTACATAGGTACATGTGACCACAATACATCAAATCAAATCAAATGATGTAACAAGGCTAGATATAGGGGAAGCAGTAGATGTAATATATTTGGATTTTCAGAAGAAATTTGATAAGGTACCTCACAATAAGCTGAGACGTCATGGCATTGGAGGTAGTATATGAACCTGGATAGAAAAGTGACTAATTGTTAGAAGATATAGAGTTGGGATAAAGGGAGCATATTCAAGATGGCATCCTATAACTAGTGATGTGCCATCTGGATCAAGCCACATTATTTACAGAAGTGACATTATGGCAAGTGAATACAGTAGAGTGAGATTCGTAAATGACACAAAGATAGATGGGAAGGTGAGGAGGATGATAGATAGAGGTGAGGATGACACAGAGTCTGCAGAGGGACAGAGACAGATTAAAAGGATAGACATAAAGTTGGCAGATGGAATGTAGAAAATGTGAGGTTAATACATTTTGGCAGGAAGAACAGAGGAGCTGAATATTTTTTTTAAATGCGAAGGACTGCAGAAAGCTGCAGCACAGGCGGATGTGTGTGTCCTTGTACATGAATAACAAACAGCTAGCATCCAGGTTCGAGCAGTGAGTGGGGGGAGTGAGGCAGTGAGTGGGGGAAGTAAGACAATGAGTAGGGGGAGAAGTCGTCTGCCCCCCCCCCGTCCCTCAAACGGGCACACGGACCAGACAACACCAAAACCCAGTGCCTTATACCACCTGCCCCCCTCCCACCCCACCACCAACCTCCATTCACGGACTGAGAAAGCATTTGATTGTGAATAGTTGAATGCCATGCACACCGTAGTAGGCCCCAAGCAACGATGTGCGGTATCTGCTGGGTCAGCCCAGCCTGACTGGAGTCCCTAGCACTGTGAGTGTTGCAAACAGTGTTGACTGAACAGTGACGACCACAAGCTATCGCAACATAACTCAGCATTTGCTGGCTGTCAGTGGTTGCGTTTCACCGTGTGCAAAGAAGGATTTGGTTTATCGCCCTGGTGAGACATTGCACTGCATTAAGCCGTGAGGGAAGAACGACAGATTCTGGCTGAACCTAACCAAGCCAACATACTGGGCAAATTTTACCAGCTGAGATTTGACCCTCTCCGTTGGGTTACAGTTAGTGCTGGCTGCCATTTTAATAGAGCTGGTCATCTATTTTGCAATCGTGTATAGTATATTTATGATCTGCAATGTTCTTGTGTTGGAGAACCGCATCAGGCGTTGCCGCATTTCACTGAAAATCAGGCTCCAAGGTTGAATTGTGTACGTAGTCACTTATTGTGGTGGGAGTTGTCTGAGTAAAAGGAGGGGGAAATGAGATGGCACCCTCTAAACTTGATCTGAATCCCCAAGACTATGTTCTCAGAGACACAGGAAGTGCGGGCGGCCTAGGTAGAGTCTGCTTTCCAGGGGGTGTTTTGTTTGGTGAGGGGTGGAGGGTGTGGGAAGGTGGTCTTTGGCAAGATGGTGGTGTTGCAGTGGTTAGCGAGAAGTTGACATTTACCCAAAGCTTAAACTCATGCAGTAATCCTTAAAGAAACAAGATGTGAAGGAAAGCCGGCTTGTCCCCGTTTGGGATCTCCAGGGCTGGCAGGAACAGGAAAGGCACGGTGAGCCATCTGACAGAGATGTGTGGAGTCCCTGGACCCCAGGGCAGTCATCTCGCTGAAAAGTTTGGACCTAAATCGATCTCCATTTTGGACGCCAGCAGACCTTCCGCGGGGTCGTGCTGGCGTCCTTTGTCATTTTGTAATTTCTTGTCGTGCTCACCAGTTCAGTCTGGATGCCCGGTGACTCCATGTTCACCTCTCCCTGTCACCCGGTACTTAGGATAAATCAGGCCCATGCCAGCTCTGAAGTGCGGCACAATGTGTTCCCTCAGAATCGGACTCAGCCAGAGGGTGAAACCAGTAAAAAAACACTTGGAAGCGAATACACTGCTTTGTCCCTTTAGGAGGATACTATTCAAGGCTGATCTACTCACCACATTTTACTGTTTTTACCTTTTGGATGGCTTTAGTGGCCCAGGACACTAAAGCTGTGTTCCTGTTGTAACTGTGTATTGCAAACCACAAAAAGCTTTGTAATATATATTTCTAATGAACATTGCAATAAAGTAGTCCACATTGTTTGTTACAAAAATGTCTTTTTCATATGGTTTGCCGCGTCCAAATTTGACTTGTCTGTACTGAATACAAAAATCAATAAACGGATTTTCCAAAAAAAACATCTGTACTACTTTTGATCTCCTGAAGTGATGTTGGATGCCAGTTCAGAATCGTAGAGTAATGTAAAAGGGAACCTGCACCTTCGAAGCATCATTAGCCGATGCCAATCTCTTATCTCCACAACCTTACCCACTGTTTCCAACCAAATAATCCTCCAATGCCCTCAGTTGAACCTACCACATTTCCAGGCAGTGTATTCCGTACCCTCACTGTTTGCTGTGTGATTTTTATTTTTGTCTCATCATTGTTACATTTTCGCATCACTTTCAATCCCTGTATTTTTTTCTCTTTGAGCGGGAACACTACTTCCTATCTCCTCTATGCAGCCCACTAATGGCTATTGAAAGCCCATTAAATCTGCTCTCAGCCACCCTTTGTCCAAGGACAACAGCCCCAACTTCTTCAATCCACGATGTTTCTCATTCCCGGAATCATTCTGGTAAACTGCTTCTGCGTTCTCCAATGCATTCGCATTTTCACACAATATTCCATCTGAGGACGATCCAGTATCTTATATGTGTTGAATATGACCTCCTTGCTCTTGGACTCTATGCCCCTTTTAATACAGCTGAGGGCACTGCATGCTTTCTTAATTGCTCTCCCCACCTGTCTTACCACCTTCAATGATCTATGCACATTTACACCAAAGTCACCCTGCTCCTGCACTCCTGTTAGAATTGCACTCTCTGTTTTATATTACCATTCTTTTAATGTGTGGGGATTGTTCCTGCTCTCAATGTTATCTCCAGGAAATCTGCCTGTGTCTTACTCGTGTCCAAGTGTGCACACAACTTCGCCTTGAGCTGTTCATTGCAGTTGCCTCTACTCATTTTTCTGTCAAGTGTCCCCACCGCGCTAGTGGGGAGGTGCCCCACTTACTGAATAATTGCATCTTGTGGCGGCCCAGCAAGTTTCAGCCTCTTCCCTGATTGCTCATTCTCTCTTGCACGCACCTTTGATGATCCCTTCCATGTTGAGACCCTTTCTCCTAATTCCCCCTCCTGTCTTTGCTGCTTCCGGCCCCCAAGGGGATGCAGACTTTAAACAGCACATGGTTGCCAAGTTTCTTTCTCTGCCAGCAAAGCTGATCTGTAGCAGCTGGCTGAGTAAGGGGAGCTGTATTCCAGCGCAGGAGCCTCTGCCCCTCAACCACCTCCTCCAAACAGCGAGTGTAAGAAGCAGCAGTCATGAGTGAAACACCAGGAAGGCTGAAGCTGTGCTCTTTGTCTCCCCAGTGCCCTCAATGCCAACTCTGTTCCCTCACCACGGACTCCCACCTGCCTCCCACCCACTTTTTATTCAGTCACAGGATGTGGGCACCACTGGCTGGTCCATCCCTAATTGACCAGAAGGACAGTTGAGATAAACTGTATTGCTGTGGGTCTGGAGTCACATGTAGGCCAGACCAGGTAAGGACAGTAGTTGAGAGTGTGGTGCTGGAAAGCATAGCAAGTCAGGCAGCATCTGAGGAGCAGAAGGATAGATGTTTTGGGCACAAGCCCTTCATCAGGAATGAATGATGAAGAGCTTATGCCTAAAACGTTGATTCCCCAGCTCCTTGGATGCTGTTGACCTGCTGCGCTTTTCCAGCACCACACTCTTCAACTTTGATCTCCAGCATCTACAGTCCTCACTTTCTCCCACGTAAGGATGACAGTTTCCTTCCTGAAAGGGCATTGCTAAACCATTATTAAACAATGGATTCATGATCATCATTAGACTCTGAGGTTCAGGTTTTATTTTTATTGAATTCAAATTCCACTAGTTGTCATTTGACCATAAGACATAGGAGCAGAAATTAGGCCATTCTGCCCATCAAGTCTGCTCCACTATTCAATCATGGCTGACAACCCCATTTTCCTGCTTTCTCCATGTAGCCCTTGATCCCCTTGATACTCAAGAATTGATCTATCTCAGTCTTAAATATACTCTCTGATCTGGTCTCCACAGCTGTCTGTGGCAGTGAATTCCACAGACTCACCACTCTCTGGCTGAAGAGGTTTCTCCTTATCTCCATTCTAAAAGGCCTTCCCTTTGCTCCTAGACTCTTCTACCAATGGAAACATCTTCCCATCATCCACTCTGTGCAGGCCATTCAGTATTCTGTATGCTTCAATTAGATCCCCCTCATCCTTCTAAACTCTATTGAGTATAGACCCAGAATCCTCATATGTTAAGCTTTTCATTCCTGGGACCATTCTCGTGAACCTCCTCTGAACACACTCCAGGGCCAATACATCCTTCCTCAGATATGGGGCCTAACATTGCACACAATACTCCAAATTTATAGAGCCTCAGAAGTACAATCCCTGCTTTTATATTCAAGTCCTCTCAAAATAAATTACATGATTACATTTGCCTTCCTAACTACCGACTCAACCTGCAAGTTTACTTTGAGAGAATCCTGGACTAGAACTCCCTAGTCTCTTTGCACTTCAGACTTCTGAATTTTCTCCCCATTTAGAAAATTGTCCATACCTCTATTCTTCCTACCAAAGTGCATGGCCTCACACTTTCCCACATTGTACTCCACCGGCCACTTCTTTGCCCACTCTCCTAACCTGTCCAAATCCTTCTGCAGTCCCCCTATCTCCGCAATGCTGCCTGTCCCTCTACCTCCCGTTGTATCGTTTGCAAAGGTAGCCAGAATGCCCTCGGTTCCTTCATCTGGATCATTAATGTGTAAAATGAAAAGCTGTGGTCTCAACACTGAGCCTTGCAGAACACCACTTGTCACTGCCTGCCATCCTGAAAAAGACCCTTTGATCCCCACTGTCTGCTTTCTGCCAGATGGCCAGGCTTCTATCCATGCTAGCACCTTGACTCTGACACCATGGGCCCTTATCTTATTCAGTAGCCTCCTGTGCAGCACCTTGACAAAGACCTCCTTTAAATCCAGTATATTATCTTCCCTATGATGATCCCTTTTCAGTCTGTTTGTGTGATATCATTGAATCTTTCCTCAGATCTGGAGTCTTTATCAGTCTTTAGTCTCCTCATGACTCTATATGGATCACTGAATTCCACTTTGAGCTTTACCCTGAAAAGGCAATACTTCATCTCCTACTGGACATGTTTCAGTTGCCGAATCTTTATCTGCTCATTCTTTCATTTTTGTCTGTGAGATTTTTAAATGTTCCGGTGCTGCCCTACTTGCTCCTGTGAGAGTCTTTCTGGAAATGTGAACACATAATCCAACATCGAGGGTCGGATTTTTCATTGAAGAACTTCTCTCTAGTTAATGATAGTGGACCTGTAATCTCATGACCCAAAACCAATTCAAAAAGACTAAATCCAGTAAAATCGTTTGGAGAATCTCTGATAGTAAATTAGAAGGAATCTAACATTTATTGTCCCACTCCTGTGGGTAACTCTACTAGTATGCTTTCATCATTAGAATCCGATGACATCTCCTCAAGTCTCTCCGTGTTTGTGTACGATACACAATTGTTTTACACCCAAAATATTTATATAATGTCCTGGGAAACTTCAGCCAACAAGTCAGAACTCTGATCAGAATGTCTCTTCAGTGGTATTTTGGAAGAGCAAAAAAAATGAACTAACTTTACGACTAACCTAGTTGTAATCATCCTTAAAGGAATAGCTTGTGGGAATCCGGTTATCATATCCACGTTTGTAAGGATATTCTGCTGTCCTGCTTTTGTTTTAAGAACTTACACAGTGCAATCACATTCAACTGAACAGCTCTTCAAAAATTGGTGGAGGTTTTAACGATGCTGGTCCAGTTACATGTTGAGGTTTCCCTATCATCTGACGTGCATAGCATCCTTTACAGAACTGCCCTACACCTTTATGAAGCACTGGCCATATAAAATAGCTGTTCATCGATTCTTGTGCTTTCATAGCCCCACCACAGGAATCTCACGTGCTACTCACAATATCTCCTTACGATATCTGGGTGGTATCATATGAATATCAGAACTAGGAGCAGGAGTAGGCCATCAACCTGATCGAGCCTGCTCTGCTACTCAATAAGATCATGGCTGATCTTTTTGTGCACTCAGGTCCACTTGCCTGCCTGCTGACTGTAACTCTTCATTCATTTACTGTTCAAAAATCTTTGCCGTAAAAACATTCAGTGAGATAGCCTCAACTGCTTCACTGGGCAGGGAATTCCACAGGTTTCCAACCTTCTGGGAGAGGTTTCTCCTCAACTCAGTCCTAAATCTGCTTCCCCTTATTTTGAGGCTGTTTCCCCTAGTCTTAGTTTCACCCACCAGTGGAAACATCCTCTCTACATCTATCTTATCTATTCCCTTCGTGGTTTTATATTTTTCAATAAGATCTCTCCACCCACCCCATTCTTCTGAATTCCAATGAGTATAATCCCCGTCTACTCAATCTCTCCTCATAAGACAACCCTTCAACTCCAGAATCGACCTAACGAACCTTCTCTGCACCCCCTCTAGTGTCAGCACATCCTTTCTCAAGTAAGGAGACGAGAGCTGCATGCAGTACTCCAGGTGAGGCCTCACCAGCACCTTGTACAGCTGCAACATATCTTCCTTGCTTTTGACCTCCATCCCTCTAGCAATGAAGGACAGTATTCTATTGGCCTCCATTACTTGTGGAAAATACTGTCCACTCTCAGGTTGCCTCCATTTCCTCGTCAGAACTCCATTTTTGACATAATTTCCACAGCAGAACACGTTAAATCTCAGCTCCATTGTGAGCTGACTCACCTCACTCTGGGTCTGCTTCCCAAGCCTCGGTTAACGAAGACACGCCACACATCTCTTCTGCACTGTCACCATTTTGAAATTGCGCTTTGGCTACCCTAACATCTGCTCATGTTAGTAACTGTGCCCCTCTGGTGGGTAGGCTTTGTTCAGCCATTGACCTCGTGTTCTACACACACTGGAAAAAATGCAGTAGCTGGAAGCTGTTCCTGCGATTGTACAATCACATTCCCCTCAACTGGCCTTGATCTGATGTTTGAAAGCTGAAGCTTTCATTCCAGCCAAATCATTCCCTGGAAGTGAACCTCGTAGAACTCTGAGACAGAGAGGAAATTGGAAGAATAAACTCTTCATCACTGGGGACGGGTGGGTCTTCAGAGTTTCATTGCTGCCTGGTAAGGCTGAGGGACATGACAGGATGATGAATCACACTGTTAGCAGGGTCATTATGACATGAGATTCATTTCTGTTTATGCTGCAAATTGCTCAAAAAATAAACTAAACTCTGAAGGGATTTGGTGGGGTAGAACACTGAAAGGTTATCCCCCCTGCCTGGGAACCCAGATTATAGAGCCTAAGTCTCCATCTGAGATTTATGATCTTTGGAAACTTTAACTCAAAACGTTTTTTGGACTCCACCATTGAGCATAACCACAGCTGAGATAGGCAGCTATTTTGTCTGGACCTGATGAAGGACTCCTGCCCAAAACGTCGATTTTGTCTGCTCCTTGGAGGCTGCCTGACCTGCTGTACTTTTCCAGTACCACTCTGATCTCCAGCATCTGCAGTACCCACTTTCGCCTCGCTATTTTGTCTCTCAGGGGTTCAAGAGATATGGGGAGTGGGCTGGAAAGTTCAGGTAAAAAATATTGAAAGTTGGAGTAGGCCCGATGGTAATCCATGTCCTCTTTTCCTACTCCTATTTCCTCTTCTGTTATACAAAGCCAATGTATAAATGACACAAATCATGCAGCGATCTTTGATGATTCATAGCTCACCAACTTATCTCTTACTTGCCACCAACTGCTGGATTTTTTGCAGATAACGATGGGTTCCATGAACATGGCTGCTACCCTTTCAGAACTTTCTGTGCCTGAGTGTCTGTTCCTTTGAAGGCTGGGTAATTCACACATGAGACCACTATCCTGTACATCCAATGGCTGTTGTAGTTGGCTTCTAGCTAACACTCCCTGGTACTTGGAGTGATTCAGAGACATCTTTGAGACATTTCCGATAGGTAAATTGCAGCGCTAGATAAATGCATATCTCCTGACTTTATCCATTCAGCCATGACGGGCCAGTATTTGGTGTCAAGAATCACCATGATGTTTTCCATGAGCAGCAGGTAGCACAGTTTGTTTGAGCATTGCCCTCATAATATGCATTCTGTGACTGCCAGCATATTGTAGTGGCTCAGTGGTTAACAGTGCTGCTGTACAGTGCCAGAGACCTGGGTTCAATTCTACCCTCAGGTGAATGTGTGGAGTTTGCCTGCTCTCCCTATGTTTGTGTGAGTTTACTCCCACAGCCCAAAGATGTGAAGGTCAGGTGAATTGGCCATGGGAAACCAGAGGGTTACAGAGATCGAGTGGGTCTGGTATTCTCTTCAGAGGGTTAGTATGGGCTGCTTCCACTGGCTGGGATTGTATTTGATGTTGACTTTTCATTGAACTGTGCTCAAAACAATTAGCGTATAATCTGACAACAAAGCATGCAATTGGGATCAGATTTTAATAGCAGAAACAGAACTCATTTATTGTCACAAATACTCAATTCAGAATCTTCTAACACCACAATCCTCCTATTTAAATTGTTGACGAGGCTACCCTTGGGTGCTGCTTACAGTTTTAGTCCTCACATTTAAAAAAAGATATATTGTTCAAAAGGGATTCACGAGATTGATTCCTGGGGTGAAGGGGTTGGCTTCATGAAAATGGCTAAGCTGGGTTTGCCCTTAAGCATTAGAGTTTGGCAAATCTTATTCATGGAATCCCAATAGCATGGAAACAGGCCCTTCAGTCCAACAAGTCCACACCGACCATCCAGAGAGTAACCCACCCAGACCCATTCCCCTATATTTACCTCTGACTCATGCACCTAACCTGCACATCCCTGAACACTATGAGCAATGCCAATCCATCTAACCTGCACATCTTTGGACTGTGGGAGGAAACCCATGCAGATACAGGAGAATGTGCAAACTCCACACAGGCAGTCACCTGAGGCTGGAATCGAACCCAGGTCCCTGGTACTGTGAGGCAGCAGTGCTAACCACTGAGCCACCCTTAAAGACAAACACACAGCCTGTAAATGCAAATCCAAATCTTTCAAGTCATGACAACAGACCTGTCCAGTATGGGGGCTGAACCCTCAACCTTGGTGTTATTAACATCACACTCTAACCATCTGAGCTAACCAACCAAGGTACAAGCTTATGTGGCGACTTGTTTTTCAGAATAAGGAGGCATTCATTTAAAACTACAATGTGAAGGAATTTCTTCCCTCAGACAGCAGTGGATATCTGGAATTCTCAACCCTAGACGGTAGTGAAGGCAAAATCACTGAAATTATTTATAGAGAAGATGGTTAGGTCTTTTTTTAAATATTGAGGAATTCAGGATGATGAGGGTCTGGCAGGAAAGAGGAGTTGAAGCCTGGTGCAGATCAGTCATGGTCTTATAGAATGGTGGGACAGGCCAATAGGACTCCTAGTCCTGGGTCTTATGTTTATAGCACACATTTAAATTTAGAGACAACGAGAATCTGGAGCTGTTTGGACATTCTAGATTGAAAGGGGTTTTGAAGGAACATGTAATTCTGAGAGACTTGGTATAGAGGTAATACTAAGGTCAAAAATTTAACATCAGCCGTAAGCTATCTGTTGTTTTGTTGCTAGTAATGCTAAAAAGTAGACTGGGAGGAGTCAAATCGACGTTTCGGGCATACGCCCTCCATCAGGAATGAGACTTGTGGGCCAGGGCTGAGAGATAAATGGGAGGAGGTTGGGGTTGGGGGGAAGGTAGCTGAGAAAGCGATAGGTGGATGAAGGTGAGGGAGAAGGTGATAGAGCAGAGGGAAGAGTCATGGACAGATCTGGAGGACAGCACCAGGTTGGGCAGAGGAGAGGACTTGGCGGGTACAATGGGCAGAGGAGAGGACTTGGAAAGTAGGCAAGCAAAGCTTTAAGAAAGATAGGAGATGGGTGTATGGCCTTTGATTGCCGAACACTGAATTGGAAGAGGTCCTTTACTGAAGGCTGCCTGTCAACAGCTTCTGAACTAAAGTTTCTGCTTTCAGTACACACCTAGATATGGCAGTAGAAGGAACAAACCTCTAAGAAGTTGACAGCAAAAAGAAAGACCTTTGTCTTTTCTGAAAAAGAAAAAAATCCTTAAAGCAGGACAAGCTACACAGACCTCACTCCCAGTAAAATATCTTCTGGAAACCTGAAATCTTTAGCTGTAAAAGCTGAATCACCATTTCTATTCACCATTTGAAGTTGAGTGTGATTCTCAACCGAAGTCTGATCTGGAGATTGCTCATTGAGTCTACAGCTAACAGCATGGTGATAGCAATGGCAGGAATCCAAATAGACTGTGAGAAGTCTTCACATTTTTATTTTTTGAGTTCAGACTTTTGGCACATCAAGGTGTTTATCCAATTTGCATTTTTGTTAAAACCCATATCAATTCTGCAGAGCTGTGTGGTCTTGTTCATCATGTGAATGCATGTGTTTGGGATTAAGGAGATATAATTTATTTTCACGCACTTGTAACAAGTTGTAAACCAGTTTTTCTGCATGGGTTTCCTCTGGGTACTCTGGTTTCTTCCCAGAGTCCAAAGATGTGCAGGTCAGGTGGATTGGCCATGGGAAGCTGTAGGGTTACAGAGATGGAGTGGGTCTGGGATTCTCTTCAGAGGGTTATCATGAACTCAATGGGCCAAATGGCCTGCTTCCACTTGCTAGGAATTCTATTTGATATTGATTTTTCATTGAATTGTGCTCAAAACTGTCAGTGCACAATCTGACAACAAAGCATGCAATTTGGATCAGATTTTAATAGCAGAAACAGAGCTCGTTTGTCATCACAAGTACTCAATCAGGAATCTTTTAACACCATGATCCTCCTATTTAAATCATTGGTGAGGCTACCCCTGGAGTGCTTGAAGACTATGCTTTGTAGAATAAACAAGCCCCTTTTGAGTTTATTAAAGAAACATGACAATAAGACAATTTTATTCTAGATAGCAACGACGAAAAGAAACAGGTTGACCAATCTGATGATGGAATTAAATATTCAATCTTTTAAATGTTTGGTAGTACACAGTTTGAATATTGCTGAGAAAATACATTTTATTGAAACTTTACATCCTGCACTCATCAGGACAATGAACAAAAATACCAATTCAAGGAGAAAACCATTATTTATGCCACATGTACAGCAAATGCTGATTGGTTGTCAAGTGAACTGTGATTGGTAGAAGTGTTCCTATCAACCAAGTACCTATTAATGCTGATTGGCAGTCAACAGCTGTTCTTTTTGGCTTGTGACTTCCTACGTGTAGCTTATAGTACACACAAGCACCACACAAGCAGCTGAACCAACAATTCTAAATTGTTGTGAGTATAATTCCTCACACCTTCAGGATTATCCAGCAATTGTTTTCTAGCTGCAGAACTACATCTACTGTGTGGACACTGCATTGCATGTATAGGTTGCTTGGTTATGGTCGGTACCAGTTTGTTGTGAACAGCCGAAGGGACTTGCTTTTTTAATATAGTCCTACAGTCTTTGGGACATTCAGCCTCCATTTCTGACATCACACTGGCACTGAAATTCACATACCACACTCCTAATTTATGAGATGGACAGAATGGATTTTGTGGTTTGATGGCAGCATCTTGTTGAAGGTGAACACCGCTTGTGTTGCCATTGTACACCTGCAGTGTGCAATAGCAGTAGCAGCGAGCTTCACCTGCTTCCCAAATGTTTGAGATACTGTAGTCTTTCAGGTAATCTGAGGTAGATCGGGCACTTTACTGGGCAATCAGTGACTGCCTAGGTCATTGTGTAAGCTCTTGCAGCATAGAGTGGGCAAGTATCTGATCAGGGTAGCCATTATCCAGCAAGGTAACCCCTGTTTCAGCATCAAGCTTGCACAGTGAGTGGCTTGGAACCGACCTACAAGGTTTGTGATAAGACCAATCTTACAGCAAATGGACCTATAGCAGGGGTCCTAATGTGTTAACTGATCAGTGAAAGTAGGTTTACAGTCAATAGTAGAAATCCCCGGTCAATTCCTCAACCAGGAGGCATGGGAGCTGATTTGACTGCGAAGGTGAATTTGAGCACGGGATGGACCCCATTAAGTCATGCAAGGAAATTCTTAGATGGGACTGTGGATTCAAATGTAGCAAATGGATCATCTACACATTGGAAAAATGCAAGGGCCAGGAGGTTCGGCCCCATTCCATTAATACATGTTTCTCATGTAAACTGACTAAGATTTCTGTGTGACCTGAGACTCGTGGGGATCCCATGGCAATGCTGGCTACACACGGTGCTGTTAAAACTGAACTAGACTGCACAAGTTGCTGACTGAGTCACCCAATGGCGGTGGGTCCAGATCACCCTGATATCACCCTGATAGCTACAGTGCAGCCATCTATGGCTTTCTTGAGTGGGACACAGATGAATAGGCCAGCAATGTCAAATGTACACATGGATGCTGCGTTGCAAGTGCTGCATGGTCTTCCCAAGTGTGAAAGCAATCTTTTATTACGTAAGTGTTGCACGTGTTCAAAACTGGTTAGAGCAGCTCACCCTACCATTTGGCTAGTTCATGTGTGCAGTTAAGATATGGTATAAGGGAGCATCACTCTTATGTGCCTTCGGGAGCCCAAAACTATGCAGACGCAGTCAGCCGTGAACATAAACCTGATCACAATGATCAGCCAGCAGTGTTCAGTGCCCTTACACATGTTTGACTTGCTTTGAGCAGGACAGTCTCGTCATTGTGTGGTGCAGCTCCAATGGATACAAATCGGTACCCATCATTTAGAATGGTGTGTAGTTTGTTGACGTGACTTAGGGAGTGGTGGTGCGATGGTAATATCATGGAGCTAGCAATCCAGAAACCTGGGGAATGGCTTGCATCCCAACAGGGCAAATGGTGAAATTCAAATCCAATACAATCTGGAATAAGAAAGCTAGCCTGATGGTGACTTGTAACCATTGTCAACTGTTGTTCAAAATCTAGTTTGCTCATGCCTTTTTGGGAGGCAAATCCGTCTTTACCTGCTCTGGACTGTATGCAATTCTGGGTCCCCAGCAATATAGTTGACCTTTCACTGCCCTCTGGACAGTTAGGGATGGGCAATGAATAGCCAGCGATGCCCAAATGAACACAGTTTGTGTGTGAATGACAGACAATGCAGTCGCGAGGAGCATGTTCTGAATGATGCACTGCCTCAGCAACAGGTCTCAGGGAGCGACGGGGATTGATTACCAGTGTACACCTCCCTTTCAGGTCGTAGCATCACGATGGGAAAATATAAACTTACTTTGTCCTTTCCAAATGCCTGGTGAGTTATCCTCTTACCACTGTTACCCCTTACTGGGGAACCACCACATTGGAAATCTAGCCTTGCTGTTTCTGGAGTCCTCTCAAGAAAATATTGGCATTTTCTTTTTAGATTAGACAAGTCCACACCGACCCTCTGAAGAGCAACCCACTTATACCCTTTCCCCTACACCTAACACTACGGGCAATTTAGCATGGCAAATTCACCTAACCTGCACATTTTTGGACTGTGGGAAGAAACCGGAGCACCCGGAGGAAACCCACGCAGACACAGGGAGAATGTGCAAACTCCACACAGACAGTTGCCTGAGGCAGGAATTGAACCCGGGTCTCTGGCGCTGTGAGGCAGCAGTGCTAACCACTGTGCCACTGTTTGAGGGAAAACCAGAAAGACAGTCAAATGGTCCCTTGCCTTGTCAAGTCTTGCTGTGTCATGATCTCTCATGTCCAGGTGCATCCACCTGCTTACAGATGGCACAGAGCAATCCATGCATAAATTGGAAACTCTCTGATTTATTGGTGAGAAGCCACAGCTTACAGTGAGGGGAAATAAACTTGGCTTTCCTCAGGCTTAAGGTATTTTCTCTTACAGAGCTCTGAGGGCTCCTGGTTATATCACTCACCCCCACAAAAAGAAATGAGAATGAGAAGATATGGATTTGGATTGTGAACCAATACCTCTTTACAAACTTTGGTTTTAGGGAATCACCCAAAATTGTGTTTGGGAAACTTGGCAGTATATTTTTAAAGTGGGAGAAAGTGAGGACTGCAATTGCTGGAGATCTGAGTCGAGAATGTGGTGCTGGGAAAGCACAGCAGGTCAGGCAGCATCGGAGGAGCAGGAGAATCGACAATTCGGGCCTAAGTCCTTCTTCAGGAATGGGCCCTATCATTGGCCTGGAGGAAGAGCTCATGCCCAAAACATAAATTCCCCTGCTCCTTGGATGCTGCCCGACTGGCTGTGCTTTTCCAGCACACTCTTTGAAAATATTTTTAAAGCACTGATTTGATGTGAAATGATGACTTAATGATCACTTTTGAATGCAGATCATCACAGATGAGCACTTATTAATACCATTGAACACAGAATGAATTGAACATTTCCTGGAATGGGAAATCATCATGATGGACTCTTTACTGGAATTCATTGGGTGTTTGTACTTGAAGAAAGGATATATAAGGAGTTTGTACTTTCAAATTGGTGCTATATCCTTGCTACTTTGGAGCAAATAGCCATTGCATGACTTCATTTGTTTCCAGGAGACCAGGAATGCTACTGAATATTCACTCCCTTGTTGGTCCTTACTAACCTTTCTCCTGTAATCATCAAGTTTGTGATATCTAAGAACATAGGAGCAGGAGGAGGATATTCAGTCCACCAATTGTAGTTGATCAAGGCCTTATCTCTTTACACACATACTGGTTCCCTCAGTACCCCACAATATGTGTTAATATGATTACCTAAGAAAAACCTAACAGTCGCCAAATGTTCACATGATTCCGGGCTTCAACAGATTCTGGGATTTCTATTTCCATGACATTCATTTTCATTAATTACTTACAGATAGAATGTAGAACATGCATTTTGTTTTTAAAAGAGGACATACAGGTAAACATGCAGGTGCCTATGGAATTCATTGCCACGGAGCGCAGTGGAGACCAGGACATTAAATGTCTTCAAGGCAGGGATTGATAAATTCTTAATTTCGCAAGGAATTAAGGGCTGTGGGGAGAGTGCGGGTAAATGGAATTGAAATGCCCATCAGCCATAATTGAATGGCGGAGTGGACTCGATGGGCCGAATGGCCTTAATCCCACTCCTATGTCTTATGGTCTTATGGTCAAAAAGATAACATGTATGAATAAATTCAATAGTTGTCTGGAAAAGCCTCAAAAGGAACTGTGGAATGTCACGCCTGAAATGGTACCAATGGAAGTTCAATAGCAACCCTTAAATGGGAGAGATGCACTTCAAAGCAAACTGCTTTATGATCATGTATGGCTACAGAAATATTGAAGGGCTGATGATCCCTGCCGGCAGAATGCTATCTCATGTCGACTACATTCCAAACTGCAAACCTGTTTGTGTTTAACCTTTCCAGGAAGATATAAAAATATGGTTATAAACCAACAATGGCCCTCAGTCTGTGTTTGTTAGTGGGCTGATATGCTGATGTTGACCAGTGTGCTGTGTAGGACAAGGCTTGAGCTCACAGCTATTAGACACCCCTATGCTGCAGATAAAGAAAGACAGTCTCTCAGTCTGACTGTTAGAAGCTAAGCAAGCTAGTGAAGTCACCATTGAAAAGCAAAAAGAATGGTCTGGCAGAATCTTGAAATCAAATATCTTAACAGCATTATCATCCAAATTATGGCTGCAGGGTTCCACCATCTACTCTACACAAAATCCAGAGACTGATTTGTCTATTGTTTGAATTGTTACCCTCTAACTGAATTCAACGTGTGTGTCGGTTTGTCTGTCTGTGTGTGTGTGTGTGTCTGTCTGTGTCTGTGTGTGTGTATCTGTGTGTATGTGCCGGGGAAGTGGTGCATCTTAGTATTGCATTCAGTAGTAAATAAACTCACTGTTTAACTCAAAGTCTGAGTCATTTGGCTCCCTTTTGAAACATAATTACATTTGGATTGGGAAAGGAATCCACAAGGGAAGGAATTCTAATTAAATTAATCTTGTAGCAAGAGAAGGAAAGCAATGAAGGAAGGGGGCTAGTATACCCCTCCTCACCTGGGAGGAAAGATCCTTTACAGAATAGCAACCAATTCAGGACACTCATCCCGGGACTACTCAAAATGCCATGTGCCCTATAAAGCGCCTCAACTATTTTAAACCCTTCAGTTAGCTCTATACTCAAGGGAATATAAGTCTGGTATATGAAATACATCTGTTACGTTCTGGAGAATCAGTGTTCCTACTCAATGTCAGTATATACGTTAGCACTAGTTACGACCTGCTACACTGCATCTTTAGTTCTCTTATGGCTTCTGTGCAATGTGCTAACATGCAGCTTCTCAATGGAAACAATTGATTTGATTTAATTTATTCTTGTCACATTAGACTAGATTACTTACAGTGTGGAAACAGGCCCTTCAGCCCAACAAGTCCACACTGACCCACCCAGACCCATTGCCCTTCACCTAACACTGATGGGCAATTTAGCATGGCGAATTCACCTAACCTGCACATCTTTGGACTGTGGGAGGAAACCGGAGCACCCGGAGGAAACCCACGCAGACACGGGGTTAGAACAGAGCAAATATTACAATGTTACAACTGCAGAGTAGGTGCACAAAAAGCAAGATCAACATTAGATTCGAAATTCCAGAGGTCCATTCTGAACTCTAATAAGAACGGGAGAGAAACTGTTCTTCAACTTGTTGGTCCGTGTGTTTAAACTTTTGTATCTTCTGCCCGATGGAAGAGGCTGGAAGACATTATAACGGGGATGGGAAGGGTGTTTGATGGTGTTGGCTGTCTTTCTGAGGCAGTGGGAAGTGTAGATGGAGCCAATGGATAGAAGGTTGGCTTGTGTGGTGGACTGGATTATATCCACAACTCTCTGTAGTTTCTTACAGTTCTGGGCAGAGCAGTTACCGACTAAGCCATGATGTAATTATGGATCAGTTTTGAACACAAAGTTGATGACTTGGCGGGTGGGTCAGATTTGATTGATAAGTGTACCGAAACGGATCTGCTCCATTATATTGGCATCTCTGGATCACTGATGATGGGTGTTTCAGCAGCCCGCCTTACTCTTGTCCAATGTTTTTAATGTTTGTTCTCTCCAGTTCTGTTCCTTCCCCAAGACTGCTTCCTCTCCTGAAACATGATCTCACACAGGCATTGGGGACCCCCCTCCAACAACCCGCTCAGGCATCTGTCAAAAAACACACACACACACACACACAGTGACAGCAGTTGCTGGCTGGTCATTTGACCATGAAGGGAGTGAAAAAGAACTCAAACAAGCAAAGATGCTGCTCTCCAAAGTCCACACACAACGGTGAGAAACCAGGGCTGAGCTCACGCAGTGTCTCTGGCTGGGAGCATAGGAAAATCCCTCAGGATTTACCACTGGGAGCGGGAGAGTGGAATCAGTTTTGGGAAAGACTTGGTGTTGTACTTTATTCGGTATGGTCTCCATTTGCCTGAGGGGTGCCATTGGAATTGCCCCGTTCTTTCAGTGATCAGCAAGGAAAGAGTCCAGTGCTGAATTGTAGTCTGTACAAAGTCACACTTTGTTTAAGCACCAAATCCCTGATTCACCCCATCGAGTTTACACCAACCCTCTAAAGACCATCCGTGCACTTCCCATGACTAATCCACCTAACCTGCACATTCCCCTGGACACTGTGGGCAATTTATCACAGTCAATCCACCTGACCTGCACATCTTTGGACTGTGGGAGAAAACCAGAGCACCCAGAGGAAACCCACACAGACACTGGGAGAATGTGCAAACGCCACACAGACAGTCACTCAAGGGTGGAATCGAACCTGGGACCCTGGAGCTGTGAGGCAGCAGTGCTTACCACTGAGCCAGCATGCCACCCTTGGTCCACTGGAGAAGAGTGATGTATGCCAAGGAGCCTGGTAATGTACGGAGAGATGTTCCCAAGTTCTTGGTACCCAGCAGTTAACGGAATCCCTGAATCCTCCCCAAGCCCATGACAATCTGTTGTGTATAACCTAAGCACACATTCCCTTCTTTGCCTATGCATCGATATCTATCAGAACATGACAGCAATCTGTAACCTGGAAATGCCACCAGCTGGGGACCAGTAGTGCCACATAGTACGATCTGACTCTAGAGCAGTTGAAGTCATCCAGGCTCCTTCCCCATGGAAATAGTGACAGTTCTGAATTGGCAATGACAGGAGTACAGAGAGAAACAAAAAGAGATCTTCTTCTTTGAACTAAAAGAAGCTGTAAGGCATTAAATCTCACAGCCTGCCCTCTGTGTAAATAATGAGTGTGCTGGCAGAGGCATGATACGGATGAATGGAACAACTTAGATGAAACTATATGTTAAGCAGAGTGGTATGGAAACAGTGACTGATTTGGTTGTAGGCCAGCCTGTAGACTGAACAGTTCCTCTGTTTGGAGATCCCAAAATACATCCCCATGTTTCATGGATTCTTACTTACTGTGCTGAACAAAATGACACTTCACAGACCGTTTCCAACTGATTAATGCCTTATGAATGTAACTTGGACATCATCAGGCTTAAGGGAACTTAAAAGGTTTGCAGAGATTTGGATATGATCAAGTGATGCTCCCTCATGTCAGGGTTGGGTTTAATACATCTACAGATGAACCGTTGAGTTTTGTTCTGATGTAACTGTGGCCCAAGCAGTAACGTGATGGAGACTCTGATAGTACACAGAGTGCATTGTGGGTTCTCTGTCGGTGCTCTCAAACAAAGAACCATATGGCCCTGGAACAGGCCCTTCGGCCCATCAATCCTGAGCCTTTCTAAACTAAAAGCCCCTTGGCTCTACACGATTGTTATCCCTCTATTCCTTGCCTATTCATGTATTTGTCAAGATGCCTCTTAAACATAACTATTGTATCTGCTTTTACCGCCTCCTCTGGCCAACCATTCTCAGCATTTACCACCCTCTGTATAAAATAAACTTGCCCCTCACGTCTCCTTTAAACTTATCCCCTTCATGCTTCAATTTGTGTTCCCTTACATTTGACATTTCCACCCTGGGAAGAGGCTCTAACTATCTTTTCTGTCTGTACCTCTCATACTTTTGTGAGCTTCCATCAGGTCACCCCTCAGCCTCCAACATTCAAGTCAAAACAAACCAAGTTTGTCCAATCTCTCCTTCATAGCCATTACCCTCCAAACCAGGCAACATCCTGGTAAACCCTTTCTCTACCCTCTACAAAGCATCCACATCCTTCTGCTGGTGTGGTGATCAGAACTGTGCACAATATTCCAAATGTGGCCTAGCTAATTTTTTTATACAGCTGCAAAATGACTTGCCAATTTTTACACGCCCTAAGCCCTGGCTGATGAAGGAAAGCATGGCATACAGTTTCTTGACCAGCTTATCTACTTGCGTTGCCGCTCTGAGGGAACTGTAGACCTGTACACCTAGATCCTTCTGTAGACTAATGCTTCTAAAGGTTCTCCCATTTATTGCATACTTCCCTCATGCATCAGATCTTCCAAAATGCATCACCTCACATTTGTCTGGATTAAACTTCATCTGCCATTTCTCAGTCAAAGTCTCTAACCTGTACATACCCTGCTGTATCCACTGCCAACCTTCATGACTATCCGCAGCTCCCCCAATCTTTGTGATTGAGATCCCCTACATTCTTCTCCAAATTGTTTATGCATATTATAAACAATAGGGGTCCCAGCACTGCTCCCTGCAGAACACCGTTGGTCACAGATCACCAGTCAGACTGACACCCTTCCACTGCTACTCTCTGTCTTCTATGACCTAGCCAGTTCTATATCCATCTTACCAGCTCACTGCAGATCCCATGTGACTTCATCTTCTGTATTAGCCTGCCATGAGGGACCTTGTCAAAAGCCTTGTTGAAGTCCATGTAGACAATATCCACTGCCCTGCTCTCATGCATTATCTTTGTTACTTCCTCAAAAAACTCAATCAAGTTTGAGAGACATGACCTCTTCCACACAAAGCTTTTCCTGCCTATCATTAATAAGTCCATAATTTCCCAATGTAAGTAAATCTTCTCCCTCAGTATTTTATCCAATGAGTTCTCTACCATTGATGTAAGTCTCACTGGTCTGCCATTTCCCAGATTATCCCTGCTGCCCTTCTTAAACAAAGAAGCAACATTGGCTGTTCTCCAGTCTTCTGGGACTTCTGGGATAAAAGAGGGTACAAGGACCCAGCCATTTGCTCACCCAACTCCTCAGCATTCTGGGATAGATTCCAGCAGGTCCTGGGAACTTGTCTACCTTAATCCTTTTCAAAACATCCAACATTTCCTCCTTTTTTATATTGACATAAGACCATAAGACCATAAGACATAGGAGTGGAAGTAAGGCCATTCGGCCCATCGAATCCACTCCGCCATTCAATCATGGCTAATGGGCATTTCAACTCCACTTACCCGCATTCTCCCCGTAGCCCTTAATTCCTTGTGACATCAAGAATTTATCAATCTTGCCGCGGAATATCAACATGCCCCTCTCTGGACTCACCATCCACTATTCTTTCTCCTTTGTGAATACCGATGGAAACTATTCGTTAAGGACCTCACCCACTTCCTCCAGCTGCATGCATAACTTCCCTCCTTTCTCCTAGAGTGGACCTACCCTTTCTCGAGCTACCCTCTTGCTCCTTATATATGCATAAAACACCTTGGCATTTTCCTTAATCCTGTTTGCCAAAGATATTTCATGCCCCTTTTAGCCCACAAACTCGTTGATTAAGTCCTTTCTTGTATTCTTTGTTTTCTTCGAGGGCTCAGTCTGTCTTCAGTTTCCTAAACCTTGTGTATGCCTCCTTTTCCTTTTTGACTAAGCTCACAATTTCTCTTCTCATCCAGGGATCCTGAATCATGCCATCCTTATCCTTCATTTTCACAGGAACATACTTGTCCTGAACACTAAATAACTGGCCTTTAAAAGAACAAAGAACAAAGAAAATTACAGTATAGGAACAGGCCCTATGGCCCTCCAAGCCTGAGCCGATCCAGATCCTCTATCTAAACCTGTCGTCTATTTTCTAAATGTTTATATGCCTTTGCTCCCTGCCCATTCATGTATCTGTCTAGATACATCTTAAATGACGCTATCATGCCCACCCCAATCACCTCCACTGGCAATGCATTCCAGGCACCCACCATCCTCTGCATAAATAACTTTCCACGCATATTTCCCTTAAACTTTCCCCCTTACCTTGTACTCGTGACCCCTAGTAATGTATCCCCAACTCTGGGAAAAAGCATCTTGCTATCCACCCTGTCTATACCTCTCATGATTTTGTAGACATCAATGATGTCCCCCTCAACTTCCGTCTTTCTCATGAAAATAATCCTAATCTACTCAACCTCTCTTCATAGCTAGCGCCCACCATACCAGGCAACATCCTGGTGAAACTCTTCTGCACTCTCTCCAAAGCATCCACATCCTCTAGATAATGTAGCGACCAGAACTGTACACAGTATTCCAAATGTGGCCGAACCAAAGTCCGAAACAACGGTAACATGACCTGCCAACTCTTGTACTCAATACCCCGTCCAATGAAGGAAAGCATGCCATATGCCTTCTTAACCACTCTATTGACCTGCATTGCCACCTTCAGAGAACAATGGACCTGAACACTCAGATCTCTCTGTACATCAATTTTCCTGAGGATTTTTCCACATACTGTATCATTCACTCTTGAATTTGATCTTCCAAAATGCATTACCTCGCATTTGTCTGGATTGAACTCCATCTGCCATTTCTCTGCCCAACTCTCCAATCTATCTATATTCTACTGTATTGTTTGACAGTCCTCTTCACTATCTGCTACTCCACCAATCTTAGTGTCATCTGTAAACTTGCTAATCAGACCACCTATACCTTCCTCCAAATCATTTATGTATACCATAAACAACAATAGTCCCAGCATGGATCCCTGTGGAACACTAATGTCATAGTTTTCCATTTTGAGAAACTCCCTTCTACTACTGTCTGTCTGCTGCTGCCCAGCCAGTTCTTTACGATCTAGCTAGTACACCCTTGACCCCATGCAACTTCACTTTCTCCATCAGTCTACCATGGGGCACCTTATCTGAAGTCCATGTATATGATATCTACAGCCCTTACCTCATCAATCGACTTTGTCACTAAGGCATGACTTTCCCCGCACAAAACCACATTGTGTATCACTGATAAGCCCATTTATTCCGAATTAGAGTAGATCCTATCCCTCAGTATCTTCTCCAGCAGCTTCCTTACCACTAACATCAGGCTTACCGGTCTACAATTACCTGGATTATCCTTGCTATCCTTCTTAAACAAGGGGACAACATTAGCAATTCTCCAATCCTCCGAGATCTCACTGTGTTCAAGGATGCCTTAAAGATATCTGTTAAGGCCCCAGCTATTTCCTCTCTTGCTTCCCTCAATAACCTGGGATAGATCCCATCCTGACCTGGGGACTTGTCCACCTTAATGCCTTTTAGAATGCGCAACACTTCCTCCTTCCTTGTGCCGTCTTGCCCTCAAGTAATCAAACATCTATCCCTAACCTCAACATCCGTCATGTCCCTCGCCTCGGTGAATGCAAAGTACTCGTTAAGAATCTCACCCACTTTCTCTGACTCCATGCATAACTTTCCTCCTTTGTCCTTGAGAAGGCCAACTCTTTCTCTATTCTGGATCAGTGGTGCTGGAAGAGCACAGCAATTCAGGCAGCATCCGAGGACAGGCAAAATCGACGTTTCGGGCAAAAGCCCTTCATCAGGAATAAAGGCAGAGAGCCTGAAGCGTGGAGAGATAAGCTAGAGGAGGGTGGGGGTGGGGAGAGAGTGGCATAGAGTACAATAGGTCAGGGGGGAAGGAGATGAAGGTGATAGGTCAGGGAGGAGAGGGGGGAGTGGATAGGTGGAA